>NW_004444045.1:3486380-3487194 GCF_000243295.1 Trichechus manatus latirostris
TGTTACACATCAGAGAATGACCGGTGGTAAAGTGGAATGGAAAGAATGCAGATTTTAAAAGGAACCATGCTCTTAAGTGTCAGTACTAGTGCTGCTAAGAACTGTGGGATTTTAGGCAAGTTGCTTAACTTCCCGAGACTCAATTTCTATGTCTTCGTTAGTTTTGTTTATCTGAAACATATATTGGGAAGACTAAATGTGAGCAGATGAATGCAGATCATTCAACATGGCTGTGTTTTCAGGTGATCTTCCCTGTATATAAAAAAGGAGCCATGGTGGCACACTGGTTAAGACCCTTGACTGCCAACCGAAAGGTTGGCAGTTCAAAACCACCAGTAGCTCCACTGGAGAAAGACGCGGCAGTCTGCTTCCACAGAGGTTTACAGCCTTGGAAACCCTGTGGGGTCACTATGAGCCGGGGTTGACTCGACGGCAGAAGGTTTAGTACATGAAAAAAGTGATGTGGCTCTAAAAAGATAATGAAAATCAGGCTGTCCTTGCGTCTTATTTGAACAACATTGGAAAATATCCCCATTGTTGGAGGAGGAAAGAATTTATTATTTTCAGCCTAGATGGTGATGTTGAAAATTCTATGCCAAGAAATCACTGTGTCTTTTCAAAATATCATATATTCTCAGCTAAGGCTGCATTTTAAAGGAACTTATCTGGGAAGTCCTCTTTGAAATCTCTGAATGAAATGAACAGTTCAGTTGCTGATTTGGCATCTAAAGGAACTAGCTGAAGGAGAAAATGGCATTTGGCTATAGAGATGTTTCTGTTACAATGAGATACTGCCTTTCCACTTGGAAATAGC
>NW_004444045.1:3491668-3494922 GCF_000243295.1 Trichechus manatus latirostris
TCAATTTACTGGGAAAAAAACTAAAAATGAAACAACATTTGCTACATGTGTATGTACAGAAACAAGTATTAGAGTAGAACTTTTTTGTTTATATTCTAAAGTTTCCAGAACATTGGCTGTGATCTTTTGGGGATGATAAAAGCATTGAGGAATGAGTCAAATAGAAGCTTCCAGTGGAGAGGGTCTCATAAAGCATAGAGTTTACTATAGTCAATACCCATTGCTGTCAAGAACTGCCCCATAGAGTTTCCAAGGAGCATCTGGTGGATTCGAACTGCCAGCCTTTTTTGGTTAGCAGCCGTAGCTCTTAGCCACTATGCCACCAGGGTTTCCATAGTCTCTATAATTGCCAAAATGTCCTTAACCCTTCCCCTCCTCACATTTTTTTAAAAGCAAAACATACCTGGGTATATTTTCTTAAAATGATGCTCTGCAATAGTAAAAAAATATTCTCTGCTGAATCAAGGGGTAAAAGCAAAAACCCTTATTATGTTGTTATATTGAGGTGTTAGACTATCTTCCAGACCCTAGCAGAACTCTCTTGGTGATTCCATAGCTCTTGGTTCAAATATGTCGCTTTTATTTTAAACACTGATGTGCCTGTCATTTCTCATGTAAGATTTTTGAAGGAAGGATTTTTGGTTTATTTGTGTTTCTGTTCCCTCAACATATCACCAGGAAGTACTTACTAATGGATATAAATATTAACAGCGAGGATTAGGTTTGTTTTTTAGTTTGTCATCGTTTTTTAAAGTTATGCACGTATATAATTAAAGGAAAACCACCTTGACCTTAAATCATGTGAAAACAGATGCTTAAATATTTTAAAATCAAGGTTAAAAAAAAACATTGGCCGAAATAATATTTTTTAGAGACTTTGTAACATTTTGAGAAATATTTTACACTCTACATGCTTATATTTTTAATTCATTTCTGGTTTTTACAATTGGAGGGTTTCTTCATTTTATGGTAAATACTTGCTTTCATGGTAAGTTATAAGAATCTGCTTCTCGTTTGATATGATCGTTGCAATTTGTCTGAGAATCTACTTAACTGGTCGCTGTTCCTTCTTGTAGTGCTGAAAGTCACTTGGTTGGGAATGAGGGAACTGTAGCAATAGTGTTCACAAGGTTGATTTTTTTTTTATTTTACTCTTATTACTAATTTTAAAATAATAAGAACAATAATGACTTGTTTTAATGAGTACCTACTATGTGTCAGGTACTTTGGTCTGAGAGTAGGCGTTATTAGTTCCATTTCATAGATGAGAAAACCAATGAGGCTGAGACAATTTAACATTTGCTGGAATTATACCAAAAGTGGTGACAGAAACGAGGTCAATCCCCAGTCTGTCTGACTCTACATTCTATATTCTTTTCACCCACTGATGGTAAAGGGAAAAGGAGAGAGAAGAAAAAAAATACCCCTCGGAGAGTCTACCAGTCAGAAGGGCACGTGAACAGTGCAGCTACTTTTGAAAGTGGTCTTTTTACCTCATGGAGTTACTTGGACTGAATTGGCATTATGAGTCAAGGTTCTTGAGCAGAGTGTGTGTTGTGTGTGTATACATATATACATGCATATATACATATGTACATGTATGCATTACGTGTATATACATAAATATTTGTAGACACACGCACATTGACTATGAAAAAAGACGTTAAAACTGGAAAGTTTTAAGTACCAAAATTATATTCATTTGATGGTTGGATATTTTAAAAGGAATACCGTGAAACTCCCCTTCCCTCATACATACCCAACTGGAGTGGGGGGAGAATGAAGAGAATATTATGGTGCTAAAAGATGTGTGCACATTAAATACCTAAAATTCTGAGGTTATTTAAGGGAGAGAGCAAACATAACATGTGGTACATAGCCACAACTGCTTTGTCTTTGGTTTTCATAGTAACTTTCAGATGTTCACAGTGAAAACACGCAGCCTTTTGTTGGGCTGTGGTGGAGATTCCCAGTAAGTGATGATGATTGAACAGAAAGTGAAGCTGAATGGGTACTGTCTCAAAACCTGCTTAAAGCTATGACAACTACTTGTCTGTAGCAATATATCAGGTTTGAGCCCATGAAGAATAAGAAATTGTGTCTTTTTTTTGTGACTAAGTTTCCTTTCCTTTGAAATCGGAGGGAAAAAAAATACCAACTTTTCCTGGATCACTGAGAGAGCGATACGGATTTCTAAACAGATGGAGTATACACAAATACCCAATTAATTATACCTGAACTTGAAGTCTGAAACTGTTCCCTACCTATTTTACACCAGTTAGAGTTTTCTCATTTATATACAGATACTCTAGTAACTTTAAAAAGAAAGAAAGTATAATGGTAATGAAAAGCAAGCCGTCAAGAAATATAAGACACAGAGAATTAATCGAGATTCCAATCCTTCTTTCTGTGTTGACTGCAAAAGCTTGATGATCTTCTGAATTGTGCATCTGCAGTGATCTCAGGACTTCCTCCAACCCCCAAGGCTCCTTTTTTTTTAAAAAACAAAAAAAAACAAAACATTTGTTATTACTTAGCTATTTTATTTGGCAGAGATCCCTTCTGTCTCATCTTCTAATGCACTGGCAGGGTTCCTATTGCCAATAGCTTAGGACCTAGCCTGCTATGGTAAGTGGCATAGCTGAACTTTCTAGCCTCTGCATCCTTATAAATAATGCATCTGGTTTCCTGTAACTACATGAACCTTTAGACTTTAGTAGCCATTTCTTTGCTAGTGGGGGGTAAAAGGCTTGGGAGACAAACAGTTGTGGAAATAGTTGGAGGCAGTTATTATATCACTGATTATTATTCTATGATATCTGCATTAATCACTGGAATAATGCTAATGAATGCTTATATTTATAGGAGACATACACAAGATATATAAAAAAGAATGTCTTTGCTGACTGAAATACATGTTTAATTTAACATGGGACGTACTAGTAACATCAATCTAGGATGCTTTGGTACTGTATTGTCCATAATTAGACCTATTTTTCTCATTTTTAAAACTTCTTTCAGTTTACACAGAATCCATGGGCTTTTTTTGGTGTGTGCATACTTGTTCTTAAGAACACAACAACGAGGTAGAAATCAAATATACCTCCTAAATGTGCCAAATAATTTGATGGTATAACAACTTACTATATTTGTAATGAAGAAAGGAAAATGCTGTATTAATAAATTGATAGCAAAATCGTGCATATTCATACTTTTAGCTTCAAAGTGTTTACACACTGATATAATTGAAAATT
>NW_004444045.1:3495149-3502401 GCF_000243295.1 Trichechus manatus latirostris
AATTGACAGAATGAAAAATCATGTCTACAGCTAGAAAAAAGAGGCTCAGTCTGATCATTTCATTACTGATTTCTTTCATTACCATCAGTTCATCTTCTGAGTCACTCCGACATTTATGAAGATGATAGTTAAACTTATTTTGGTCATCTTTTGCCTTTCTTTTGTCAGTAATACTGCAGAGCCAGATGGGGACCAGAACTAAGATTAGTCAAAAATGTTAAATACCTATTTATTTCTTTGAATTGTATCACTCTTCCTTATTGATTAAACTGGTTTCTATAAGCAACAGCTTTTAAAACAGATCATCCTCTCTATATCTGTATGCTTCAAATTAATATTTTTCTCCTTGATTTTGACTACAGATATTTTTTGTCTAATTTAAAATTTTAGAAATTCTATGACATTAAAACTTTTTCTTAACAATTCAGGAAATTTGGCTAATTATACTTTAAAATTATTCACTGACATTACAGTAAATAACTCCTCGATTCACCAAAAAGATAAATTCATCAAAGCTATGTTTGTTTTACTCCACCCATACAAAAGCAAGTCAGCAACTTAAAACAAAATTAATCCATCATCAAATTACAACTTTAGCCCTAACCTGTTTTTGTGGGTGCTTTGTTTTGATGATTACTGAGATGGGAAACAGATGGTTATGTTTTTCTCCCTCTAATTGTCCAATACCTCCCAAGGCCTCTTGCCTAGGCATAGCCCCTTCAGGAACCGAATCTCTGCATTCTTCTTCTATCACTAGTCAAAACAAAATACTATCAGAAGAAAACATTTTCATAACTAGATCCTGAGGAAAGAAAAGTCCTAGATACATAGACACGTATATACTATAAACAGTGTTTCTGACAGGCACATATTCTTTTCTTTTTTTAATCACTTCACTATATGTCAGCCACACAAACAGAATCTCTTATAAGACTATGGGCACTCAAACTTCTGAGGTTTTTGCCTTTGTGTGAGACTGGATGAGGAAAACTAAGTTTTCCATTAGAGTGTAAACACTGCAGAAGAGGGGGCCATTACAGTCTCTTTCCCAGTGCCATCCCCCCTCCTCTGTCTCCGTCTCATGTAGGGCCGGCCACGTAGTAGGTACTTACTAAGTAATTATTGAATGAATGAGTGAATGAATCAACTTGCCAAAGGGAGCAATGACAAGACCAACCTAGAATGTATCTGAATAAACTTAGAAAAGGTATAACTTTAGAAATTCATGGCAGAAGAGGCATTACCTAAAGACCATAGTGCCTCCTCTTTTCACTTTTGTTTGAGTAGTTTTTAGTTTGCTGTAATTAAAACAATGTCTTCAACTACGTAAACAATTTTTTAAAAAAATGCAGAGAGAGAAACGAATTTTTTCCTGCTCAACCATGGTTTGGAGCCCTGGTGGCACAGTGGTAAAGAGCTCAGCTGTTGACCGGAAGGAAGGTCAGCAGTTGAAATCCACCAGCGGCTCCTTGGAACCCCTATGGGGGCAGTTCTACTCTATCCTATAGGGTTGCTATGAGTCGGAATCGACTCGATGGCAACAAGTTTTGTTTAGTTTTTGGTTAAACCATGGTTTATGGCATGCTTTCTTCCCTCTTCTTGTTGATAGGAGAAGAAATATGCAGCAGAGGTTCATTGTACTGTTAACATTTTTTGATTCATTGACCTATTGGCAACATCATTTAAATGGGTTGGTTTCATCATGGCCAGAAATAAGCCACAGAACTGAGCATAATTAAGTAGACAACTTGATGTTGCACATCAAACTTGATGTTGGAAAAAGTTGCACAGAGCTGAGAAGTAAATCTGCCCAAAATGGAAACATTCTCATCATCAGATTTGTTCTTGTTCTCCCCCCTCCCTCTGCCCAGCCATCCCCCGTCAGTCTTACATAGATCCAAGTAAGAATTTTAATGTAGAGCTCAACAGATAAGTTATCTTTTATGTAACTGACCTTTTTAAAGCTCTTCTTTAGTTGGTGTACTTTCAAAATATAATTCTCAAGAGGAAAAATACAGACTTGTTTCTGTAGAAGAACAGTTGTTAATGCGAAGATGTAAAGGCCTTGTACAGTTGTAGAAAAAAGTGGACTTTGAAGTCAGAGGCGTCTACATTTCAGTCTCGGCTTGACATTTACTGTGTGGTCCTGGGTTGTCTCTTTATTTTTTCTAATCCTCGCTTTTCCCATCTGTAAAATGAGAATAATATTGCTTACCTTGCAGCCTAATTCGTGAGCATTATACGTAAGGAGTGATGTGTATATACTACTTGGCACAGTGTCTGACCTGCTTCTGTTGGTCACAGTCAGCCTTCTCTTCTGTTTGCAAGGTGACTCAGACCGTACGACTCTCCAAACTTGAATCCTGCCTTTGTTCTTGGCAGATAACCTCATTTGCTACAACGGAGAAAAGAGAGGATAGAAATTCTGTTAACTTCCCACTACCACATCTACATGCCCCAGTGCAATGCCTGGCACCTAAGTAGCCACTTGGTAAATATTTTTGGATAGATGGGTGGATTGATAGCTAAATAAATTGACACTTACTTTAGGTCTTTAGAAATGGTAGTAATTTTTATTATACAGTGACCTTAAAAGTTGAAAAATGCTGGTTTTGAAAAGCAGGTCACCCTGAAGTTTTCTTTCTTTTTTTTTTTAATCTCCCAGACTCTGTGAAAAGAAGTTTGTTTAAATGCTGAACAGTAAATTTCCCAATCAGTTGCTGTATTGGCTGAATTACAGTAATGCCATTTCATTTTGAGTTGGACAACTGAAACATTTAGCCCTGATTTTTTGACAGCGCATGTATCAGTTAGGTAATTATCTTTGTACCTGTTCAACACATTTTTCCCCAGGCTTAGGTTACCGTGGAACTGCCTGCCTTCAGCAGTACAGCTACTTATGTGCCTGAGATACCAAAAAAGGGTTGACCTTCTCATTGTACTTTTTTTCCCCTAAAATTTCAGAAATCTTTCTCTGTTATTCTTTTGCATCACCAAATGCTGAGGTACCTTGGGAAACTGCTTAATTAGTAGTACTCACCTCACTAGGAGGAGTACAGGGGTGGCAGTTACGGACTCAGATACTAACTGAAAGGTTGGTGATTCAAATCCATCCCGAGGCGCCTAAGAAGAAAGGCCTGGGGATCTACTTCTGAAGGATCACAGGCATTGAAAAAGCTATTCAGCGCAGTTGTACTTTGAAATACATGCTGTTGCCATGAGTCATAATTGCCTTGATGGCAACTTTTTTTTTTTTTTTTTTTTTTAAGCTTACCAGATTGTTCTGTTTCAAGAGTGTGAATGGGTAACTGTAATTTCACTTTAGATATATTACCCTGAAGTTTCTCATCCAAGACCTTCTCCTTTGACCTTTTGGTGGTAGTGGTGATGGGTGAAACTGAAGAATGAGGGGGACCCTGTTGCACAGAGATACCCTTTGGAGGCCTTTGACGTCTGTCAGAGAACAGTAGTAGACATTGGAAGGACATGATAGAAAGAGACTGGGATAACTCCAGGTATTTAACCTGGGGTTAGGGAGACTTGACCTAATGATGGGTTATTTGTCTGGCCTCTCGTGACAGTCGTGGCAAAGCCTCAGGGAAGAATTTTTGAGAAACACTTAAGAAGATTTAGGTTTCATGTCTAAAAGCATTTCTAGCCACTTAAGTTAAGCCTTTCCTTTCTTATGGGAGGTGGGGCAGGGGCAGAGATGAAGCATGTGGCTGGAACTCTCTGCACTGCTGTGATATGTAAAAGAAGCCCTCTTCCTCCTGGGTTAAATTGCTCTGTGTGCCTCTTGCCGTCAGCAACATGATTTAGTTAAATACAGATGCTTTTAGAGGGGCTTTGTACGGCATCATACATATTTAATAGTTTTATAAAATATCAGTGTGCATAACTGGGTGGGAAATTCAACATTGGGAAAGCTCAGCCTCCACATCAGAGCCTATGGCCTTATAGTGCCGAGTGACCAGTTGACCATTGAGAAAGGTATGTCCAGGATGGGGAGGTCATGAACAATCCCAGGGTCCTATTTATTTCAGCCAAATGAGACTTGTGGTATAATCCTTCTGATCTTGTCAGTGGCATAAATCTTATATCTTCCCCGTTCACATTATTCAGGCATTCCAGTTCCCTAGTGATTGAGGTATAACATTAAAAAAAAAAAAAAAAAATCTTTCTCACTAAATAAATGGTATTATGTGGAGGACAGAAAGAGCCCCTAGATTTTCTGCAGCAATTAATGGTTTTGTCATATAAAGATTTCTCATTGCCGTTAGATAATGGTTCAAATTATATGAATCTTTTACCTTTGATGTACTTTTGAAATTCGTCGTAGAAGTCAATTCCTTAAGGTAGAAGGGGTGGGGGAAGGGGAGAAAAGGAAGTCTCCAAATGTAGGTTACTGAATGTGGAATTGGTGTATTATTTTGTTTATTTGGCATAGGTAATGAATTTTTATAATAAAACTTACCACAGTATATCAGGATGGGTTTTCTGTCATATATGGCAGTCATGAAACAACCATTAGGAAAAAAAAATGTTTTTTTATAGCATTTTTTAATGAAAAATTTCAGACATACAGATAAATTGAAAGTATCATACAGTAATCAAACTTATGGCCACTACTTAGATTTTACTGTTTAACATTTGCTTTATGTTTTTAATCACATATCTATCCATTTATTAAGATGCCCTGGTGGTGCAAATGGTTAAGTGCTTGGCTGCTAACCAGAAGGTTGGTGATTTGAGCACACCAGTGGCTCCACGAGAGAAAGACCTGGCAATCTCCTTCTGTAAAGGCTACAGCCAAGAAAACCCTATAGGCAGTTCTGCTCTGTCACATGGGGTCACTTTGAGTCGGAATCGACTCCACAGTGCCCAACAACAGTAAGAATAACATCCATTTATCTATCCATCAATCCATTTTATTTTTTGATGTAATTTCAAGTGACAGACATGAGTACATTTTATCCTCAAACATCCCAACATGTTACGTGTTTTATTACATTTTTAAAAAGAATATATGGGTGATGGATTATGCCAGCAAATAGAATATGTTTTTCTTCAATGAGCCTCTGTATTTGGACCTAGGATTTCTAGTCATCATGTTCCACGGTATAGCTCAGTCATCAGTAGCTTGCTTTTTCCTGCCCCTGAAAGTCACCCCTTACCTTTTTCCAGCCTTCTAACTCGCCAAATTAAAAGAGGATGTAATTTTGGCTCGCTGATTCTCAGATACTGACAATTTTTGATATATTGTGTGTTTGAACCATGAAAATAATGGTTTGTATATTGAGGTGACAGTCTTTCCTGAAAATACGCTCCCTTCCTATCCACTACCAGTTGCCATCAAGGTGATTCTGACTCATGGTGACCCCATGGATGTCAGAGTAGAACTGTGCTCCATAGGGTTTTCAGTGTTTGGTTTTTTGGACGTGGATCCCCCGGCCTTTCTTCCAAGGCACCTCTGGGTGGACTTGAACCTCCAGCCTTTCAGTTAGCAGCCAAGCACAGTAACTGCTTGTACTACCCAAGGATGACTCCTACCCACTCAGCTCTGTGCTGTACCTTCCCAGGCAAGCAGTAAAGCTCACTGTATGTCTCAATCGTTTAGGTAATTCATAACCTTCCACCTGTTCTCAGTGAAGTTCTACAGCCCACATTCAGTGTATCCCCTTAGTCTGATAATAGGACCTTGAGTAACTTTGAGCCTAAATATGGATATTGGACCTCTGGATAGCCGTCAGAAAGAGGACCGAAAGTGGAAATGGGAGCATTATATACAGTAAACGTTCAAGTAAAAATACAGTCCCAATGAAAGGGCTAAAGTAAGACATTTCTACAGAGATAACTCAGGCAGTGGAGACAGAAAATCTAAACTGTCCAATTGACAGTTGTGTCTCCATTGGCAGTATGTAACTGAAGAGCTTTCCTTTGTAAAAATTAATTGAAAACGGGAGGAGCAGTAGACCTGAATTCTTGTCCTGACTCTGCAGTTAATTTTTGCATAACTCTAGGTAGGTTATTTATTTATATTTATCTACCTTTTGGGGCCTTTTTTCTTCTTATATAAAATGAAATTCATGGATAAGGACTGATCCAGCTCCGACATTCTCTAAGTCAGTGAAAATTTTAAATCTAAATGTTACTGAGTTGACCATTGATCTTTGCAGTAAACCTAAATCCTTTTACTCTAAATACTTTCTGAAATCAAAAATAAAGGAAAAGGAAGGGGAAGAGTCATTCTTAAGTAAATCTGACTCTAGCAGCATACAGTGTGATTTCTGAGAAAAAGTTCTGAGTTGGAGGTCAAATCCTAAGACAGTTTTATCTTATGACTTTCAAATTCATATTTTTAAAGTGATAAAAATGGTAACAGTGCAGAAAAAGTTTGCACCTTTTGGGATGGAAAGCAGCAGAAAACGAGGAGGCTGGCATTTCATTAGAAGTGGGATACTTCCATGTCTGTGAGCATCACAAGGCTTGTGACTTGATGACTTGACAGCAGTGTCACTGCTTCGGTGACTCACTTGGACTGCCACATCACTTTCTGGAAACTGCATATATTTTTATTCCTGATTTTTTTTTTCCTTTTTTGCAAAATCCAACTTTGTATTTCCATTTTGATCAGTAACAAGGAGGGAGAGCTGTGTAGATTCTCAGGAAAATGTATATTGTAAGATGTTTTCTCTGGCTGAGTATTCTCAAGAGCTATAAATTTGGACCATGTTCAAAAGTAAAACATTTCAGGTGATTCCATTCCCCAGATGAGTTGTGAGGTTTATTTTATACTTGAGTTTATTTGAAGTTTCAGAGTCTGATGGGTAGATGGTACCCTCTTATGAGTAATTCATAGCTACCTGCACATTAGGAGCCGGTGATGCAGTGGTTAAGCACTCAGTTGCTTACCAAAAGGTTGGCAGTTTGAACCCACTGGAACCCATCAGCCACTCCGTGGGAGAAAGATGTGGCAATCTGCTTCCATAAAGTTTACAACCTTGGAAACTCTATGGGGCAGTTCTACCCTGTCCTATAGGGTCACTGTGAGTTAGAACTGACTCTGTGGGAACGGACTTTTTGTCTTTTTGGGATTTTTTTTTGCACATGTAAACCATCTCATGCACACTAGCTCTCCTCTTTGAAGCAGATTTAAAAATCAAATCAACAGATATTTCAAGAGGATTTGTTTTGAGTGATGTGTTGTACTATATACGATTCTCATTTTATAAGGGAAGCGGGTTATAGAGTT
>NW_004444045.1:3503288-3504694 GCF_000243295.1 Trichechus manatus latirostris
TAATCGTCATGGAAGCAGACTACCACGTCTTTTCCCACAGACGACAGGTGAGTTTGAACCACCGGCCTTTTGGTTAGCAGCCAAGTGCGTAACCACTGTGCTCCCAGGGCTCCTTCTTTGCTCATATCTCTAGTATATTCTAGATCGGAAAATGGAAGGGAGTTGAACGATGGGAAATAATATATTAAGTATGTAAAAGAAGAGAGAATTTTAAGTCTTTGCTCATTTTCTCATAAAACTTACTCTGAATTGCAACTCTTAGAAACAAACCAGTTAATTGTCTTTATTTGTGTTTTTGAAGTCCTTAACAGTATTACATCATCAGCATCAATTGGAAGTTTGTAGTTAATTAATAATTGTCAGGGATTCAACGCTGCATCATCTACTGAGGCTTTGTAGCAGAAGGGGCAACCTGTGCATAACAGAGTCTCATTATTTTTGTGCAGGCCACTAGTAAAAGTATCAAATATCATTTGTTTGTCTTTTAAAATTAAATGTAGAAGTTGCAACCATGATGAGTGTCATTTTACAAGAAAAGTGATTTGTAAAATGAAAAATAAAATAAATTACGTTTGTTAGATAACTCATGATTTTCCTTATGGGTAGTCGGAAATTAATAGTCTCCCTTAAAATAGTAAACTCACTATAACTATCATCTACAATAAAACTATCTTTCTGTATAAAATTCCCACATCCTCATCTTTGCGATCATTTACTGTATCTTAAGTTATAAAAGATCTAAACTCATGAAGAGCAAAGTGTGCCGGAGTACATCGATCATCTTGTTACAAAATGAGTCAACAGAAGCACAGTCAATATCAAGCATTTGATACGGCAGCTCACAAAATATTTCTAAGTCAAATTAGCTTCACTGAGAACATTTTCACTGGGAAGAAGTATCTCCCTGGTCTTGACTCGCCCTCAGAGTAGGGAGAAAATACCTGCTCAGTAAGGTGAAATGCATTTCGTCTCACTCACCTAGCATCATAGATAAGTTAGAAGAACATCAAACAGCCCATGGATTTAGTTTGCCTTCAGGCAATTTTTCTGTTGAGTTGGGGAGAGAATTACAGGAAAAACAATTAAATGTTGGTTTATTTCAATCTTCCATCCACTGAAATGATGTTAAGAGTTAAGCATAGCTGGGATAACGCAGTTTCACTAGAACGAGATGAACTCATAAGAGGGACATTTTGGAGTAATCAGAAAATTAGATGAGAAAGTGTATGAACTAGACAGTACAAGATTTGAAAAAAATGGAGAATGTATAGAAGGCATTTTAGATAAATGGATGTGAAAAAAACCATTTATTAGAGGTATCATAATCAGTGTAATTCAATCTCAATTAAAAATGTATGATTTGAACAGATAGCACAGGTCTAAGCTCCGGAGAACCAGATGCTGAC
>NW_004444045.1:3507296-3550142 GCF_000243295.1 Trichechus manatus latirostris
TTTGTGGCAACTCACAGAATTCTGCTCTCATGTTTACTCTTAGCCTTTGGATAATACATTGTTTTCATTTGTAACTGTTGGGACTTTTCAGTATGATAACTAGAGTAAACCAAAAAACCAAAACCCACTGCCATCAAGTCGATTCTGACTCATAGTGACCCTATAAGACGGAGAACTGCCCCATAGGGTTTCCGAGGCTGTAAATCTTTATGGAAGCAGACTGCCAGGTCTTTCTCCTATGGAGAGGCTGGGAGGTTCTAACTGATGACCTTTCGGTTAGCAACCTAGTGCTCTAACCACTGTGCCACCAGGGCTCCTTGACAACTAGAGTAGTATCTAGTAATTTCTTTGTCTCATATGTTTGCAGTTGATAATTAAGGTGAGGGCATTAGTTGCCATTGGTGCAAATTAAAGATGGGTTTTCTCAGCTATGGATTATTGTTCTTCTAATGTCTGCCTGACTGGAGTTACCTGAACCTCATATTGGTCTTTGAGATTCAGATGACCTTGTCCATGGATGACATGCCAATGTCTTATTCCTGAGTGTAATATTGCTTTGGGGTAGGATTGAGGAGTTAATTGTCACATATTTAAACTGGGTAACCTCTGAAGGAATTATAAATTACCCTCTTTAGCATAAAAATCTGTCAGCTTATATTGTTTTTGTACATTTACATGAATGTAGATTATTAAAATCTTAATATCTCTTAGTTGGAGTACTATAAATGCTTCAGTCTAGATTTTCTATAATGTGATATTTCATGTCCATTGCCAGAATCTGTAAGAAAACAGTCACTGCTTCAAAATCATACAGTTAAAGCAAGAAAGTGGGATAAGGATTATTTTAAAATACAGGTCTTAAAAAAAACAAAAACCCATTGCCATCGAGTTGATTCTGACTCATAGTAACTCTGTAGGTGTAGGACAGAGTAGAACTGCCCCATAGGGTTTCCAGGCAGATTGCGACATTTTTCTTTTGCGGGGCACCTGGTGGGTTTGAACTGCTGACCTTTCAGTTAGCAGCCAAGTGCTTAACCACTGCGCTTCCCGGGGCTCCTTAAATGCCAGTTACTGGTGTATAAATGTAGGTTGTGTAGCGGCGAACTAAAGGATAATTCATTTTGCCAGTAAACTTGTCATAGTTATGGTTACAAATATGCAAATTAGTTCAGGCTTTGTTGTTAGTACTGCAAACGCATTTTAAAATATTAATACCTTTTAAAGATTTATAATTATGGACTAATTTCATTTTGAAAGAATAATATTTGGATCTCACGCCTATTTAAAAGCTTAAAAATATTGCAACACAGTGGCGATTTTGTATTGTGTAAAATATAATGTACTTAAAGCAGCTTTTCTCAGGACTTGGGCTCTAGATTTTGCCGCTTCTGGGGACTCCTACAACGGTTATGTAGTATAGATTTAGAGAGAGTTTTTAAGGGCTCCTGTTGACATAGGTGAACAAAATGGTTCCTTGGAAACCCTGCAGGTGTCCAGTCACAGTGAAGTGTGGATTAAAGCTTCAGATGCATTTAGTGTGCATTGACGGGCAGTGGGAGGTTCAGGGGAGCCCGTGATCGCTCCCTGAAGGGCTGTGCACTTCTGGGATTTTAGCTACTGATGATTTAAAAGGGGGAAAAAAATCAGCTTTAAAACTCTCTGTAAGGTGAAGCTACTGAAACCTAACCCGAAAGTCACACTCTTATAGAAAGCTCTTTTTAATACTTGCAGTGCGGTTATAACTGAGGGCGTGTGGTATATGTTACAGTGCCCAGGGAATGTGAACCTCTGCAGCGTGGAGTCACAATGAAAGGCAGATTTAAAAATGAAGTGGTAGCCTTTGCTCCCTTCGTGGCTCTGTTAACCTTACCAGTTCCTCGTTAGCCTGACATTCATCTGTGCCTGCTTCGGCACGGGACGGGGAAGGAGAAATGTAAAGGTGACCAGAGTGGGAATATGTGGACCTCCCTCCCCTTCTCTTGCCCCCCCACCCCCGCCCAGCATACACTCAGCATTTCACACTGAGCGTTACAAAGTCTTAAACAATCGTTGCACAAATGGATGTTTCAGAATTGTGCACAAGCCACTTGTCTCTATCGTGGACTAAAGGCAGAGCTGTCCATGGTTAGAAAATGTTTTCTAACTGTTGGTTGAAAATCAGATAATAATAGTCTTCTTGGTGAACAAAACTTATTAGCGGGCTAGGGAAGGAATGCTATCTCTCGGCAGCAGGCAGGAAGAAATTGCTGTTGAAAAGCTTACCTCTCTAGGGAGGAATCAGATATCAGACTTTGCCAAGCCTCAGGTCCAACCCATAAGGTCCCACCTACATCCCCTCCCCATCCCAGCTTTGTTAGATTGCTAGCATCGATCGCCAGCTTTTTCTGACCCAACAGTGGGTAAAGGAAGGAGAGCCAGCAAGACTGAAAGCAAGCAAGGTGGGGGTGGAAGACTGGGGCCGCTTTTGTAGAGAAAGAAAGAGAAGGAAAAGGGGGGGGGCATGGGGACTAAGCTTAAATGGTGCCTGCCTGCTTCTCTTTGATTTGATGGCCTTTATTCCTCCTAATTGGATAAAACAGGAAGTCACTGGCGGTCCTGGGTTGCTGGGTGTACTGATTTTACTCAAACCAGCCGCAGCTCTAGAGTGTGGAGAGAGGGTGGGGGCTGAGAGAGGAGGGAGGAAGAAAGAAACAGAGAGAGAAACGTCTTTGGATGAGGAGAGAAGAAAAAGAGAAGGAGACTAGGAAGAAGGGACAAGCCACAGAGAAAGAAAGTGAATGAGCGCTCAAGAAGGACAAAGAGGAGTGGCTGGGGGGTGGGGGTGGAGGCAGGGCGGGGAAGGGAGTGACGGCCCCTCCTGGCCGCACTGGTCCCTTCAGCTCCCTCTGTGATGAGACTGTTTGCAGTGATGCTCGGAGGGCAGGCACCTGCTGCTCTGTAATGATTCAGCCTCTTTCAGCCGCTGCGTTAATACAACAGGATGCTGTTGCTACTGTCACTGCTGCCGCTGCTGCCACCACCGCTGCTGCCACCGCCACCGCTGGTCCTGCTTTTGCTTTTACTTCTTCTGCATGACAGTTGTTTTCTTCATCTCAGCAGACAGCAGCTTCAGATGCTTGAGGTGAGAAACCTGCCTTTCAGTTTGGGCTACTGGTTCACTTAATCGAACAACCATCAGCTCGTTTTCTATTTTGGTCGCTGTTCTCTTGACAAGCCGGGATGGTGTGAAGAAGCGTTTAAAGGAACTAGCAAAGTGGCCCAGAAACAGCAGCTGAAGAATCACAATATACTTTTGTTTTGTAGTTGTTAGAAGCTTTTTTTCCCCTTCCTTCTTCCTGAACTCCTCTCGCTTTTGATAATGGCCTTGGACTTGGACTGCTTATCGATTTCCCCTTATAAGATGCTGTCTCATTTGGTTGGGGGGGCCTCTGCATGGTAATGGACCCTGAGAGAGGCCAGGCCTTCTGGAGGTGAGCCGATGGAGATTTATTCCCCAGACATGTCTGAGGAAGCTGCTGAGAGGTCCTCCAGCCCCTCCACTCAGCTGAGTCCAGACCCATCTGTTGACGGGCTTCCGGCAGCAGAAGACATGCCAGAGACCCAGACTGAAGACGGGAGAACCCCCAGACTCGTGGGCCTGGCAGTTCCCTGCTGCGTGTGCCTGGAAGCGGAGCGTCTGAGAGGTTGCCTCAACTCAGAGAAAATCTGCATTGTCCCCATTCTGGCTTGCCTCGTCAGCCTCTGCCTCTGCATTGCTGGCCTCAAGTGGGTATTTGTGGACAAGATATTTGAGTATGACTCTCCTACTCACCTTGACCCTGGGGGGTTAGGCCAGGACCCTATTATTTCTCTGGATCCAACTGCTGCCTCAGCTGTGTGGGTATCATCTGAGGCATACACTTCACCTGTCCCTAGGGCTCAATCTGAAACTGAGGTTCAAGTTACAGTACGAGGTACCAGTGCTGCTGTATCTTCTGAACCTTCAGCTGCACCAACCCCGAAGAATCGTATTTTTGCTTTTTCTTTCCTGCCGTCCACTGCACCATCCTTCCCTCCACCTACTCGGAACCCGGAGGTGAGAACACCCAAGTCAGCAGTTCAGCCACAAACAACAGAAACTAATCTCCAAACTGCACCTAAACTTTGTAAGTAGAGAGAGAGAGATGAATGAAGGAAGGGGGTGGGATTGAGGTCCCCAAAAGTCTTCTCTAGAGCGTATAGCTCTTTCCCTTTCTTCTTGCATTTTAATTGCATGGTTTTGCTTAAGCAAATCACGTGACTGGGTGCTGGGGCGGCACTGGAGAGTGAACGAAGCTTGTAAACTCCTGGTGTGAATCCCCGCCGAGCAGCAGCTCCCTCTAGCCTGATGGTTCAGCCTGGGGTCAGGGACCTAGTCCTTCGGCATCTGCAAGTCACGCTTGAACTTCAGTGAAATTCAACTTATTTCTCCCACTTTTTAAAATTAGATCAGACAATTCTTAATTGTTCTTTTCAATTTAATTGGCAGGTACCAGTGAGCATTAGTTTGTGTCTTTTTTTTCCTGTTGCAGACTTCTGTCACCTTCTTCTCACCTTTGTGTTACCTCCCAGCAACCCCACGCTGCCTCTTATCTTTCTGCGTCTTGTCTTCTGTTCCCTCACCTTTTCTCCCTACCTCCCTACGTTCGTATTTCAGTTGGTTCTTCCTGAATTGCATCAAGTCCTAAAACGTTTGCAGCGCCCTATCCAGCCTCTCACTAGCTTCAGACTATTGCTGCCCTGTCTAGATTGTAGTTTTGGTTACAGAGCACTTTTTTTTCTTCAGGATACAGTACAATTCTACATAAAAGGATTTTCCCAAATTAGTTTTGTCCTCTGTAATCAAATGTTTAAATAGCTTCCTTGGCAGCCATTAAAAAGTACAAGATCCAAGGTCCACGGTGGCTTAGACATATATCCTTTTAGCCCGTCAGGTTGCAGCAGCCGTGTTTAATGACCTGTGCGTGAAACGGCCCACGCTTTTAAAGCAACACAGAACGATGTACTGCTGTTTGCACCAGGTCGTTGCAATAGCTTCATAATGGAAAGTTGACAGGGATGAAGCCATGACTAGTCAGATTGTCCTAAATGTTCATGTGGAAGGGAGGGGTTTGCTCCTTTTTTTTAAATTTCTAGTTTATTTTTGTTTCTCTTCCATCATTGGTATTGATGTATTTATCCTTAGTAGGTGAATACTGCTCAGTATTCATTGCTGGCTATTTCCTTAGTAGGAAAGAGTAAGAGATCAGACAATTTGGTTCCAATTAGTATGTAAAATCTCTTAGACGTCAAAGGGAGTTGAAGGTAAGGATTCTGTGTTGAGCTGCCTTTTATTTTCCTTCCATCCGATAATCAAGGATACCCTTCCCAGGCATTACGTTCAGTACGAAGTGGAGCCGTATAGTGTAGAAACACGGAAAAACTTGAGTTGTGCTTGTGTTTCAAATGCATTTCACACACAACTGCTTTCAGTGGCAAAGATTTAAAAAGAAAGAGGAGAGAGGCTTGTTTTTCAGGTGTAATTAGGGAAGAAACTCCTTTATGCACACACACTGCTTTGTATTTTTATCAAATCCCTGAAGCATCATTAAAGGTCTGACAGACATCACTGCATTTGCTGCCTGCCTCTTCCCACCTGGCAGAGTGACCCGGCAATAATACCCAGATGAAATGATAGGCTATAAAAAGCAAGCACAGATCCTGCAAAGAAAGCAGAATTTACCATGAAGTCAAGGTTACTTCTCTCTCTTTCTCACTTTAAGCATAAGCCTTCCCTAAATGTGCCTGAATGAGTTTTGTTCTCCCCAACAAGAAACGTAAACCTTTGAAGAACTCTCCAACCAAATTATCCTATAATTTTGTAATCTGAGGAAAACAAAGAGACATCTAGCACATTTGCCTGATGTAACACCAGGTCAAAAAGTATGTTGTGAAGTTTTGAGAAATAATTTTTTTAAGCAAATTCTTCTACTAAGTGTTCTGCTAGATTATATTTCCATATGGTTTTTTTTTCTCTCTTTTTCCAAGCCAGGGCATTGATTTTTGTGACATTTGCATTGAGTGGAAAAGATTTACTGCTGCCTAAAAGCTTCTCAGTGGCTGGTGCTGGCCAGATGCACAGCTGCAGCATTCCGAAGTGCATTGGAGAGGAGCCTGCAGAAGCAGCCTGAGAGGGAGCGTTCGACTTAAAAGTTAGGGTCAGACAGTTGGTTAACATTCTAAAGTCTATTCCGTTTTCTGTGTGGGGAACTCTTAATTTTTTAGACTTGTGTCTGAAAAGGACAATCACACAAACAAACCCCTACTATCATACAAATTCTGAGTCTTTTCTTCGGAAAAGGATTCATTGGTCCAGGAAGCTCTGTTTTCAGAGACTCAAAAATGGTTATTTTGTTGTTGTTGTTTAAAAGGTTGTAACGATGAAATATAGGAAGACCAGCAACAACAACAAAAAAGCTTATAATTGGATTGTCATTCTGTAGTCTCTTTCACTGTTTTCTCTTCAGCAGAGAAAGTGTCGTTTAGTCACGGAAAGAGCTCTGGGGCTTCCTTCATCATGCAGTCTTTCCTAGGAACCGAGCCGGCATGGCTTGTATTATAAAATGACATTATCGTATCCGAAACATGTTCTCCCGTGGTCTCACGACTTGATTCTCTCTTTTCTATTTTTTATCTGTCTCAGCATATTCAGCATATTATGTACAGAGCTGTAACCTTCAAGGTCATAGTCTGTTGAGCGCTAATTGATTCTTCTTTATCCCGGAGCCCGAGAGAGTGGAAGAGAGACAATCTCAGTAATTGTGTCTGCTGTTAATTCTCCAACCCAGTCTACCTACTTTTTATCTTTTAAATACTAGAATTACTCCTTTCCTCACTGATTCTTTTAAAAGTACAACTTTTAAAATATAATACTTTAGGCAAAATATATTTTAAATTGCCCAGAGGTATAGTACCTATGTCTATTTTTCTAAAATAAGTGTTTCTTTTCATAAAGTAATATAATTTCATATTTGTATCATATTACTGTATGCAGACAGGTGAATCTTAAGAAATCTAATACAAGGCTGGAATAAAAATACATATATTTTTTCATTCTGAAGTTTTTCTATACATAATTAGTGGTTTTCCAAACCACAGTCATTGTATTGCCATGATAATAGTTAAGTTTCTATTTTTTGAGTCACACAATACTTGAACCATTAATTTGTTTTCTTTGCTGATGTTTTAGATATGTCTTACCCTCTGTCTATATGGAAAGGATTGACTTTTGGAAGATTGAGAATTTATTATCATAAAAATAGCTGCTTAATTGAACTGTAGTCAAGAAACCGCGGTGCCATTTTGAAAACATATATATGTATATATTTCTGGATGGGAGAGGCTGCTTGACAACAGACTCTTGGTTAAAAGAGTATATTGGCATTTTCATCTTAGGGTTACATTTGTTTTCCTTTGTTTTAAATCTTTTAATTGGGTTGCATGGCAAACCATTGTTACCACAGTGACGGTATAAATCACTACCATTTGCAAAATCTCAACATGATGAATTGAATATACCAAAGGATTTCTTCCCTTTAGTTATCAATGACATTCATTTTAAGCCTCTATGAATCCTTCCAGCTCCTTACACCTATACTTGTAGGTTTTCCAGAACAGTGATTTCAAATAACTTCTCTCCACTTTAGCCCTACTTATTTAAATCCTAAAATGTTAAAAACTGGGAGATCCTCATAATTTTACTGATGAGAAAACTGGGATCCTGAAAGATTAAGTGAAATACCTAAAATGTTGGAAAACAGGTTAGTGTCTCCCAGACACACAGACGCACACATTCTCCCTCACACACACACGTCCACAAATTCTTTTTTCATATTATCCCTATTCTAGAGAGTGAGAGCTTGAGACTAACTCTGGTAGTTTAAGTGACATCTGTCTGACCATTCAGGAAGTACTTCAAATGGGACCTCTGGTCAAGCATGCATAGTTCATACCACTAAAATTAAATTTTCTTCTCTCTTTCCTGTTTTACTTTTATTAAATTTTGAGTAGTGGTGGTCTTTTCTCTTTTTATTTGATCATCCATACAGTGTTCAGCTTGCTTTTGAAAACAGCTTGGGTTTTCTAGGATGTGCTCTTCCCTACTATTATAGCGGATGGCTCTCTGGCGCTCCTCTCTCCCGCACATCCCACTCTGGTGCTTTCTCCTATTTCTTTGTGATACCCAGTTTAGTCTTCTGCCTTGTTCTTCTCTTCCACCTTCCCAGTTATGTCTTGAATCTTTCTTATTTTTTCTAATTATGCCATTTTAGCTTTATATGTTAATATTTCCTTCCATTCAAATATATCAGAGAATATTCTCTTATCTTTCACATATAACTTTATTTTAATACTGAAAAGAGCATTTACACGTCTTGCAAACAGGCATACAACATGCCAGTAATAAGAATATTAGCACATTTAATTTGAACTTTCATCCCTCTTTTTTTTTAAATTGTACTTCAGATGAAGATTTACAGAACAAACTAACTAAACAGTTAGTACACATATTGTTCTGTGACATTGGTTAACAACCTCATGACATGTCAATACTCTCCCTTCTCGACCTTAGGTTCCCTATTACCAGCTTTCCCGTACCCTCCTGTCTTCTAGTCCTTGCCCCTGGGCTGGTGTGCCCCTTTGGTCTCGTTTTGTCCTATGGGCCTGTCTAATCTTTGGCTAAAAGGTGAACCTCTGAAGTGCATTCCTCTTCTTTATCCCTGTTTTCCTTAGTGTGCTTCATGCCAGTGTCTCTGCTAACTCTTTTACATGTTTATACATGCCAGTGTTTCTGCATTCCCAGAAAGTCATTATGTCCCAAATCATGCATCTTTGTTTTTCCTCCTTCATTTTTCCTTTTAATAATACCTTATATTATCCTTTTAAAGCATGAAGGAAGAAATATTTTTTGGATTGACACATCAGAACAGACATAAAGAAGTTCTGATTTGTTCAAAGTTAAGCTGGAAGTCTCTGAAAACCAGCGATGTAACTCTTGTCTACTGAGTCTGTTGGTCTTTCTACCGAGCCATAAACTGTATCATATCTACATTTATACTCATGTTTCCATTTTGATAATTTTGTTATACATCGTTTCATTGTTCTTCTATTGTATTTCCTCTTTTTCTTCATTTATCGTTTATTCAACAGACGTATATTAAACACCTGCTGTGTACCAGGAAAGAGCCCTGGTGATGCAGTGAATGGTTCAGCATTTGGTTGCTAACTGAAAGGTTGGAGGTTCAAACCCACCAACTGCTCTGCAGGAGAAGGATGTAGTAGTCTGCTTGCATAAAGATTTACATCTTTGGAAACCCTGTGGGACAGTTCTGCTGTGTCCTACAGGGTCGCTATCAATCGGAATTGACTTTTCAACAACACGTTTGGCTTTTTGGAGTTTGTGTGTGAGGAACTGTTCTAGACTGAGAATATGGCAATGAAAAGGAGTAAAAGTCCTTGCCCTCAGGGAGTTTACGTTCTAATGGATTTTACAAATCTAGTTTGCAAAGTTCAATTTGAGGTGTTTCTTTACTTTCCTGTATGTTCGCTCTCTGAATTCAGCGTTTCTTCTCTTTTCCCTCATTTTACTCACATTTCGACTGCTCCTCCTCTTCCTCGCTTAGCGAGTTCCTCTGCTCTGTCTGCTGAATACTGAACACTTGCCCAGCAGTGTCACTTTTTCTTCAAGTGACACTTGTCCCACCTTTGCTACCAACAAGCAGGATAACCTTGTGATTCATATTTGACCCCGATGGCACTATTTAAGGAAACCACTGGGAAATTAATATATCTAGTCCTTTTGAAGCACTCTGTTAAGATGGAAAATATATACACAATTTTTCTAGCGTATAAATAATACATATTATTTTCAGATTTTAGGAAACTGGTAGCTATAAACATTTTTGTTTCTTTTTTTTGGTCATATTTTCTGTTTGTTGTTTGGTTTGCAGAACATCAAGGATTAAGATATTCCCAAGGATTTTTAGTTTCACTGTCTAGAGAAAGCCTAGAATCTGCCATTAAATTATTTAGTCCCAAATGGAAGAAAGGCTTGGCTTCATATAATATTCCCATGAAGAGCCATTGACTAGAAGTGAATAAAGTTAATCCTGATCATCTCAAACCTTGTTGGAATCTTTGCTGCAGTGAATTCAATCCACTGTTGTGTATCTCTGTGCGTCTTTGTGTGTGTAAGCATGCAAAGGTTATTTCTGAACAGTGTAATCAATGTCCTGTAATCATAACACTCTTTACTTCGAATGTTCTCACAGGTTATCTGAGTCACTTCCCAAGTGAGGAGATGCAGGTCTGCAAAAGTGAAGTGACCTGGCCAAGGTCACTACAGCTAGTTAGTGGCAGTGTGGAGACTAGAACTGAATTGATCCTTTCCTTCATGGCACCCTGCTGTTCTTCAAACTGTTTTTATCATGTATATTCAAATCATTGTAATTTGAAGAATTTTGAATTTTGTATTTATTCTTTAAATCCTGGTTAGTAAAACTTCTATCCCTCCATAGTAGATGTTTTCTTTAAAGAAGAGAGTGTTACCTTTATGATTTTGATCATATGGACACCCCACTGGATTCCACATGTTCATCTCTTATCAACATAGTATATAGGAAAATATTTTAACAGTCAGAGTTATCCCAGTTGAAATGTGATACTTCTTTGGAAAGCAGCTAATTCCTTATTACTGGAATTTTTCAAGCAGCAGCACTGTTGAGGAAGATACATGTTGCTAACAGATTATTAAATATATTTACCTCTGCAGTCTCTTTCAGCTCTGATTCTCTCAGTCTTTTGTCTTAGGGCACTGGCTTCCCAGTTGGATAGACTTGAATTAATCCTTGTTGCCTCTCTTTGTGGCTTTGAGCAAGTTAGATGATCCCTCTGAATCTGATTCCTCATTTTTACATAAAAATAGTGGTACCCATTTCTCAGGGCTATTGGGAGACACTGGAAACCACCAAGTCTTAGGCCTGAAAACAGAATAGACGTAAAATTAGCATCAATTTTCTTCCTTATTCTACTTCCACCACCCTTCCTCACTTTGTTCTTTTTCTCCTTTGAACTCAATAGAGTGGTTTCGAAAAAAAGATTGCAGAATAAGTTTAGGAGTTTGGGGAAGCTTATGAAAAAACTTAGAAGTAAGATACGAGTTGAAGAAGCATCATTAAGTGGAAATTGTATGGAACTTGAGAGCAAATTTTAGCTGTACCACTTAACAAGCTATGTGACCTTGAGCAAACCAGTTCACCGCTTGAAATTTAGTTTTCAGATCCAAACAAATGGGGATGTTAATATCTAAAAATCTGAAAGGATTGTGATGTGAACTAAGTAAGTTTCTCTATATGAAAAAATACCTGATAGCAGAGCAGAGCATGAGCAGTATTAGTTTCTGTCTTTTCTCTCTCCAGCAGGGTTTACATATACATGCACTCACAAATGTTGACATTCCTAGGGATATACTGTAAGAGTTCTTTAAAAGAAGTTAATTAGTTATGTCTCAGAATGATATAGAACTTTATAATTTCTTGAGCCCCAAACCCAAAAACCCATTGCTGTCGAGTCGGTTCCAACTTATAGCAGCCCTATAGGACACAGTAGAACTACCCCATAGAGTTTCCAGGGAGCAGCTGGCAGATTCAAACTGCCAACCTTTTGGTTAGCAGCTGAGCTCTTTAACCAACCAGGGAGTGCTCTAAAAAGAGTGATTTCACCCCATGAAAATTGACTAGAATACAAAAGCTGTGTCCCTTTGGGTAATGTTCAAAAATCATGATATAAGGGTCTTTTTATAGGGAGAATAATGAGGAGTTACTTGTAAGAGAGGAAAAGAAAGGATGGTGAATGAATTTGTGTTTGTTAAGGAAGTCCCTTTTATGGGAATATTGGGATAATGACAAGGAATCCATGCAGTTGAGATGTAGTGCGAGGGAAGAGCTTGGCTGGAAAGAGCATGAACCTGGATCTGAATAAAGATTAAGTTTACCTAATTCTTTTCATTATTCTAAACGGAAGTTCTCAGACCCCAAAAGATAGGACTTACAATCTGTTAGCTATATTCAGCATTTCCCAAAACTCACGGAAATAACAGTTTTTGAATTGATGGCACGTAACAACAGCGACAACAATAAATTTATATGAGCCAAATAAAATCTAATTTTTTTAGTTGTGTTAAAAACATTATATGTACATATATACACACATACATATACATATATATAAAATATTCCATATATATAATATCACAGATAAAAGGGGAGGTGATTTATAATTACTTAGTAAGTAAAATTGGATAAAATCATTTAAAATGGGAAGGAAAAAATTGTTTATCAGTAGGTTTGAACAGGGGTTGGGGCAGATAAAACAAAACTCTAGCTCCATACCTATTACTAGAGGTGTGTAAAAAATGAAAGAGAGAAAAATAAATGTAGAAGTAGAGAAAAATTGAATCCTCAATGCATACTGGAGATTCTATTGCCGGGAAGCTAAAATGAAATCTTATTAGCTGGAATATTGTTCACAATCCTACAAAAAGGAAAAAGAAAACAAAAATAAAAACAGTACTATTCTAGATACATGCATTAAAGGGCTTTAGCATTTTTTGTTGTGTACCTTATGATTTTTGTTACAAAGAGATGTAGCTGTTAAGAGCTTGTCATTTATGAAAAAGTCATTAGTGTATTATATGTGTAATTGTACTTATTCTTTACTGTGAAACTAGAATATTTGAAATTTTTATGCTTCGTTCATCTTGATTCTTACTAATTCAATTAACATAGATTTACTGCAGAAATTGAACTCTGAATCAATATTGGAGCAATGAGGCAGCCACTTCTAAAGGAAAAATGTTTGATAACAATCTAGGGCAGATTTTATCTGAGTATAGGTTTTTATGATTGTGCAGTAGAAATAAGCTGATAGACCCAATAAAATTTGATGAACTATGATGAAAAGCTTCCTAAGGTAACTTATTTTTTAGTTTTCACCAAGAACATGGGGTGAGAAGAGAAGGCTTGATTTACTGTAATTTTCAGTGATAATGTACTTGACTGTTTGAAATGCCTTTCTTGAGGTGGTATTCTCCAGCCAAAGTGGAACTTCTATGGACTCTATTTTAAGAAAAAGGCAGTATAGAATTTAAATGTATGTAATTCTCTAATTAAAAAAAAAAAAAAACTCCCTCATAACTCATTTTACTTCAAACACTCAATTTAAAATTAAACCAAATGCACATAGTGCTATTTACTCAGAAGGAAGATGAGCACATCACTGAAGACAATGATAGTTTCTAGAAAGAGAACTGTTAATAGACCAATAAATGGCACTAAATCTCTCACCTTACCTTAACTATGTTACCTATGTTGGTGTGTGATGCTGATGTATTTTACTTCTCCAGCTTTCCTCTCTTCTCCCTCCCTTTATTTTCTTTCTTAGTTGCTATCCTGACAGTTATTTTTCTCATTCTCCTGCTATTACATACTCCATCATTACCTCTTCTCCAATTATTTCACTGCATGTTCCTCTTCATTTCTCCCACATCCAGTTTGACATATCATTTCTGAAGCCAGCATCAGAGGTTTAGGAGCCCATGGCCCAGACCTGTGGTTTCTCAATAGATGGGTTGGGGGAGGGAGTGAGTGAAACTTTAACCGCAGACTTGACCATGATTAGCCTGATGACTTTCAGCGTTGCCCCTTCCTTTGCTAGGTAACAGGAAATATTTGTTTTATGAAATAGGTTGGTGTCACAGCAATAAAGTGTCCATAAATAAATGAAATGATCTAAGGACAGTGGAATTGAACTTTTGTTAGCATTTGTTTGTAATCCCTTGGTAGAGCTTCCTGGGTCATAATTGCTTGCTCTTTTGGGAGCAAAAGGAATCAGTAACCATTGATTGTTACATGATGCTAAGTATTGCCTACAGAGCAAATCTTAAGAATGATTCGTGGTTGAGTTCAGTGTTAAAACTCTGGTCTCGCCTCACTATAATCCTGAAAGAGAGCTGGATTTTACCGTTTCCCTCATCCAACAACTCTTATGATTATATTCTTCAAAGCAAAGGGAAAGAACATTGCCATGTAACCTGTGAAGACTTTGGTTTACATAGAAAACTGAAACAGTGTATAAAGTAGTTACTTTGGTATTGTTATTTTTCCACTTCATTGCCAATAGGGAAACATCTAAATAGCTGAGGGTTTGTCATCGTGAAACTTTACTCTTATCAGTTTTGGATTGAAATATTTTCATAATCTATGATACGTATCACTACTACCATTTTATATGGGATTTATCGAATACTGGATCTTCATAATGTTGAATAATGTGATGCTTTTAGGACATAGTAGATTGTGTCATAAGTCTGTTGAATACCATGATCTTATTAGGACATATTGAGTTAGATTAGATATTCTTGCCCTTGTACTAAATATCCCCAGACTGGTGTATATTTTGAATGTGTGTTGGGTTATTGTATAATCACAATCAGAATTTCAGAGCTTCAAGACATTGCAGAGATATTTTAAGCCACATCTTTTACAAAGAAAAACAGACTCAAAAATGTTAAACTTCTTGCTAGGTGTCACATAGAACCAGAAAATGTTCATGGTATTTTCATGCATTCCATGCTTTTAGCTTACTGCGTCATTTTGCAATCAGTGTATATTAATGGGAGTCCCTGGGTACCACAAATGGTTAAGCACTCGCCTGTTAACGGAAAGGTTGGCACTTCCAATCCACCCAGAAGTACCTCAGAAGAAAGGCCTGGTCATCTGCTTTCAAAAGATCACAGCCTTGAAAACTCGGTGGAGTGCAGTTCTATCCTGAAACACGTGGGGTCTCCAGGAGTCAGAATTGGCTGGGCAGCAAGTGATTTGGTTTATATATTAGTGAAATACTTTTTCACATTTTCTGATTTATAGTTCTAATTTTCTATGGGTTTGTAATAAAGTATTTAAGTGAGTTGGACATTTATACAAAGAATAAAATATCTCTGAGTGAGGACCTCACCTTGAGAATATGCCTGAGCTTTGGCAGTGTATCTTCCTGTTTTCTGAATCAGCAGAGATAGTGCTGAGAGGTGATTGACAAATTGACAGAAGTGGAAGAGTAACTACTTGGTGCTCATGGTCCTTAGATATAGAAGACCTGGGTTTAATTCCCAGATGTTTCATTTGTTCCCTTATTACTCCATTCATAATATGCAGAATAGGGGTAATAAATCATTAGACATTAATCTTTGCACTTGTGGAGAATTATTTTTTCAGCCCATACACACTACAGAATTAGTCAGTGTGCTTTATTGGATGTAATGTGGAAATTGATAAATCTTGTGATTCATCAAGTAGAAATTACTTATATTTTATTTTCCTTTTCCTATATACTCCATAGCCAATATCTAGAAAACATTTATGTTGTCTCATAAATTCTCCTCTGGATACCAAACTACCTATCCAGCCTACCTCTAGCTGCCGTTCTACCCATGTGGACCCCATCTTCTATCCAGCGTAGACTCGACTCTAAATATGATTTTTATCTCCCTCCTGTATTCCTCTGCTCATTGTAGTGCCCATGTCAGAAATGATCTCTTCCCACAATTTCTAACATCTCAAATTCTGCTCAGTCTTCAAGGCTCAAATGCATGTAAATACTTCTCTTACCCTCTAAACGAGATGTGGGAGATATGGACCCTTCTTTCTCCAGCTGCCTGTAGCATGTTGTTTATGCCTCTGTCATAGTTCCTTAGCGTATTTGGACTTGTTCTCACTTGGATACTTGTTCATCACGGAGACTAGCTTGAAAATTTCCCGAGGCCTAGAGTTACAGATGATTCATATGTGTATCCTCGAGAAATACTTTAGATGAGGTAGGCATTCCATTTGTATATTTTTGGATTAAAAATGGAGATACACTGAGAGCGACTTGCTATGGCAGCGTAGGAAGGAAGACAATGATCTGAAACCGTATCTTAGCTTGCTGGTATTTTAATTTGGAGAAATCTAATACAGAGTGCAGTCATTACGAAATGTATTGATATGTAATTCCAGGCACTTTAATATATGATTTGTAAAATGTGTATATGTAGCATCATGCTATGTACTTACCTTTGAAAAATTCACATCATGAGGTATAAGACACTTTAGGCTAGAAAGAATTTTGTATCATGATAGTGTAGTGATGAAGAGCACACACTTCGGAGCCAGATTGTCCTGGTTCAGATCTCAGCTCTGTCTCCAGCTGTGTGACTCTAGGTAAGTTATATAAACTACCTGTGCCCTAATTTCCACATCTGCAAAATGGAGGTAATACAGGACCTCCCTCATAGTGGTGGTGTTAGGATCCAAGTGAGTTCATGTATGTAAAGCATTTGGAATAGACCCTGCAGAAGTACTGTGTAAGCATTAGCTATCAGTAGTATACAGTTTTTAAAATTGTTTCCTTGAATTATAAATTTGATACTTTGCTATTGTTTATAATGGACTTTAAGAAATGGACAAAAGTTCCAAGGGAAATATTGGCAAATGAAATAGATAATGCGGCCATTTTGATTTG
Source organism: Trichechus manatus latirostris (assembly GCF_000243295.1). NCBI lineage: Eukaryota > Metazoa > Chordata > Mammalia > Sirenia > Trichechidae > Trichechus > Trichechus manatus. Next base: position 3,523,905 of record NW_004444045.1, read on the forward strand.
GTTTATTAATGTGGTTTTTCCTATGTGTAATTTGTATTACCATCGTATCTGCATTGTTTTCAAATATTATAAGGAGAGCAGAGAAGGATGATCATCAATCCACATGTCAGCCAGAAGTAGAGCTATGAGGATTAGATGGCTTGAGAGAGAAAGATTTCTGTCCTGCAAAATGCCATCTGTTGACATCGCTGTGGACAGTCATATACGTGTGTATCCAAATTTATTACTATGACTTCTTACTCTGTCATAATGGTGTGCAAGTTAGAAGAAGACAAATAGCTTCCCAGTTACAGAAAGACAATCGTAGAAGTTTTGAATTCCATAATGCTGTCACTTCGCAAGGTAGAAATGTACTCATTATCCAGACATACTCAATAAATTAATGTGAAGATTGGCTCTGCCAATCAGGAGAGAACAGTGACTTGGACAATGCACTGGCCCTGGATGTGTGATGCCACTGAGCAGCTTCTAGTAACCTGGTATGGCCCAACATCCTTCCTCAAGCATGGTAATGTGTTAATTAAAAGATTAACAAGCTTGACTTGTATTTGGGAGCTGATATTATGGTAACGTTATCTGAAAGAGGGGTGTCAGATGTACGGATAGGGGTCCAATTTCAGTGCGTGCCGTAGGTGCCATTAGATACACCACTGGCCGTACTGGGCTAATAGAAATTGTTCAGTGGCACCATGTGCAATACTTGCCATGCTTGCCATACCCTAGTTACGCCTCTGGACATGGAAGCATCTGAATATTATTAAACTGAATCACAGCACCATTGACATTTTAAAGATGGAAGAGACCTCAGATAAGCTGGCCAAAATATTTTACTTTGCTCACGAGGAAACCAAGATCCAGAAATGTGAAAAGGTTGAGCCACTATCATATAGTTAGTTGGAAACAGACAGGACTGAAAAATGGGATGTCACCCATTTATTGCTCTTTTCAGAATTTCTTGCTACTTCTAATAAACTAGATATTATTTTGTAGCTGGAAGGACTTCATTCTATATTATTTATTGCATGCCTACTCATTAGGCATTGTTCTAGAAACTTACCTCTAAAAGGAGAAAACAGACAAATGAATAATAAGTAAATCATGTACTGTTTTAGGAAGTGGTAAATTCCGTAGAGGAAATAGGGAGTGTGGGGTGGTCCAAGTGCTGGTGGAGGAGCAGGGTGATTTAAATAGAAGGGTCAGGGCAGGCTGCCTTGAGAAGGGAACAGCTAATGAAAGAGTGGAAAGGGGTAGGAGAGTCAGTCATGTGGATATATGAAGGAAGAATGTTCCAGGCAGAGGAAAAAGCCAGTGCAAAAGCCATAATGTGTTGGCCTGCATTCCTGGGCAAGTAGGAAGAACGAGAAGGTCAGTGTGGCTAGAGTGTGTTGAGTGAGGGAGAGGGTATTAACAGATGAGTTCAGAGAGGTGATGAGGGCCTGATCAGGTAAGACCTGGCAGGCCACTGTAATGGCAGGCCACTTGCTGAGTGAGGTGAGGAGCCATTGGGGAGTTCTGAATAGCACTGTGACTCCATATGCTGTGGGTTTTAAAGCGATCACTGACAGCTGTGTTGAGAATAGTTTTGGAGAAGGGTAATGGTGGGAACAGGAGGACTACTGAGGAGGCTGTTACTGTAATCTTGGCCTGGTTGCTTGTACTAAGGTGGTAGGAAAGAAGTTTAAAGAGATAATTGGATTCTGAATATATTTTGAAGACAGAGTTGGAATGATTTTTATGATGGATTGGATAACAGATGTGAGAGAGAGGCGTTAAGAATGATTTCAGACTAGGCAGTTGCAAGGATGAGGTTATCAACTGAGATGGTGAAGTCTGGTGGGGGAAGATCTGAAGATCATGTTGCTCAGTGTTCTGTTTCACAGATGTCAAATAAGTCAGGTTCTTAGTAGAATAAGAACTTACACATTATCTTCTTGTAAAAAGAAGGTGTGCCTGAGAGTTTTCTGTAAAATCAATATGTGTCCCAGAGGTCTTTATAAATGCAAAGGGATACTTACAGTGGAATCAGCGGCATCTGCTTAAAATCTGCTGTAACACTACCTAGAACTCGCTACACATGATGGAATTAAGTTCCAGGGGGATGTTGCATAGGTTTCCAACAAACCAGTATATAATTCCTCCTTCTGTTATTTCCTTTTAATACACCTAGTTGTTTCATGTTCACATTCTGTACAAGCTGTTCCTTTTGCCTGGAGCACATTGTCCAGTCCCTCTTCCAGTTCATTTTTGGTTCTTTTTTAAAAACTATTTCAACAGTCCATTTTTATTAGAAATGTTCTCTCTATCCCTAAGCTGGACTAAGTACCCTCCTCTGAGTTTGGACCGTATCCAGTATTTTCCACATATTGCCTACATGTTCTGCTTATATGCCTCTGTTCCTCAAGGTCAAGGATTTCTGTTATCCTTCTATCAGTGCTTTACACAGTGCTAGCCAGGTAATAGATGCTCTATGAATATTTGTTAAACTGAAGTACTTGCCTCTCCCTGGTATATGTTTTCTACATTAAATTCTTTGTTTTCTGTGTTTCTTATGAAAGGATGTGACACAAATAGGAGAATATTCTGATTTTAATTTTTAAACTTTTCTGTGCGGTCCCAAGTTGTCAACTTCTTTTGTTTCACTTATTATCTGTTCTCTACTTCACTTTTGGGGAAGTAAATAAGCAGTGAAATAGGCAAAAAGCAATTATCAAGAGAAGAGAGGCAAGAAAAGTCATAGACGATCTATTAACTATCCTTATTTTCCAGCATCCCAGACAGTGTGACCCCCCTCTTCCCTGGCCAAGGTCCTAGTCACACAGTTTGTACATATGTGGAGTACTCAGTATGACCTGTACCTGCCATCTCTGTACATCCGTGTCCTCCTCTGCATCCCCAAAATTACCCCCAACTCAAGGTCTTATTCAAGTCCCGCTTCTTCTTTAGAGGCCTTTTCTATACACAATGGTCACTATCAAACTCTGTCTCCTTAGTCCCTATTCCAGCAGTCCTATGGTCTTTAATACTCACGGGTGTACCCTTGCTTAGTTATTTAATTGTTTCCATTGTGTGTATTTTATATTACAAGATAGATTGTAGCTATTATGTTTGTTTTTGTTTATCTTTCCATACCTGGAGAAACATATCAAGTGCTTGCTATGTACAGTGTTCTGGATTCTGAGTATTGTGGTTAAGGGAAACTAATGAAGTTGATTCCTGTCCTCTGTGAGCTTGGCATAGTCAAAGAGATAAGACACTTTAATCAAGTATGAAATAGTATATAAGAGATATGGAGAGTAAATGTTTTAGACGTTTGAGGTGAAGAGAGAAACCTAATGGGTGAGAAGGAATGCATTAGAGGCATCTTCATATAAGATGCCTCGGTGGTGCAGTGGTTAAGTCCTCCGATGCTAACTGAAAAGTTGGCAGTTCGTACCTACCAGCCGCTCTGCAGGAGAAAGATGTGGCAGTGTGCTTCCATAAAGATTACAGCCTTGGAAACCCTATGGGGAAGTTCTGCTGTGTCCTATAGGGTCAGCATGAGTCGGAATCCACTCGACGGCATCAGGTTTGGTCGTATAAGATGGGTGTTCGAGGTGGACCCTGAAAGATGTATATGATTCTGATAGGTGCAGTTACTTCAGGTGGAAGAAAAGCAATTACTAGAGCCAAGAGCAAAAAGGACATGTTAGGTGCACAGTGAGTAGACCAGTTTGACTGGCATGAAGATACGGGTTGACAGCTAACATCTACTGAACATACATTGTGTGCTTCAGTGTTTTCCATGTATTGTCCAATCTTCACCAAAAAACCACGAGCCTAGGCACCATTACCTAAAAAAAAAACCATTGCCGTGACTTGATTCCAACTCATAGCAACCCTGTAGCCACCCTATAGTACAGAGTAGAACTGCCCCTTAGGGTTTCCAAGGAGCAGCTGGTAAATTCGAACTGCTGACCTTTTAGCAGCTGAGCTCTTAGCCACTGTGCCACCAGGGCTTCTAGGCACCATTATTACCCTACTTTTAGAAGAAATTGATGGAGCAGTGAAGTAGTTCTTTCCAGGCATTAAAATAATAAGAATGACAGTAATGGTACTGGTGATAATTATCTGAATGGTGCTGGGGGAGTGGGAGGAAAAGCATGGGTATAAGACAGACAATGAAGAAAGGATTCTACAAGGCTAATTAAATGTGAGAAAGGAAGGAAATGATTATGCACACATTAGTGATTTAATGGTTTTTAAATTAATGAATCTCTGAATGACAAGATCATTCATTTATTTAACATGTATTTATTGGGTATCTACTAAGTTTATGTGTATTTATTAATGTACAGAATCAGTAGATTTATGATAGGAAATGACTTGTGCTCCAATTTCCAGGAAACAATCATTGCTTCTTTCTGATGGGGTCATTCAATTAAATAATATTAATTGTTCTCCCCCTGATATTATATAAAAAATTTAATTGATACAGAACTTAAAGACATTTTCAGTCTAGTTTTACTGACATCATTCGTTGTTGCTTATGAATCAAAACCCTTTTGGGATTTATATCCCCTTTAATAGGCACCAGTAATTTATATACTGAGATTTATTTTGATATAGAAATTACATAATGAATTTGTATTTAGCCTACACAGTGTTCTAGTACAGTCTCTGCATAGTGTGCATATAGCATACTGTTTATTATTATAAATTCTTTCATATTAATGATGCTATGTGTGAATTCTCAGCTTGTAATTATGAAATTATTACAAAAAGAAAGTAGAAAATATTTATTTCAACAAAATGGTTGTTAACTGTTGGGGTTTTTTTTTCCTATTGTTTGTGAAATATTCAAATAGAGCTATATATTCAGTAACTTTCACAGTTTGATTAAATCAAATATGATTTCAGAAGTATAGCAGTTAACATAGGATTTTGATAGATGATTATTAATAGCATTTTCAATTTTTAGCTCTTTCATCCATTCATTTTGATGATATGTGGACTAGGTTCTAGGGAAACACCACCCAAATTCTGGATGGCTATCTCTCAGTCTAACTGGTTTTGTTCATCTAGGGTGTGAAGGTCAAACCTAATGTATCATTTTTTATTTATGTAGTCCATTTTTTTATCGGTATGCAATGATAAAAATACATATATATAAAAATTATATTTTATGTAAAATATTACATAATATTATAAACATATATAAAACATATCATTTGCCATTTCAATATTTTTTACATGTATAATTCAGTGACATTAATTATGTTTATCATGTTGTGCATCCATCACCACTATCTTTTTTTAATATTTTCCATCACCCTTAACAGAAGCTCAAGGAGCCCTGGTGGTGCAGTGGTTAAAGCAATCAACTGCTAACTGAAAGGTTGGCGGTTCGAAACCACCAGCGGCTCCACAGGAGAAAGATGTGGAGGTCTGCTTCCGTAGAGATTTACAGCCTTGGAAACACTATGGGGTTGCTATGAGTCGGAATCGACTCGACAGCAGTGGGGTGGGTCACAGAAGTTCAGTGTCCCCTAAGCAATAACCCTCCACTTTTCTCCCTCCTCCCCTGCTTCCTGCCTGCTGTGACCACTAATAATGTTTGGTTTCTATACATTTGCTTATTCTAGATTTTATGTAATTAGGATCATACAATATTTGTCCTTTTGTGACTGACTTATTTCACTGAGCATAATGTTTTCAAGGTTCATTATGGGAAGGTAGGAAGGAAGCAGCAACTAATATAGTGCTCCTTGAAATTGTGAGGCCTTGGTAAAAGGTCCCTATCCACATCCCCCTTACTGAACTATTTAACCCCAGAAGAGTCCCAGCTGGAATTTCATGATAGGATTTATTGTGCATTGTTAAAAGTGTTTTCTCCTGCTGAACACATGGAAGTGATCCAGTTTAGATCCCTAATGGGTCTCCGTCAAAAATGTATCAGAGTAGGTGATTGAAGTGTCAGAGTTGTGTTGGCCTTCTTGACTCTATGCTAGTTGAGACTGAGATAGTGGAATGAGTGTTCTTGTTAGAGATGCTTCTGAACTACTAGCTTCACTACACAGCTGTCTCACCTAGATGTTGGGACTGTTTCTTGTGGCTTTATGAATGCCAGAGATATAGTAAAGATCCTACTTTGATATAATCATACTAAGCATTCTCCTAATACTATCTTTTTTTTTTTTTAATAGTTTTCAGGGCATGGTTACATAAGTTTTCTGTTTAATTTCTGTACTATAAGTTCCTGTTTGAGAGCCAGAACTCAACGGGACTGCCTTGTTTTTCTGGGTCTTGCAAGTTTTCCACCTTTGACAGGGGTCTTACCACTTTTCTATTTCTTGTTTTAGTGGAAAATATTTGAGTTTTCCTTCTCTGACAGGAGCCCTGGTTGCGCAGTGGTTAAAGTGCTCAGCTGCCAACAGGAGGGTCAGCAGTTCGAACCCACCAAGCTGCTCTGTGGGAGAAAGATGTGGCAGCCTGCTTGCATAAAGATTACAGCTTTGGAAACCCTATGGGGCAGTTCTGCTCTGTCCTATAGGGTCACTATGAGTCAGAACCGACTTAATGGCAGTGGTTTTTTTGCGGGGGGTTCTCTTACACGTTTCTGCCTTATGCAGATTCCAGTTTTTGCAGGTTTTACTGTATTTGAGCAAATAGGAGATGTCTGCTTCTCTGTAAACATTGCTTATCAGAATAAGTCTACGACTTTAGTTTAGAAGGAGAAGAAGGAGAAGACATCTTGGTGTCGGTAGCCCTTATTATAATCAGTATGGACCCAACTTCTGTTAGCAACAATAAAGACCTCTTTTTTTTTTTAATTTAATAACTTTTTTTTATTTGTGCAGAATAAAATTCTTTCCTTGCTATTCTTTTATAAAGAATATCCCCTTTAATATATACGGAAAGAAAGTAAAGAAAGCACCCAGGGTTTGCACAGTAGGGTATACTGGTGATGTATACAGAAACTCAGTTGATATTTTGACAACCTAATCTTTTCTGGAAAATTATTTGTTTAAACTCCAAATTTCCCTGTTATCACAGTGCTTATTTTATATCGTTCTAGATCTTCATGATCCATTTCTCGTTTACAGTGAAGTTGGGATTCATCAAGAGCCCACATAAAAATTATAGGGGAAAAAATATGTAAAGGAAAAGATGATTAAGCCATGTGTGTCGCATGATGGTTTTGTCAATTGCATTGATTTGGACCCTTTCATAATAGATGTTTTAAATCTTTGGCAAGCATACTTTGCTGCAGTCACCTCCGTCCCCCACCCCTTGCCCCAAGCACAAAAGGAAGTAACCAAAGCTCATTAAAGCCCAAATTCCATAAAAATAGAGAACTTTTCATGTGGACATGAGACAAATAAAATAACTAAGAGTGCTGAAATCTGGGTTCATTTTGAATCATTCAAGATGCTGAAAACCCAGTGCAAACCATGTCCAGGAAGAAATAGATCAGATGAGCAAGGTCAGATTGGACTGTGGTATTTGGAGTTAAGCAGCTTTTCCCTGCTGTGTATTGACATTTGAGTTACTAGAGTGATTTCTAATTTCTTTGACGTATTACCGTTCATCTGTCATTTGGTTAAAAAACTATAGCTCATTTTCTACTTTGGAGAAATGATTAGGGCTAGTCTTACCAGGCCACAGCTTTCACAGTCCATAGTTTGGCTCATGGCATGTGCTGAGACATAGGTATGGTTTCGCCAGCCCGGTTGAACCCTGAGTTTGCCATTCAGAAATCACGTTGCTTTTGTTATTCTTATACTCCTTAAAGAGGGTTGGAAACACGAAAAAAGCAAAGGTGAAAGAAAACAAAAAAGGCACATAATGCATTCCGATGTATCCCATTCCTATCCTGTAGAGTTATGCATATTTACCAAAGCTGTATATTCAGTTTTGTATCTTGCTTTTTTCAATGTAACATAGTATTTTCAGCAATTTTATGTCATTAAATATTCAAACACCTGAACTTTTTATGTGTGATTTGTTTATTGCTAAGCCAGACATTCCTCTTGATTTTTAAAGATTTCTTTTTTTAAATTAAAACATATTTTTGAAGCTCCTTCTCTTCTGCCTTGCTGTGCCACAGGATTCCAGGACAATCTCGAGCTGCCTTGGCCACTGATCCAAGTGCAGGTATGCTTAGGGTTTGAGGTAAAGGGACTTTGAAGTGAAGCAGCATTCCAGTGTGGATTGTGTTTGGAAGCTGTAAATTCATTCATCTTTGTGCCAGTAAGAACTACTTCCAGACACAACCCATAACTTCTCCATTTTGCATGGCTCCCTTTATTTCCTTCAGCTACCTCCTCGGGCCCCTCCTCCCTTCCACATGCTCCTGAGAGAATGGCTGTGAGGGCTGTTAGTGATACTTTGGGAGTCATTCCATTCTTACCCACCTCTTCCACCTTCACCATCAAAACTTGGCATCTCTGGAAACAGGAAGACTTATCAAGGTACTAAACCTGTTGCTGTCGAGTCAGTTCTGACTCACAGCGACCCTACAGGACAGGGTAGAACTGTCCCATAGGGTTTCCAAGGAGTGTCTGGTGGATTCGAACTGCCGACCTTTTGGTTAGCAGTCAAACACTTAGCCACTTGCACCACCAGGGCTCCTAATAAGGTATTAAAGATTGTAAATGTTATGCATGTAGAAATAGTGAAAAATCAATTAATTTAGAAAGGTAGCTCAGAGAGCATTTACAGAAGGAGTGAACCCTGACCAAAACTGTTTTACCTGTGAGAGAGTAGAGGCCCAGAGAGTTTAAAACCAAACCAGTTGCCATGGAGTCATCAGTTCTAACTCATGGTGACCCTGTGTGTGTCAGAGTAGAATTGTGCTCCATAGGATCTTCAGTGGTTGATATTTCAGAAGTAGATCACCAGGCCTTTTCTGAGGAGCCTCTGGGTGGACTTGAACCTCCAGCCTTTCCCATATCTCACAATGAGAAAAGGGCAGTCAGGGACCCAAGATTTTTCTGTGAACCCCAAGAATTGAGACAGTTACAGGAAACTAGTGATTACAATATACAGTTGGCCCTCCGTCCCCACCAGTTCTGCATCTGTGGACTCAATCAACCGCAGATTGAAAATATTCAGAAAATGTTGCATTGTTGCTGATGTGTACTGTGTAGTTAGGCTACAATGGATGCATTTGTACAATGGAGGCTTTTTTTCCATGTCATTGTTCTCTAAACAATATAGTATAACAACTATTTACATAGCATGTACACTGAATTAGGTATTATAAGTAATCTAGAGGCGATTTAAAGTATATGGGAGGATGTGTGTAGGTTCTATGCAAGTACCAAGCCGTTTTATATAAGGCAGTTGAGCATCCATGGATTATGGTATCCGAAGGGGTCCTGGAACCAGTCCCCCACGGATACCGAGGGATGACTGTACTTCGGAAACCTTTGTCATCTAATTATTGCTAATTCACCCATGAACACTGTATTCATTTGGGCTTATTCTTAGGCAGCTTTATTATTTTTATGGTTGCTATTTATTTTTATAGCTGCTTTATTCTTTAACAAATTATAAAAAAAATCATCTTGACTGGTTCTAGTTCGTTTTTTGACTAATGGATACTTGAAGGGAGCTCAGTGAAAAAGGCCAGCAATTATTTTGATTTTTCTTACCTCTTCATCTGTTCATTGTCATCATGTTACAATATCCTCTTTGGAATTCCTTCTGCTTTTTAGCAGGATTGACATGTGGGCCTCATCCGGAAACGCAAAGGGCTGATTTGATTAGGGACGCCTTTGTTCCAGGTATCTTGCATCAGAGAGCCTTTATAAGAAATGAGAGGGGTGGGTTAGGGGCTTCCTGGGGATCATTTTTGGTCTTCACTCTAAAGATAATATTGTCTTAATTAATTAAAGCTCAAATGGAATGTGGTCATTTCATAATCAATATGAAGCCAAAGCTTTAACAAAATGAACAGCATGAACACACACACATACACATTCCTAGTTCCTCAGTGTCATGTTTTATTTTTTCTCTTATATTGTAAATTTTTAAATGTGAAGAAAATCCTACAAGCACAAACATTTGGGTCGACATTTTATGGATTTCTACGGAATTCGTGTTATAAGATGTTGTTGTTGGTTGCTGTCAAGTAGATTCCAACCCTGGCTGACTCTGTGTATGCAGAGTAGAGCTGCTCCATAGGGTTTTCAAGGTTGTGAGCTTTCGGAAACAGATCGCCACGCCTGTCTTCCCAGGCACCTCTGGGTGGGTTTGAACCACCAACGTATCAGCTAATAGTCAGGCACTTAACTGCTGTGGCATCCAGGATGAACCCCTTGTTTTCATTTAAACAGCAATTTGGTTAATAAATTCAATAAAAAGCAAACTAATCTGACATCAACATACATATGTAATTAGAAATTCATATCTACTTTGAGTGAAAAGAAAAGGTATTGGTTCCCATGTTATTTTTCCAAACTCCCTTAGAGAATTGAATTGTGATTTATAGAGATGTTATGTCATTTCCTCATGAATTAACTCCTCCTCCACTTGTCTTAAAACTATAGCCATTGTTTATGACCCCTGTTCCAAAAAGTGACTTTAGTCTCCTACTTTTTTACTGTCAGGCATTTTTTATTCACTACTTGTGATAACTTTCTTTCTTTATAAATTGATTTCATCACTCTGCTGTCCTTTCTGTATTCCATCATCATGAGAATATCACACACACAAAAATACTATAAACCCCAATCCAGTTGCCATCAAGTTAATTCTGACTCATAGTGACCATATAGGACAGAGTAGAACTGCCCCATAGGGTTTCCAAGGAGTGACTGGTGGATTCAAACTGCTGAGCTTTTGGTTAGCAGCTGAGCTCTTGATTACTGTGCCACCAGGGCTCCGTTACAGACCCTGGAACTCCCAAATTCTAGTTTAGACAAATTAGCCCGCATTTATGTTACTGTTAATAACAGTGAAACTCAGTAAATACACCCAAATGTCTACTATATATTGGGTAAGTAAGTTATGGTATATTGTAGAATGCATATTTACATATACAGCTAAAAAAAATTAGTTCACATTGGTAAATAATGTATGACATAGTGTACTTCTTAAAATTGAAAATATTACTTTCACTTCCATAGGGTCTTGCATCTTAAGATTGAAAAGCGTATTACAGTATTAATCTTCACAGCACCACTTTCCTGTTATCTTCATTAAAATAATAATAATGATAATAATAGTAACAGCTATTATTATTTTTATGTCCTCGGAGGTATTTAGCCCAGAAAAGCTAATTAAAAAAGCTGGCATAGTGTACCCATGTAATGCTGATGGTCATCTCTTCTACTATTTCTAAGCTGTGGATAGAAGGAATTTTTTTTATTTTTTACCTAGCCACAAATAACACAATAATTACTTGTTTCATAAAACAAGAATGTGGAAAATACTCTTACTGAACTTGAAAGATAAAGTTGAATTGTGTTTAAGAAAAAGCTTCCAATACTGTCTTAGTCATCTAGTGCTGCTCTAACAGAAATACCACAAGTGGATGGCTTTAACAAAGAGAAATTTATTCTCTCGTAGTCCAGTAGGCTACAAGTCCAAATTCAGGGCATCAGCTCCTGGGGAAAGCTTTCTCTCTCTGTCGGCTCTGGAGGAAGGTCCTTGTGATGCATAGTCTTTCCTTGATCTGGGAGCATCTCTGCGCAGGAACCTCAGGTCCAAAGGATGCGCTCTGCTCCCGGCACTGCTTTCTTGGTGGTGTGAGGTTCCCGTGTATCTCTGCTTGCTTCTCTCTTTTATATCTCAAAAGAGATTGGATTAAGACACTATCTAAACCTCATCAGTATAACCTCATCATAGTGATAGAGTTTACAACACATAAGGAGATCACCTATAACCTCATCATAGTGATAGAGTTTACAGCACATAAGGAAATCACATCAGATTTACAAAATGGTACATAGTCATATAATACTGGGTATTATGACCCAGCCATGTTGACAGATATTTTTGGGGGACACAATTCAATCCATGACAGATACCTATCCTGGTGCCTAGACTAATAACTGGCACACTGCAGACGATCGATAAATATATGCTAAATGAATGAAATGATTGGATGTGTACTCCCAATTACATTGTCAGCTTCTTGAGACAATAGTTGCCATTTTATTGCATTGCAGTACTCATCCTGGTGCCTAGAATAATAACTGACACAGTAGATGATCAATAAATACATGTTAAATGAAAAAAAGAAAAAAAAAGCATCCAGTGTGACTATAGCATTTACATGTATAATTAAACCAATTTTTTTTTTGCTTAATTATAATGAAGTTACAATAAAAACAAAGCAAATTATTTTAAGGGAGCCCGATGATCCTAGCAGCTGAGCGAATATTGTCCATAAAGCCAGTATTAATTGATAATATTCATACTATATAAAATCTAAGGTTTGTGGTTTGAACTCACCCAGAGGCTCCTTGAAAGTAAGGCCTGGCAATCTACATTTGAAAGGTCACAGCCTTGAAAATCTTATGGAGCACAGTTCTACTCTGACACGCATGGAGTTACCGTGAGTTGAAATCAACTCGATGGCAGCTAACGAAAAAATCAATATTATGTTCATGCTATATAAAGTCTATTTCAAAGCTTTATTAACTTTTCAATTAAATTAATTATAATAATAGATGTGGCCCTATGGCAAGAAAGGATGTATGATAGAAAGTTTATCTGTTTATTAGGAAGGCATCTCTAAGTACAGCAATAACAGAATCTGAGATTCTGAAGCCTTCCAGTTTATCTGCAACTACAGATTAAATAGATTAAACAGTTTCTGCCGTGAATTATATAGCACATAGCAAGTAATTTAAAAATGGCTTTATTTTACAAATCCTTGTCTTTTACTGTTTATACTTCCAGCATTTCCTTCTGATGGATTAGAAGAATAAATTGCAGGTTGTAATGTTAAGTGATGGCTCTTTGACAGTGGAAAAAATGGATTAAAAAAAAAAACAAAACGAAACTACTAAGTCCTGTATTGTCTCCCATGTGGTCCATTCCCATCTAGAGAGGGTACGTCAGACATCTATAGGAAAAGTCTCTCCTCCAGGTTGACGCTGCAGTGGATCTGTGACTGTCTTTACACTGTGAAAAGCCTTTGCATTCCTTGCTCCAGATTGTTTCTGAAGACCCGTGAATTGTGCAGTGAACTGGCAGGGTCGTGTTTCAGAATTGAGGTTATTTGACGCTGCATCACGATGACACTCGAGCTAAATGCTCTTTGCCCACCGCTGTGAGGGTATGAATGAAACCTTTCACTTAGAAATGTAACGTTCTTTATGTGGATGAGAAAAATAAAAATGGCTCTAACATGCCTGTTATTGAGGCTACTGTATCATGATGAAAACTGAATCAAGCAGTCTTGCCTCCTTTTGATGTGTTTCACCAATGTCTGACTTCATAGTAGGACACAGGAAAAAGCAGGTGTGTTGATGGAAGCGTCTACTATTTCCCTCTACTTCTAATCAAGATACTATCTTAGAAAAACTAAGTATATTTTATATGTGTCTTTGTTTTATCAGTGCAGTGCGGTTTTATTTTTTAAGAGGAATTATTGTTTTGACATGTAAGTAGTTACCAAAACTATCCAATTTATTTAATGAAACAAACCTGTAATCACTCAAGGCCTAAAACATGAGTAGAAAGTGAAAAGAAATGTTTAATGAAGCTACTAAAAAATGAGGAGTGAAAATCATTAGTCAAGCTAAAAAGCTCATATCATTTTTCACCTGAATCTTTCCTCACCACAAACAGACTTTCTTTTAATTTGTACCTAATTTTAGAGAACCTTTAAGAAAATGAATAAGCAAAGAATAACAAGAATAATTGTAAATGCGTTGTTTTAAAGGCTCTGCCACTAACTTGATATCTGGCAAATGAAAAGAGTTTGGGACAATTTCATTCAGATCACAGGAAACTGCTTAAATACGTTCTCTGATGCTCTTTCTGGAGTGGTTGATAGAAAAGCAAAGTATTAAATGTCAAAAAAAAAACCTAGGCAAGGCAAAATACCTGAATGCAATACTGGGTACATGGTTTTTTATTCATAACAAATATAACTTTGAAAGTGTAATTTTAATTCTGTTTCTTAGAATTACAAAAATTACAGATGGAAGGGACTTTTGGTATAATTGAATATAAATGACTCTGTGCTGTTTTTCCCCCCCTGGGCATTTTAAGGAGCCCTGGTGGCGCAGTGGTTAAGAGTTTGGCTGCTAACCAAAAGCTCAGTAGTTCAAATCTACCAGGCACTTCTTGGGAGCCCTATGGAGCAGTTCTACTCAGTCCTGTAGGGTTGCTATGAGTTGGAATTTACTCAGTGGCAATGGGTTTTGTCTCATTTGGGTATTTTAAAGGTGATTGAACTGATTCAAAGATGTTGAATTGCTTGCCCTTAGTCCCAGTAAGAGACAGGGACACATTTTGATTTAGCCCATGTCTTCTCCCCAGTCTGGTGGTGTGTCTGCTGTATGAAGGTACCTCTCAATCATCTCTGTGAACCAAATTGTACCAGAGCAACTGTTTTTTGTATTATATGAGATATTACTGCAAGAAAAATAAGAGTGATGGTTTCACCTTAGGGGTGCATTCCATGCATTGCACTAGTTCACTAAAAAGGCAATGAAGAGAGAACGGCTTTTATAATTCTGAATTGGATACTGTACGGAGGTTTTCTTATTACTGGCCATAAAAACAGCAAGACCACATCCATGTATGTTCTGTTAAAAGTTACTCTCTAATGTTCCTGTCACACATCTCCTTCAAGTTGTATTTTTTTTTAAGAATTTCGAATTCACAGTGTTTCTGGTTTTGTTTGCACTAACAAAGAACACGTCCCCCATAAACCCAAAAATGAAACCCGTCGCGCATCCAGTTGATTCCAACTCATAGCGGCCCTGTAGGACAGAGTAGAACTGCCCCATAGGGTTTCCAGGCAGCGGCTGGTAGATTTGAACTGCTGACTTTTTGGTTAGCAGCCATAGCTCTTAACCACTGTGCGCATCCATAAAGTATATCTAATTACAGTGAAACCTGTGAGAGCCGGAACTCGCCGCGTCTGCCTTGTTTTTCTGGGTCTTGTAAGTTGTCTGCCTTTGACAGGGTGCAGTCTTACCGCTTCTGTATCACTTGTTTTAGTGGAAAATATTGCATTTTCCTTCTCTGACAGGTTTCTGCCTTCGCAGGTTCTGACTTTTTCAGGTTTTACTGTATTTGCACAGGAATTCTTTTTAAAAATTACAAGTGAATATTAAGAGCCTTCACATATTAAGTAAGAAAACTGCTTCTGTGTATGTTTTGAGGCCTTGTTCAAGCCTTTGTCAGTCCTATCTGTCACAAAATCGCTTTTTCCATAGGAAATACTTATTGCCTAGATTTGAATGGGGGTTAGTTTACACGTGTACAAATAAACACATGTTGGTTATATTCAGAGAGATCGGAAGTAAAATATTTGATTCAAGTTCGAGCTGTCTCAATTTCATCATTTCTGCTTAGCTGTAGCAACTGAGTTCAAATCATTTATTCATTTTCTCATTCTTTTTTTTATTCACTCCCACATTTATTCAGTCTTATTGAACAACAGATCTATTCCAGAACTGTTTGACGCGAGTAAGGGAAGGGAATAGAGAGAAGTGACTGCTGACTTGGTGGGGGGGGCTGGGGAGAGAGAAATATTACAGTGAAGGCAATTATAGTGAAGTGAAGCTTTTAACGAAGGCAAATATATGGTGAATAAAACTTGGTAGTTTCTTAGCTACTTGAGTAAATTAACTAAGTATCTTTTTTGTATGTAAATACTCGGGTTAGTTTTATCATGTTAATTTGAACTTGCTAAGTAAAAAGTCTGTAGTCAGTCTGTTCAGTTGATCAGAAATAAAGAGAATCAGAAATACTTGCATACTTTGCCAACTCTTTTCACTAGCTTGTTTGGGCTAGTGAGCGTGATAATAATAGTAATTAATAATAATTATTATTGTTATTTCAATAGTCATAATAGATGTGTGATGCTGTAAAGGTCAATATTGCATTATAGCCAAGCTCATCTGCCTTGTTCTGATGTCTTAATGACCGCTCAACTGGTATTAAGGAGTCCTGGTGGCACAGTGGTTAAGCGCTTGGCTACAAACTGAAAGTTGGTGGTTCAAACCCATCAGCTGCTCCATGGGAGAAAGATGTGGCAGTCTGCTTCTGGAAAGGCTTACAGCCTTGGAAACCTTGTGAGAACGGTTCTGTTTTGTCCTATAGGGTCGTTATGAGTTACAATCAACTTGACGGCAGCGGATTTGGTTTTTTGGGTTAACTGGTATTATCTGGTGGTACAAAAGTCGATGACTCTGGCTGTTTCTATAGGATGGCCTTAATGGTTTGGGGAAAGTGCAGAAGATACCTGGGAGTTTGTCCTGAATGAGTCTGTAATCCTGGACCACAACATGTGGCCAAGTGCTGACCCTAGTGAGAGTTTATGTACTTTACCAGGTGGGCTTGTGCAACATTTTGCCCTCCAGCTGCTCTCTTCAATGGCAGACTTAACAGCCACTTGGGTTGTCTTTCTCACAGTAAGGCTTTGTATTTCTCAATATAACGGAAGCTAGCACATCTAGGTTTTAGTTCCAGCTCTCCCATTTACCGGATATGTGACTTCGGGCAATTTATTTAAACTTTAGTAACCTCATTCCCTCCCCCAGCCGCCAACCTATAAAATCGATAGACTTCTCTCTCGGGTAGTTGTGCGGGTTCAATGAGATGATGCACGTGAATAGGATTTTGAAGACTTTAACAAAGGCTGACAATCAGTTTTTGCTATGCTTTTATCACATATACATCCATTGAGTTACTCAGCCACCCTGTTCTCGACTTGTCTTGGGTGCCTAAAGAATGTCTACTATCAGTAGTCAATACGGTAATTCCAGTTACTCTGATGGGGTACTGGCAGAAAGAACAACAGCAGTGAACATTTATTTTACTTCAACTTGTTTGCCCCCAATTTTTTCCCCTTAAAATGGATGAGAAACAGGGTATGTGTGTAGTGTGAGAGATTCATGAAGTTGTTGCTGTCATTCTTTTCAGATAGAGATGGTCAAGTATGTGAATATTGGCTGCATAGTGGTTAAGAACTCGGCTGCTAACCAAAAGGTCAGCAGTTCGAATCCACCAGTCACTGCTTGGAAACCCGATGGGGCAGTTCTCCTCTGTCCTCTAGGGTTGCTATGAGTTGGAATTGATTCAGTGGCAGTAGGTTTAAACTAATATTAATTCTTGCCTTGAATTTACTGTAAAAACTACGTACTAGATCTGATCTTTCCATCATCCACAGTGTTTTGTATGTGCTAGGTTCTCAGAGAATAATTTTTTAATGAGTGGCTTTCCTATTTACCTGAAGTATATGGAGGGAGGTGACAGAATTCTGAACTATGTGTTTGATAGTCCTTAAATTTAGATTTTATTGATATTTTCCCCTTCCAACAGGTGAATAATTTTGAAATGTTTAACGCATGCTTGAGCTGACTCTTCCCCAAATATTGCTTAACTTCTGTTTTTGTTATATAATTAAGCCAGATATTTTGAGGGATGTGTACAATTTAGCCATCTCTCTGTAGCATGAATATTACAAATGAGTATTAAAATAAGTTATGATTCCCTCAGAATCCTTATAATCCCTAAGAATTTCATTTCAGTCATTTCCTTTGTATGGATTGCTCCCAGATACTTGAAAGTACTCGCTGAAGCAGTGTCCACTTACCTGCGGGCACACAACTGAAAGCACAGTTTAGCATCCTCTTCCCCCACCTGCAGCTGCCCTCGTAATTACTCTGATGAGCTTAAACGTTTCTAAAACTGATCAAAACTTTTTCCACCAACAATATTATTTTTTCCTTTTTTGCGTATATGTGGTCATGCCTGTCATTAAGAAGTATAGGCTTTGTAGTCTTCTGCTATGTCACCTCATCTTTTCAGTTTAGATCCAGTTGACAAAAATACACTAAACTCACATGGCCTCTTCTACATTGATTGCATCATGTTACTGGGAAACATAAATAAATATTACCCTGTATCCTATATGGGTAAATCATGCATATTCATTGTTTGTTGGTATGATGGGCATTTAAAAAGCACCCATTTTATAAATTTATTTCCATTCTTTTCATGACAAAAACCCGTTGCCATCAAGTTGATTCTGACCCATAGGGACCCTATAGGACAGAGTAGAACTGCCCCGTAGGGTTTCCAAGGAGCAGCTGGTAGATTCAAACTGCCGACCTTTTGGTTAGCAGCCTAGCTCTTAACCACTGTGCCACCAGGGTTCCCTTTTCATGAGAGAGGAGCATAAATTCACATTTTCCAATAATCCAGCATGGAAGTCTCTCTCACTCATCGCTGGACTTGTTTTTTTTTTTTTTTTCCCCCAGCAAATGTCCTAGGTCATCTATCTGAAAATGACTACTTCAAAAGGGGAAGGGGGCAGGGAAGGTGCTGCAATTTTGTGAACAAAAGAGATAAATAATAATGTAGATACCACCTGTGGTGTAAGACTGCAATGAGTGCCAGGTGTTTGGGCTTTTGGTCGTATAGTCTACATAATGTATACTTTTTTTTTTTTCTTTCCTATTGGTCTTGTTTGAAATGTCTTGTGTAGACTTTCTCACTCTGAGTCCAATTAAGGATTGTCTGAAGTGCTCATCCCTAACATTATATGGTGGTCAGCTTTTAATGAGTGCTTAGAAGTATTCTCATTATATACAAGACTTCTGAAATAAGCTCCTGTCTCAATCAATTGCTTCGCCTTCTTCAAAGCAATTAACATAAAAATAAAGGAGGTTAAATTGGACTTCTGGGCTTTGGTGAAATTAATTAATACCACTTCACCAGTGAGGACAAGAAGTAGATAACCATTTTCATTACTTTCTTTGAAAGACAGAGAATATCACATGTGCAGCAGCCAGACAAGTGGAAAGTTAACCCGTGTTTACTGTGGGATCTTTTAAATCCATGTACTACCAGAGATTTTTTTTCCCATAATTTTAATAGTTCAAGATAAAAACAATTCAATTCATTGGTGAATTTAGCTGGGTATAAAGGTTGGCTGTTGAACACTGAAAACTGCTTGGATAGGATGTGAAATTGAAAACTGTAAGAAAAATGTCATAGAACAGGAAAAATAAACATCTATATGCTGTTCTAGACAATAAGCTGTTCTAGACAAGTGAAGACTGCCTTATTTTTTCATTCTGATTCTTGTGCACAAGAGGCGAGATATTCTGCGGCCCTAGTTTCAGAATTCCAGAGCGATAATGCCAATAGTTTAAATGTACTGATTAATAAGTTAATAAATTATTAGCAATATATAGTACACATTCATTTTTCTAGATGGTGGTTTTAATGTTGTAAGTGAAATATAACTGTTCAAATTTGAAAATACGATCCAGTACTTTGATTAGCATGATAAATTTAGTATGTGAGATGAAGTCTCGCCATCCTTGCTTCTCAGGAGCATTCTGGCTGTACTTCTACCAAGATTTGTTGGTTCTTCTGACAGTCCGTGGTATATTCAGTATTCTTCGTCAATACCATAATTCAAAGGCATATTTAGACTTGGATAGATACGCCATAGTTACTATATCTGGAGAATAGTAACAGACAGACGGCTATTATTTTCAGTAAAAACAATAATACTTAACTTAAACCCTCTCTAACAGCAAGTATGTTTCTGTCTCATTAGTATCTGGACCACCTTTTTGCTTATCTCAACTCTTTTTTTTTTTTTAATTTTCCTGAGAGTAATGTTTTTTGGTTTTCAGTTGAATTTCAACTCATTTTAGCAGATCACACCCATTAATTTGCTGAACATTCTGAAATCTTTGAGTTCATAATCTTTGCCTACTTGATTTGTATCTAGAATCACACCCAGACATACTGATCCCCAATGAGTCAAATGAATGAAACTAGGCACATTTGTAATAATCAATTGACTTTTTTCATTTTCTTTTTTATTTATTATTATTATTATTATTTGCTTTTCAGCTAATAATGCTGGTACTGTGGAACTGACTAATCATACCTCACTCTCACTCTGAGTGATTATTCCTTCTTATTACCTGATCATATTTTCAGCCCAAGCTCTTAGACTTAAATATATTCTAGCATACTTGAGAAAAGAATGAATTTGCAATGTAAACTAATACCACTTTCTTTTTTTTATATTTACTAAGACTGATTTACTTAGCCAAAGATTTCTTGGCATAAAATTACTTTTTTATCTTCAGGAATTACCTGACACTATTGAATATTATGCTTCTTAGGAAAAAACTTTTAATTGTGTGGGATCCGTATTACTTAGGATTACACTTGCAAAGTAATCTTGGTCTGGAAATAGATAAGAAATGTAAGTTTTACACCAAGCACCAGCCAGTAATTGTTATGCTTTTAAAAATATTGCCTGTAGAAATATTTACTGTGGAACTGAATTATTATTGATTGCTTGTTCACTGCTGTTTGTGGCATCTTTATTAGCGGCAGAGAAATGTAACTGGACTTTAGCTTTGGATTCAGTGGAAGTGCGATTAGTCTATACTCACTGATGAATCAACTGCTAGGCACTGACTGGATACTGACTGCCTTCTTGGGAACAGTCACCTGCTCTTTATGATTACAAGAATCACCTGGGAAGACCCACAGAGCTTTTCTAGATGAACTTCCTCGTGTTAGACGAGAAAACTGATGTCTACAGGAATGAAATGACCTCCTCAGAGCCACAGAGCTTGTTAGTGGCAGAATTGACACCCGCCTCAGCTGTTGTCTCCCAAGCCCAGTGTTTTCATTCCAGTTTTTCTCCTGTTCTCTAGCAAATCTTGAGTCCTGAAGTTAGCCAAGCAATAAATATTTCATGGAGAATATGAATTTGAAGAAGGCTTTAAAAATGACCCATAAATGCTGCACTATATCCTCATTAGTGAGGGAGCAATTTTATGACCTAAATTAAAATCTCAAAAGAAAGAATTCCGTGGAACACATGTTAACAGGCATACTACAGAAAAAATAAAGGAGGGGGCGTTGTTTCATGGCAGAGTTTGGCAATTAACTTTCCATTCCTGGAGATTCATAAAGCACATTAACATATACAAGAATGGGAATTGTTGCATTAAAGAAATCTGCTGACTTAATTTTAAGCCCGAAATTCCTCAGGGCAGGCTTCCTGGGTGGCATAAATGGCTTGCATTCAATTACTAGCCTAAACATTGCCAGTTTGAACCCACCAGCGGTACCTCGGAAAAAAGACCTGGCAATCTGCTTCCATAAAGATAACAGCCAAGGAAACCCTATGGAGCAGTTTTACTCTGTAACACCTGGAGTCTTCCTAAGTTGGAATTGACTTGACAGCAATGGGTTTTGTTTTTTGAGTTTTTTTAATTCATCAAGCGATATTTACCAGTGATGTTCCCCTCCCACGGAATACATATTAACTTCTAGAGGCAGGGTTTTTATGGAAATACTAGAAAAAAATACTAATGAATACACCAAAATGAGAGTTCCAAATAGGATTCTTGTAAACTTTTTGCTTTCGTAGTTCTGGTAATATAATAGGAGCAATGATACCAGATCTTTCTTGATTTTGTTAAAAAATGATCATAGTTGGATCATACTTCCAAAATTATTTCAGTTCATCTCAAAATAAAGATTTTTTTTTAAGTTTGTGCAAAGTAAAAGTTGCAGTCACTATAGTTTTACAAGGCTCGTGGTTTTCAGTGTGACATGACTAAAGAGGTTTTATGAGGCATAAAAAAGATATCGTGAAAAATATTTAAAAAATTAGTCATGAGTAAAGTAATCTTGTAACATATTGTTAGTTATGTAATACCTGCTTCTGATGCCCACTTTTGCTTTTCTCAGTATGTTGGTTCCTTCCTAGAAGTCAAATCTGACAGACTACAGAGGTATCTGAAAGACTATTTTGTCACTTGGAGTATCTCTCATAGTTATCATAGGGAAGGCAGCAGGTGGCATTTCCCAAGTGTATTCGGTTTTTATTTTTACATATATAAATATTGGAATAGTAACTGCTTATGGTAAGGCTTACAGAGGAAGAAATGAAAACTGTTGTAAAATTGTGATTTATCTAAAATTTACATAGGGAAATTTGTTACTCTTTTAAAACCTTGTGTGATAGTTTAGAATAAAACTGCACCTTCTTTAAACTGATTTATAGTACATATAATATTTTGACAAATATCTAAGGAATTTCATGGATAAACTTTGGAATCCTCCCCCCTCCCCCCCCAAAAAAGGCTAATTGCAGTGTCATCTAAACTCACAGTATAATTTATACTTAACCTTTTGCCTGTATAATAGTAAATATTATCACAGCCATTTAGAGCAGCTAACTTAATTTACAATCATTGATTAAAGGCTTTAGCTATTGTCTATGCATGACAACAGCTCTGATTTTTTTTTTTTAGCTTTAAATTTTGCATCACCTCCATAAAGAAACACACCATTGTTAAATGTAGTCCCACTTGAAAACCTTACTATGTCTACATTTATGACCAGAAGCCGACAGTCTCTTTCCATGTGTATTTACTCTATGTTTTAGTGTGTTATGTCAATTCTCAGGGCTTGTGTTTCTCTAAATTGCCATAAAGCAAGGAAACACAGGCTATAGAACTGTCAGGGAGGCTCAGCATTGCAGAACAGTGCAATTTAAGAAAAGTATTTGTGGAAAGATTCAGTGTCAGCCTTTGGAAATTAACTCTAAATGCAAATTGGCCTCAACTTTGCAGTCTCTCTGGAACAAAAGAGGTAGGAAGGGAGGGACCACCAGGCAAGCTGCATGCACTGTTAGGCATAGCTGCTTGCATGAAGACAAAAATAGGATCCCACTTGTTCATTCACAGTAGATATTCAGGCTCGACATTCTGCCATCCCCATGTTATATTGGAGCCTGCAATTCTCCCAGGAGAAGAGTTGCCTCATTCTAATTCATCTTAATGCTTCCTCTCCTTCTTACGCAGGGAAGTTTTCCCAACCCTCCCCACTTCTTAGGATTTGAGGGAAAGACTTCCTCTTAAACCAGTCAATCTCTTTTGTTATCTTTGTACCTTTATGCTGATGAAATGCTGTTATGTCTTAAACGTAAGTCTGGTATTGCTAGTGTCTACTGCTGACTCATCAGGAGCCTAGTCTAAAACCCCGTTACAAAACCTTGGGCTCTTCTAATTTGATTCATGAATAAAAATAAAATTCACAATCCCTAGGCCAGAAGGACAAGAAGAACAAACCAGAAGGCTCATGCCGTTTTTTATTTTTATCAGGCCTATACTCAGAACTTCTTAAGCATTATCCACATTTAAACACTAGTAATCCACATTATTTTATTTAGAGAAAAGTAAATTGGAAAGAGATATTTGATTGCTGCAATTTTGGCTTTTAACCTCTCCTCATCAAAACAGGATGATTTCCTGTTACTTTTTTTGTTTCTTTTTTAAATAAAGAGTGGTAGAAATGGAAGTGATTTTAGCAGGGGTTTACTTTTTATTTGTACCAGTAAGTTATTTCTAAACTGAGAAACAACCTACATTTTAATGGAACCGAAGTATCCTCATCTCCTGTGTATATTCTTTTGCCTTTTTATTCATATTTTTCTATTATTAAGAAAGCTAAGAAAGGTATTATTTGAGAAAACAATCCTAAAACACTATTTTTTTATGGCTAACAATTTCTTTAAGTACACACAGGGAGCGCCTGCCTGACAACTTCTCAAATTTCAACAGACAACTTTTAGTCGATGCTTAATATTGATTTTTCTTTTGACAACTCAGATCAATTTGAACGTTTTATCGTGAGAAATCTAGTAAATTAGTTGTGAGATCAGAGAGATAAGTAGGTAGGTGGTATAAATTTTTGACAGTTTTGACACTCCTGATCTTTTCAGAAAAGAACATATACATACCCCCAGATCAAGGTGAATCCAACTGATAATTAAATACACCAATTCCTCACTTATAGACATGGTTAGGTTCCAAACACCAGGTTGTTATGTGAAAACCGGCATTATGTGAAAATGGAGGATGATTATATCAGATCACAAAATGGGGGATGACCACATTATTATATAACTGCCAGATCACATCATTATGTAACTTCCAAATTACATCATCACATAACTACCAAACCACTGAGAATCATGGCCTAGCCCAGCTGACACGTAACCTTAATCATCATAGCCAGCATGCCTCTTGCCTCACGCTTTTGGGTTCATTACTGCCAGACATACGTCGTTAATGTTCAAAATAGTCAGATAGTAGATTTTTTACTATTGTAAATGCAAAATGTCAGATAACAAGCTAGTCAATAAGAGAGGAGTAGGTGTATATGTTTTTTAATTTTGAGATTATATTTAATTATGAAGGAGGAAAAGGCTGATGGGGGCTTAATGGATGATCAGCTATAAACACCTAAGCCCACTGGTCAACATAATACCACAGTAGAGATAAGTAGACATTCTGGGCCTCCTGGTGCAGTAAAAAAGTATACAACACCATCCATGAAATATTCTTGTCAAAAAAAATCAGACCTGAATCTAATAGAGTCTCTAGATCTAATTACCTGTTTGTAGGAAATACAGGGGATAGAGCAACATAATGACACACCATGATTGCAGTCAACCAAATCCAGAATTTGGGTACTTCTACAGTATAGATGACTTAATGTTTTCAACAAATAAATGACAAGAAAAAGAGAGAGAGGACCATAGATTAAAAGAGACTTAAGAGCTGTATCAATCAAGGTAGATACCTTATTGGGGTCCTGATTTGAACAAGTGTGAAAAGACATTCCTGGGAAAATTAGAAAATACTGAACACTGAGAATATATTAGAAAAAATTATGTGTTTTGTTTAATTAAATTTAATTATTATTTAGAAATAATACAGAGAGATCCCATGTACCCTTTGCCCAGTTTCTCCCCAATGGTAACATCTTGTAAACCTACAGTACAATATCACAAGTAGGATATTGACATTGATGTAGTCAATATATAGAAAATTTCCATCATCACAGGAATGTAGCTGTAAAAGGGTAATCAGATAGATTTTGAGGATTATCCCATCTCTTAATTGTTTAATACTGAATATTATTACACCAGGATAAACTAACAGCAAGGTTTATAAGAAAAATGACTTGTTGAGGGGTGGGAGGGGAGCAATAAGCCAGAATTCAGTTCTCACCTCTGCACTATAACTGGTTTACTCACCTTTTGGGAGCCACAGCTTTGTGGTTCCTTAATTATTCTGGAAGGACTTGGTCTAATTAAGTGATTCTTAACTAGGATGAAAGTGAAAGATGTCTCCTTCCTTCATGGAGATTTGTCAGAATTTCAGGATGAAGAGGTTTTTTCAGACACAGCCAAACACTCTTCCCTCAACACCCCTGCCTCTCACACCACCACCACCATGTACAGACAGGAGCCTGTCTACAGAAAATAGCACCTATGGCCGTTAGTTTTAAGTTGTTGAATGATCCCTCACAGCTGGCAATGGAAACTGAGATGGCCAATAGAAACTGCTCCTTAGTGCCCCTCGTCAAGTGATGCCCAGGGCACATGCCCTACCTGCCATACCTCATTTACACCTCTGCATACAAATCCTGGTTTTGGCCCCTACACTCCCTCATCTTCCATTGAGAATTGCTTATGAAAGCGATCAAAGCGGGCTTCCAACCAGTTTTTTCTAGTTGGAGCTACTGCCGAGAATGTGAATTTTTAACAAGTTCCCTGCTGAGAATTTGCATTTCTGATGAGTTCCAGGAAATTGCACGTAAGAATCAACTGGGGATCTTGTGAAAATGTAGATTCTGTTTCAGTATATCTGGGGTAGAAATGCAAATTCTCAGCAGGGAACTTGTTAGAAATGCAAATACTCGGCAAGGGTTCAAACCAGAAAGAACCAGTTCGAAGACCTGGATTAAGGATGTTACTAGTGAGATATAAGTATATAGTTTTGCAGAAACTAGTCTAGAGCATCTCTAAGGTTCTTTTCAACTCTAAAATAATGATAAGAAGAAAGTATCTACAAAGTACATTAAAAATCTTTCTGCTTCAGGGGACAAGGAAGCTGGTGATAGGGAACCCAAGGTTGAGTAAGAATATTGTTGATGTGTTGTAAGATTGTTAACCATTGTCATAGGGCAACATTTGTAGTAACTGTTAAATGAGAAACT
>NW_004444045.1:3550242-3578249 GCF_000243295.1 Trichechus manatus latirostris
AAAAAAAAAAGGTTGAGAATTTAGAGGGTTAATATGTTGTGGAGTTGTTAACCAATGTCATAAAACAACATGTGTACTACTGTCTCATGAGAAACTATTTGTTCTGTAAGCCTTCACCTGAAGTACAATAAAATATAAAAAAAAAAAAATCTTTCTGCTTCATAGGCTCCAGCTGATGACTTATAAGAATGGAAAAAAATGTGCTCCATCTATGAGCCAAGTTCAGAGTGGTACATGGGAAAGGCTTCCTCCAGAAAGGAAGTTAGAGAAAGGGATCCAAGGAAATCCTGTTCTTACTGGAAATGGTCCTATGGACATTGAATCACGCAATTGCAAACCTAATGAAGTTGAGGCACCCAGCATGAGAATTTGACCCTTATTGATACCTGTTTTCAGAGACATTTTAATGATTTTAGTTTTATTTTAGAAATGAGTAGCTTTCTCAAAATTTTGATGTTTTATGTCCAAAACAGATTTATTATAAAATGATAGTATAAGAAAACATGCAGTGTGTTTTTATCATTATAACTGCTGTCTTAATGATTCTTTCCAGGGTCCAGTCTAGGTTATGAAATGTCCTCAGTTTTGTACTTCTGATGAGTGCTTATCTCCTGATTGTGGTAGATATAATTTCCAATATGTCTCCTTTCTATTTCTTTCGTAAGAAGCCAAAACATCTGGCCAAAGGAAACAAACTTCAGGATTCAAAGCTATAGACCTAACTCATATTGGAATGTTGGAAAAAAAGACAGAAAGAAACGAGTCTGAACTGAGCATCAAACAAGGAGGCAAGGAAATGAAAAGGAAATAAAGTTTTTCTATATCCCTCGTGGTGCAGTGGTTAAGAGCTTGACTGCTAACCAAAAGGTCAGCTGTTCAAATCCACCAGCCACTCCTTGGAAACCCTATGAGACAGTTCTACTCTATCCTACAGGGTTGCTATGAGTCAGAATTGACTCGATAACAATGGGTTTGGTGTTTTTGTTTTTATTAGGAATATGTTATAGACTGAATTATGTTCCCCAGAAATATATGTTGTAAATCCTAACCTCTGTATGCTTATGACAGGGAGCCCTGGTGGCACAGTGGTTAGGAGCTTGGCTGCTAACCAAAATGTCAGCAGTTTGAACCCACTAGCCAGTCCTGGAAACCCTATGGGGCAGTTCTGCTCTGTCCTGTAGGGTCGCTATGAGTCGAAATTGACTCAACAGCAATAGGTTTGTGTTTTTTGTTTTAATGAGGAATATGTCAACAGGTTTGGTTTTTTATGCCTGTGGTTATATTCCCATTTGGGGAATGGGTTGTCTTTGTTAGGTTCATGAGGCAGGATTAGTGTAGGGTGTATCTTGAATCAGTCTGTTTTGAGATATAAAAGAGATTAAATAAGCCAACAGAAGAGAGATGGGGTAAGATAGATGACAAGACACATGGAGAGCTCCAGGGAACCAGGAAGCAGAAACTGAAGAGAAAGTACCTTCCTCCAGAGCTGAAAGAGAGAGAAACCCTTCTCCTAGAGCCTATACCCTGAATTCAGACTTCTAGCCCCCAAGCTGTGAGAAAATAAATTTCTGTTGTTAAAGCCATCCACTTGTGGTATTTCTGTTATAGCGGTACTAGATGACTAAGGTAGAATAATATATTTTTTAAAAATTGAGTATACCTAAATATAATGTATAATATAATCCACCACTCATCTGTCAGTTTGTCGTACTGTGGTGGCTTGCATGTTGCTGTGATGCTGGAATCTGTGCCACTGAAATTTCAAACACCAGCAGGGTTACCCATGTTGGACAGATTTCAGCAGAGCTTAAAGACTCAATAGACTAGGAAGAAGGACCTGGCAATCTACTTGTTAAAAAAAAAAAAAATTGGCTAGTGAAAATCCTATGAAGAGCAGCGGAACATTGTCTGATAATAGTGCCAGAAGATGAGCCCTTCAGGTTGGAAGGCACTCAAAATACGACTGGCAAAGAGCTGCTCTCTCAAAATGGAGTTGACCTTAATGCCGAGGATGGAGTCAAGCTTTTAGGACCTTTGTTTGCTTGTGGCACAACTCAAGCTGAGAAGAAATAGCTGCAAACATCCATTAATAATTGGACCATGGAATGTAGGATGTGTGAATCTAGAAAATTTGGTAATCATGAAGAATGAAATGGGACCCCTAAAGATTGCTATTTTAGACATTAGGGAGCTGAAATGGACTGGTATTGGCCATTTTGAATCAGATAATCATACGGTCTGCTATGCCAGGAATGACAGATTAAAGAGGAATGGTATCCCATTTATCGTCAAAAAGGACGTTTCAAGTTCTATCCTGCAGTACAACATTGCAGTGATAGGATAATATCCACATGCCTACAAGAAAGATTCGTTAGTATGATCAATATTCAAATTTACACACCAACCACTGATCTCAAAGATGAAGAAATTGAAAATGTTTACCAACTTTTGCATTCTGAAGTTGATCAAACATGCAGTCAAGATGCATTGATAATTACTGGTGATTGGAATGTAAAAGTTGGAAACAAGGAAGAAGGATAGGTAGTTGGAAAATATAGCTTTGGTGATAGAAACAATGCTGGAGATCGAATGATAGAATTTTGAAAGACCAATGACTTTTTCACTGCAAATACCTTTTTTCAACAACATAAACGGCAACTATACATGTGGACATCAACAGATGAAATACATAGGAATCAAATGGACTACGTCTGTGGAAAGAGATGATGGAGAAGCTCAGTATCATCAGTGAGAAAAAGGCCGGGGGCCAACCGTGAAACAGCCCATAAGTTGCTCATATGCAAGTTCAAGATGAAGCTGAACAAAATTAAAACAAGTCCATAAGAGCCTAAGTACAACCTTGAATATATCCTACCTGAATTTAGAGACAATCTCGAGAATAGATTTGACACAGTGAACACTAATGACCGAAGACCAGACGAGTTGTGAGATGACATCCAAGATATTATACATGAAGAAAGCAAAAGGTTATTAAAAAGACAGGAAAGAAAGAAAAGACCAAAATGGATGTCAGAAGAGACTCTGAAACTTGCTGTTGAACGTAGAGTACCTAAAGCAAACGGAAGAAATGATGACACAAAAGAGCTGAACAGGGCAACTTGAGAACACAGAGTAAAGTATTATAATGAAATGTGCAAAGACCTGGAGTTAGAAAATCAAAAGAGAAGAACATGCCCAAGGGAAGATGGAATGAATACACAGTGTCACTGTACAAAAAGAATTGGTTGACATTCAGCCATTTCAGAAGGTATCATATGATCAAGAACCGATGATATTGAGGGAAGAATTCCAAGCTGCACGGAAGACAGTGGTGAAAAACAAAGCTCTAGGAATTGACTGAATACCAATTGAGATGTTCAATAAAGGGATATAACGCTGGAAGTGCTCACTTGTCTATATCAAAAAATTCCGAAGATAGCTACCTGGTCAACTGACTGGAAGAGATCCATATTTGTGCCCTTTCCAAAGAAAGGTGATCCAACAGAACTTGGAAATTATCAAACAATATCATTAATATCACCACAAGTAAAATTTTGCTCAAGATCTTTGAAAAGTGGTCGCAGCAGTACATCAACAGGGAACTGCCAGAAGTTCAAGCCAGCTTCAGAAGATACGAACCGGGGATATCATTGCTGATGTCAGATGGATCTTGGCTGAAAGCAGAGAATACCGGAAAGATGTTTATCTGTGTTTTGTTGGCCATGGAAAGGCATTCGACTGTATGAATCGTAACAAATTACGGATAACCTTGTGAAGAATGGGAATTCCAGAACACCTAATTATGCTCATGAGGAACCTGTACATAGGTAAGAGTTAGTCATTTGAACAGAAGAAGTGGATACTGCATGGTTTAAAATCAGGAAAGGTGTGTCAGGGTTGTATACTTTCACTTTATTAAATCTGCGTGCTGAGGAAATAATCCAAGAAGCTGGTATCAGGATTGGAGGAAGACTTATTAAAAACCTACGATGTGCATATGACACAACCTTGCTTGCTGAAAGCAAAGAGGACTTGAAGCACTTACTGATGAAGATTAAAGACTACAGCCTTCAGTATGGATTACACCTCAACATAAAACAAAAATCTTCACAATAAGCAACATCATGATAAAGGGAGAAAAGATTGAAGTTGTCAAGGATTTCATTTTACTTGATCCATAATCAATGCCCATGGAAGCAGCAGTTAAGAAATCAAATGAAGTATTGCACTGGACTAATCTGCTGCAAAATACCTCTTTAAAGTGTTATAAAGCAAAGATGTCACTTTGAAGACTAAGGCATGCCTGACCCAAGCCATGATATTTTCAGTCACCTGATATGCATGCAAAAGCTGGACATTGAATAAGGAAGCCTAAAGAAGAATTGATGCCTTTGAATTATGGTGTTGATGAAGAGTGTTGAAGATACCATGGACTCCCAGAAGAATGAACAAATCTGTCTTGGAAGAAGTGCAGCGAGAATACTCCTTAGAAGCAAAGATGGCAAGATTTTATCTCTCATACTCTGGACATGTTATCAGGGGGAAGCAGTCCTTGGAGAAGGGCATCATACTTGGTAAAGGAGAGTATCAGCAAAAAAGAGGAAGACCCTCAATGAGATGGATTAACACAGTGGCTGCAACAGTGGCCTGAAACGTAGCAATAATTGTGAGGATGATGTAGGACCAGGCAGTGTTTTGTGCTGTTGTACATACGGTCACTATGAGTCAACTCATATGGCACCTAACAACAATGAATATGATACTGGATTTTCCAGAATGACAGGTAGATGAGATTTTTGGGCACACACTAGAATGGGCCTTGTCAGGCAGGTGGGACAGGGAGTGATGAGGAGAAAAAGTATTAGTTTGTGTGTCATTCTCCAGGTTTAGTATAACCCCGAAGATATAAGAATTCCTTAATCAGATACAGGATTATTTTTGACACCCTTGACTCTAATTTACCCGCATCCATGCTGTCAAGATTCTCTGATTCTGTAGGGCGAGCGACAGGGCTGTCCTTCGAGATGAATTGCCAGCTCTGCAGTAATGCGTGGAGGAAGGTCTTCCGGAGAGAGCCCCAGAGACTGCAGGCAGCCTGCTCTGTGCTTGAGAGCATCCAGGGATGACTCATAGGCGGTGGAGGAAAATGTGCTCGATTTATGGGCCAAGTCAGAGTGGTACATGAAGACAAATCATTTGGTATTAATGACACAGTGATACCACAAAGCACAGGAAGTAGAGCCAGTTACTGCTGAAGTAAGAAAGTGATCTTTAATAACCCTGCCTCTGAATCAAGATGCAGGACCCTCTGTGATGCCAGCTGCTAAACTCTTCATAATCTTGTCTCTGAATGAGTCTTTGGAATTACCGATAATTCTTTTAACAATCTTGATCTATGTAAAGCGTATCTGACCACCTTCAGCCTCTACTACCCTGTATTGATAGTAAATAAGGATTTGCCAAAGGAAAGATAACTTGGGCCATTCGCAGAGAAGAGGAGGCAAGAGGCTACAAAGAATTGGCACAATCTATAAAATATGTTATCACGAATACTAGCAAAGGGTGAAGCCAGGTGGTTCTGGTACCAAGAACTAATGTAATATCATCTGTGAGAATTTTAGACTGGGTATCTTAGGAGGAAAGCGGGCGGATGGATGGCTGGAGACATGCATATTCACGGAAGTGGATATGTACATTGAAAGTTGGAGCAGTGCACTGTCATGTAAAATCACTTGAAGTTATTCCAAAAGGAAAAACCGGAAACCGCATATGGGATTAGCGGAGCTGAGCCTGAGCCTGAGCACTGTGAGGAGGAAGAGCTATTAAGGAGGTTGTCAGACTAGACAGATGAGCCATTGCCAGTGGCAACCAAGAAGCTCAAAGCCATTAGTGGAGACTGTAATCCTTTCAGGCAGGGACCAGGGCTCTGATTGCCTGGAGAGACAGTCGAATCCGTGTAGGAACGGTTATGGCTTCTCACGTTACGATCTTGAGAGCATCACTAGGTTCGCATCACTAGGTTCAACCCACAAGCTTTGGTTGTGAAAGATGAAAGAAATGGTTAAATTTAAGATAATAATCTTAAATGATAAGTTTGTAGTCAGTCTGCAGTTCAGAGGTGCTTAAGAGTACAAATAAGCCCTCTTTACATTACAACAGTGGCAATTATGAGGGACTTGTCAGGAGAATCTAAAATGTGTGAGCAGAAGTCTTTTTAAGAAATAACTCATTCCAGGTTGTGTGTGTGTGTGTGTGTGTGTGTGTGTGTGTGTGTGTGTGTGTGTGGTCGGAGCTGGGACCATTGCTTCTAGAAATGGTGTTTTTCCACATTTTATGCTGCCAGTATCCCCACTCATCTGGATCAGAGACAACATAACAAAATGTTTAGCAGGAGAGGCTGAAAGCAAACTGCACACTGCTGGGTTTGAGTCTTGCCTCTGTTTTCTTATTAGCTACGTGCTTCTGGACAATTTACCTCATGTGTTAGGGTCCCAACTTCCTCAGCAGCAAAATGGGGATTAAAAATAAGACTTACTCCACAGAGATGTGAAGTTTAAATGAGGCATTCTATGTAAAGCACTTTGACAGTGCCTGGCACCCACTAAGTGCCACCATCTAAGACATAACCTTCCTTATCTCTGTCAGTTCCTTCTGTGACCCTCTGGCTGTGTGTGGGCATGCAAGCACAACAGCATATACATGAGGGGTGGTTTCATAGCTACCCATACCCCATTGCCATCGAGTAGATTCCAACTCATAAGGGAGGAGAAATGGGCTTTCCTGACATCCTGGCTGGTTTTTGTTTGTTGTTTAGGAAGGAAGATCATGAAAGGATAGAACAAGGCATATGACTACCAACATTTTTAATGAAAACAAAATGGAAGGAAGAATTAAGTGACTGAAACATGGAATGTTTACAATGTCTGGATATGTGATCTTCATACGTGCTCATTAGAATTTTTCAGAAGCACCTCATGGCTCTTCCCACCCATGCCACTCACCCCACTTGGATTTCTTTGCCCCACGACCAGTTTCCGCTGGTTGTCATCATACCCATCTTTCAAGGCATGGAACAAATACTGTTCCCCCACCCCTCCATCCCGGCTAGTAGGATTCTTGTCTCTAATTCCTGTGCAGTTCTGTACCTGACTGAACCGCATTTGTCGAGAGCTTTTTATAAAGGTCACTTTAAAATTTGTCTTATTTTCCTTTATTAGACTGTAAATTCTTGAAGGCAAAAATTGTGTTGTCATTATCATTTATTATTTTTATCTCCACCTGTCTGACTTTCCTCTGCCCAAGTCTGACCCCTTGCCCAGTATGTACACAATAAATATTTGTTGAATTTGGAATGAATAAGAAATCTATATATTCAAAGAGTTGCACTCCCCGGTAAAACTCCCAGAAGATCCTTTTCTAAACCCCAGTAGGCTGGATTATGTAGTATAATAATAGTGGCAGCTTTTCAACAATTATTTAATTAACATATTGAGTTTTTCAACTATTTGCTGCTTTAAGATGTTAGTTAATAAAGATAATTGAAGATTCACATCACTGTTATACCGCTTTGGTTCTTGTTCCCATTTTGATTGTGCTCCAAGACCACAGCTAGCTGCTGGTTCATCCATTAGGCATTTGCAATGTTGAATTCCTTTGCATTTGCTCTTGTATTGTCTGGGCTCTCGTTGGCCTCCTAAGGTCGTCACACCATAATCTTAAACACAACATGTGCCTGGGGGCCCAGATGTTTTCCAAGAGGGAGTGCTACTGCCAAGAAAAGCAAGATAGTATCTTGACTACCCAAAGGATTGATAGGACTAAAAAGCAACCATGCAGCCAACTGCACAGCTGTGCAAGAAAAAGCGAGCCTGTTATTTGTATAGTTGGGGTTTTTGTGATCAAATAGAATTTGAGAGAGTTTTGTGATAATATCTTTACTTCGCAGATTCTCATAACATCTGCTTTTCTAGTGGGGACTCAGGCCTTTGACAGTTTGTGGATAAGCCTATGATTTGGCACCAGCAAGAGACATACACACAAAAAGGAAGAATTTATGGACTGTTGGTTGTTTCTTTATGTAGGTGACATGATAAAAATTACCTTTCCTTCCTAATATTTGCAAATAACACTTATTATGAAGTAAGATTACTTCTAGAATTAAACTTAGACGGGAGCACTTATTAGTAAACCACTATTTTTGCTGCTGTTTCTGTTTTTTCCCTAACAGGGTTTTCCTCTTGGATTTTTGCAGTGAGCAGAGATGCCTGAAATTGTGTTAAACGCACATACACACACTGTTTTTGCGGTGAGGGCCCTTTTTGACCCAATTGCTTATTAACAAAGAAACAGTATGGTAACGTTACATATATATTTTCTCTTCATTGTGATACTTACTGGTTCACATCTACTTCATAACCAGTGATATATTTCATAGTCATGAGTGTCAAATTCCAGAGAAGTGTTGAATTTCGGGTACATGGATGGCATGGGGAAATACCCTAGTCTGACTTAGTCCTACCTCTTGACTCTGAAAACTTTTCGACTTCTATTCTAATCTTACTAACTTGAATTGTTTCATTGTCTGGGCCGGTTTAGAAGAGAGGAATCAGTACGAAGCTGATGTGGTTCTGGCTGTCTCTGGGACTTAGGTCTAAGCACAAGTGGTCTGGAGTGTCCGTGTCCTTCCTGAGCCAAACTTTGATACACCCTCCACTTAGAGATCCTGGACTTGCTATTACCTTGGATGAGTCAGGCTCCAATAACACTAGCTACTCAACGCTGGTTTGGATCCCAGTGGTTTTTAAGTTTTTTTAAAGCAGCCAAGTCCCTGTTTTCTCCAAATGACATTCTATTGTTTTACTTTAAAACAATAATATCAGATTTCCTCTTGTTGAAGGAATTATTGGACCCTGGAACCTGCAGTCCCGTCAACCCATGTTTCACTCACCCTCTCTGCAGCAGCCCCTAAGGCAACTTTGGTGACTTCTCAACTCCCCAACACCCTGTGAAAACGCCTGCCTTACTCCAGCCAGACTGGACCTATTCCATTTACAAGGGCTTATCACAACTGGACCATCCTCTGGCGATGTGTGCAGTGAGGACAAGAGAGATCACTGCCTGTTAAGGGCCTCTGACTGTATTCCCGGGAGGAAAGGCAGTATTACTGCAGGACACTAAACACAACGTTTCAGGCTCTGTTCAAATTTCTTTAGCTGTATGGCTTTGAGCCAGTATTAGTTTGTAAACAACAGGGCCCCAAAGGACAAAGGATTAAAATGACCACCTGTAGACCTCGTGGTGATGATGAACTCCATGGGCATGTAAAGAAAGCAAGGGAGGTACACACAAGGATTTTTTTTTTTTTTTAACATCAATAGTGACCTTGAGCAGAATAATCTTTTATCAGGAGCTCTAGATACTTAGGCTGGGATTGTTGTTGTTAGTTGCCATCGAGTTGGCTCGTACTCATTTCAGCCTGCATAGAACAGAACGTTGCCCGTTCCTGCACCGTCTTCGTGATGGCTGGTATGTTTAGTCCACTGCTGTGGCCATTGTGTCAACCCATCTCATTGAGGGCTTCCGTGGTTTTTGCTGACCCTCTGCTCTACCAAGCAGGCTGTCCTTTTCTAGAGATTGGCCTTTCCTAATGACATGTCCAAAGCAAGCGAGCTGAAGTCTCACCATCTTCACTCCTAAAGAGTACGCTAGTTGTTGTTTTTTTAAAGAATGATTTGGTTTGGGGTGGTGATCACAAAGGAAGAAATTAGAATTTTAAGGGGATTTTATCTTATATTTCCAGCTGGAGTATCTGATGGCTATCCGAGGGATAGCTTTCTAAAAGTTGCTTGTGGAAATCTAGGGGTTTTGTTGTTGTTTATATTAGCCAGTTATCAAACCTAACCCTCTATCCTCTCCCCACCCCGCAAAAAAAGACAATCCATAAACTTCGTTTCACACATTCAAAAGTGAGATGCGAATTCGGTTCATGACTCTGGACTTAATTAACCTTGTGCTACTTTTCTCCCTATTGATAATATCTCTAAACATACACGTTTTCCCAGGACCTCATTACACCAGATTGCATTAGGCATGCTATTAAGAAACAAAGAATCTGAAAATGGTCTGAGGAAAAGAGAATTCTGATTACAACCGCCAATTTTTTTATATACTAGTGAATACATAAAGATATTGCATGTGACATGCGGGAGCAGTTCTGAAGCAGTGTTTATGTACTGTGTTCAGCAGAGTTCAACTTTGGAAAGAGGTGTCTTTTTAGGTAATAAGATTATGCGAAAGTTCAATAAAGGAATAACAGCAGAGAGGGTTTGTGGGAATTGTAGATGAGATTCATGGGTAATTTTGGAATTGCCTTCAAGTTTGTGTTAAAGAGATTTTAGTGGCATCCTTCTTTTAGCTTTTTATATTAAAATGCTTGGCTGCTTTCTACCTTGATAATTAAAAGCAAATTATATATAGCCTGTTTTCGCCATGATACTTACTTTATCATATCATCATCATCGTCTTCATAGCTAGCAGTAAAAGGCCTTTATTGGGCATCCACTGTATACATGGTACTGTTCTAATTCAGGACAATTATTTGATGCCTATTTTCTGTTCTTTCTACTTTATTTCCATAACTTAATTAGCCTCCAAAGCCCAATTCTGATATGCATAATGACCTTTAAGTGTATGTTCCAAATTCGGTCAAGTACTTGTTGTTGTTGCTTTTTTACGTGTTCTCAGGAAAGGGTCAAAACCACTTATTACATGCATACACGGAGAGAATTTAGCACAGTTGGCCACTGGCAACAGACACAAACATTTATTCTGTGGAGCTATTTTCTAGCCTGCTGGATTCCTGCCAGTTGCCTAATGGATCATGAGTGAGTCAGTTTCATTCAGCCTCTTAGCAAAGTCAATTTGTCCAGCAGCACACGATTTTCTGTCATGGAGGGTCTTTGCCTGGCACTGCTGTGACAAGCACAGTGTGACTGTTTCTGCTTCTTTAGATTCCAACTGGGCTTTGGCCCCAGAAGACTAGCCTGGGGAACCGAAGTCCCCTCTAAGGAGGAAAAATGGGACAATGAAATCTTCCTTGAAAACTTAGATTCTACAATTCACCTATATTCAAAAGTGGGCCATGGAACAAAAATACCCATATGTTATGTTGGCAGTACTTCATCTCACATACTTTGGACATGTTATCAGGAGGGACCAGTGCCTGGACAGGGTAATCATGCTTGGTAAAGTGGAGGACCAGCAAAAAAGAAGACGACCCTCAATGAGATGGATTGACACAGTGGCTGCAACAATGGACTCAAACAGCAATGATTGTGAGGATCGCGCAGGACTGGGCAGTGTTTCATTCGTGTTGTACACAGGGTCGCTATGAGTTGGAATGGACTTGATGGCACCTGACAACAGCAACATTATACTGGATTAATATTTGTGTGTGCAGTGAGCAACATCATTTTCCTTTTGATTATTTCAGGCCCAATTGCTCTTTCTATTTGAAGTTGCAGAAAAATAATGAAAGCAGGGTATATCTGGAAGGGACTAAATAGCATTTGCTAATAAATCTGAGTCACAGCCCAGTGTTGAAGATTCAGTGTGGTCTTTTTAAGGATGTCTGCCTAGTGCATGGAACAAGGGGACCAAGTCTGGGCAGAAGGTGAGATAACCACTCCTTCTCTGTTCCACTCTTCCATGATTGCCATGTTTGGACAGGATTTCTCTGTCAGGGGCTATTGTACCCTACATGCCCATGTCCAGTTAAGTAGATTGACAGGAGGTATCACCACACCTCCAAGGGAGAACAATTTTAAAATACAAGCAGATCATCATGGCTCTTGTGGAGTGGAGGAAAGCCATACCGCCTGAATGCTTTTGCTTGGAGCTGTCTTGATTGGTTGCAAACTAACAGGAAGTCATTTTTAGCTAATGGCTCGGAGGACAGCCTAATTTGTCTTCTCTATAAGTCATTCATTTTTAAGTGATACTTCGTTTTCAAAAATTTGCATTCCTAAATGGAGTAGTAGACTCTGGTGTTAGGAGTAGAAAGCAGAGGCGGCAGGCTTTTTTTTTTTTTCTTTTTAAATCCAGCAGTCTCTATTTCAGAAATCACTAGGTGGAAGGTGTTAGGCTTAAGAAAACTGCAAAATTTTGATTCCCCTTATAGAAGCTGTGGCTTAATGTATATGTTACTTTTCTTAGTTTCTCTCTTACTTGATAACAGTAAAGAATTTCATGAGCCCCTGTGGTATAGGGATGGATGCTTCCCTGGATTAAAAAAAAAAATTGGTTCCATTATTAACACGTAATATTTGTGAAGAGCAGTAAAAGACAGCTTAGCTGCCTTGGTTTCGTTTTTTGAGCACAAGAAGCAGACCACTTTCCTCTTCTATTCTCTTTTGAAAGGTTGCTCGTAATGACGCATACCTCATACTTGTCTGTTTTCCCCTTTGCCTCTTCTTTCTTCCTGTCTGGCCAAACAAGCAGGTTTTTGGCTTGATTGCCGCTGTGCTTTATCAGCTGTTGTACATCAGGTACATTCTACCTGGTTGAGGCTAGAGGATCTTAACTTTATCATCTATTCTGCCTTTCACCCCTAGTTATCTATCTGGTGAAAACTCACATTTGAAAAATACATGTCCTAAATTGTATCCAACACTTGTTAGTATCAATTATTATCATAATTTAAATCCTAGATTGCAGATGTTCATGGGAAGACTTTGCCAATATTCTCATGACTATCTGTTTCTTTTTCCCATAGATGAGTGTTCCAATTTCAAGTGTGTTTTCTTTTCAAGGATCTTCTACGTGTAACTATTGTGACATTTCAGAGGTTGTAGTATTCCTAATGTTTGGTCTCGTGAGGTGCTTCATTTTTGAAAGCACTCTCTTTATTCTGTTTTTTCTTGCTGACCCATCATTGCACTTGATCGGTTCCTTATTTTTCTTTTGAGCATGACTAATAATAATAAAGTCTGAGCTCCAGTCTCATATTCCATATTTTAATTGCATAAAGCAGCTATGAAGACCCACACTGACAAGATCCTGAACCTAAATGAAATTAGGTCATGTCTAAAGGAAATCGTACTGTGAGTCAAGCAGAATGTGTGGGTGTGGGTTTGAGAGAGAGACTATACACACCCAGCCCACGGCACTAATACTCATTCCTCAGATACTTCCTACTCAGTGTCCTTGTAGTAAGCTGAAAGGGGCTTTGGGGTCCATCTTGTACTCATTTTACAGATTAGAACCCCAAATCTAGAGAGAATAAGTTATTTTCCTGAAATCCCACAGCCAGGATCAAATAGCACTACAGTCTACGTCTGCCTATACGCTCCCATTCCAGCCTCTTTCCTTTACACCCACACTGAATGGGACCGGACTTGGTGCTTCACAACTGCTGCTGATGAGATTATAGCATACCAGTCAACCTTGAGATTCTAAACTGTATGCAGATTTGCTAGACTATCAGTGTATCTTTATCGCAGTTTTATGGGGAAGTACAGAAATGGAGAATAGTTGGGAAGTGGACACATCCCAGAGCAGTCAAAGAAGAGTTAGTTATTAGCGAGATGTCCTCTGTGGAATTAAAAGGCAGGATTGTGAGAATCACCAACTGAGACCTGGTGTGAAGTGAATTGACTAGACTCTCGCTGTGGTGTGGAGCCCTGGTGCTCTGCAGGGCAGAGATGGGTCTTCAGATTCATAAAGGGTTACATGGCCAGTCATGCCACTTTTTTAATGTCATTAAGTGTCATCTAATAAAAATGAGGTGCTTGCAAATGAGGGTTTTATAGAATGGGGGAAGTAAGGTAATATGTTTCCCTTTATTATTGCAGTATAACATTCAAATAAGGATCTATCCAACAAACTCAGAACAGTCCAAGAGTAAAACGAAGAAACATCCAGTGTGTTAAGCCAGTGTCTGGATGCTAAAAATCAGACTGACTAGTCAATGAAAGTGACCACAAAATTAGATGACTTTGACCTAAAAGAATGCATCAGCCTCCCTTCCAAGAGGGTTTGCCAGTTTTCCATTTCTGTAATTCCCCTCTTCACCCCCAGCCCCAAGTGGAAATGAAGATGGCTTTCTGGTTTTTTTGTTTTTGAGAGTGAGCTTTATGTCACCAAACTATAACTTGAAGGAAAATGTTCCCATCAAAACCAGCATTCTTAGGGAGGCAGGGAAATGAAAAGACCACTCACATCTCAGAAAAACTTTCCAGGAGTTGGATCATACTGGATAATGTCATGATCCTCCTCACTTTCAAAGTTCCTTAATTACCTTGGAGAGGGGAAAGAAATGTAAGTGGTGAAAATCTGCGTTTAGTTTTCCTTAGAAGAAAGAACACCATGGTCTTCAATTGAAAACTGTGTCTCTTCACCCTCCTCCATCTCTCAAGTTGCCTTTCATTTGGATTAACCTCCATCAACAGTATCCTCTTGGCTGTTCTTCATTATGGAGAACACAAGAGCCTTTACAGTTATCATTTCAGAAATATGAGCATATTAAGCAGCTCCCACATTTTTTCCGGCTTTTGCCTGTTCCTCTTGGTTGTTTGTTCTCACAAGCTGATTGAAGATGGGAGGCAGTAAAACCTAATGATTCTTTTCCAAGAACCTTAAAATGCAATGTAATCAATCTTTAAAGATTGTTTCTTATATTGGAGATGTGTGTGTACCTGATCTAGATTAATTGAGTGAAAGTTTTATAATCTATAGGGTTTGGATGTTGCCTGCAATTCAGTTCCATCTGTAGAACTGTTTTTTTGTTTTTTGTTTTTTTTTACATAAGACAGAGCCGAAAGAACAAGGTCTACAAAGAGAAGTGGATTGGGAAAAAATGAAGTAGTATTGTGTGGGCTGAGCTGATTTAGCCTAGTTAGTTGAAGAATTACCATGTTACACTCGAGAAGACAGTCTTAGACTACCCACTGCTCAGAGCTGTGCCATGCCAATAATTTTTGTCAACAATTGGCCCTTCAAATAGATATTTCTTAGAGATGGATAGGTATAGTTCAGAGAAACTCTCAATTTAAGTGTTTAATTCCTACTTCATATCCCAAGTTAACTGTTCATTTTTCACTTGAGCAAATTAGAGGATTATTATATGTCAAATACTTACCTATTTGTTCTACAATTAAGAACTTGGAAAAGCTTTTTTCTTGGCCTATGTGATGATGTTCAACCACCCTCAAGTTTCAACACTCTTTTCCGGGGCTGATATAGTACTCCGGAATAAATGCATAATGCAGTAGAATTTCAGCTCAGTTATTTGACTCTCCTAAAGAAAGAGATGATGAATTTTGAGGCTAAAAAGAGATCTATATTCAACCTACAGATACATGTGCTGGAACCAGTTAGTATATAACACTACGAGACCAATCAGAATATCTACCAATCACTTAAAATAAAACTGCACTATAAAAATGAATTGCAAAACCAGACATGATTTTCATAAATCAGTGAAGTGTGGCCCTGTTGTTTTTTATAGCATCTGAATTATGGCTTAGACTTCTTAAGAATTAGAAAAACAAATTTCAGTGCTGTCAGTGATACCTCAGGATAATATGGAACAGTCTATTGGAATCGATGCGCTGAAAAGATAACAGCAGTTTTCAATGAGTAAACACATAAGTAAAGTGCATAGAATAAAATTGCTTTTTTATATGGCATTCGGGAAACAACTGGAAAATGGAAGAAGTGTGGAAGGAAGAAAACATTTTAAAGAATACATATCGGTGATTCAACTGTAGAAAAAGTTCATTACGGGAGAGTTATGAGGGCAGACAGGATCTTCTGGCTCTCAAGGAGCTAAGTTATGGTAATGTGTCCACATTTCAGCAAGGACATTATAAGACATGAGTACAGCAAGGACATTATAAGACAGTAGCAGCCATACCTGTCTCTGTATTGGAGGGAAAACCCAAATCTCAGCATCATGGTAGGAAATCTTGAGCAGTAAGGGACCCATGGAGTCCTCAGCATCAACAAAATAAAGGCGAAGAGATAACTGGAGAAATGAATAGAAACTTCAGTTTAATTTAGGATGGCCTTGGTGCCAGCGCTAGAGGGAGGAATGGCTCATCTCCTCTATAGCTTACTCCATTCTGCCAAGGCTAGTTTTGGAGAATGTCTAGTCCATCCTTATTGGACCAAATATATAATGAAGTTAGAATGGTTAAAAAAAAAAAAAAAACTACCCCTCCATGTAGCTGTTACTTGGGTTTGACCTTACATGTAATATTAAAATCTTAGAGCTAGGAGTGATTTCTAGAGGACATCAAGTCTAACCTATCACCTTTAGACAGGTCTTCACCTAGATAACCAGTTACTCTCAAGTCATTTCTGACTCATGACAACCCCATGTGTATCAGAGTAGAACTGTGCTACATAGGATTTTCAGTGGCTGATTTTTTGGAAGTAGATTGTCAGGTCTTTTTTCAAAGTGACTCTAGGTGAGCTCAACCCTCCAGCCTTTTGGTTAGC
Source organism: Trichechus manatus latirostris (assembly GCF_000243295.1). NCBI lineage: Eukaryota > Metazoa > Chordata > Mammalia > Sirenia > Trichechidae > Trichechus > Trichechus manatus. The sequence goes on from NW_004444045.1 coordinate 3,566,743, forward strand.
AACCAAGCATTTGCACTGCCCAGATAGACCGAGGAAATGTATTACTTATCTCGTTCATTCACATTTATGGGATAAACCTTCCTGGAAGAAATTGGACTACTGCCATTATAAATACTCCCAGTGATAAAGACCCTAAAGCTAACCTATAATCATTTTGCCAAGTATATTTTAATGTCTTCAATAAATGATATGCATCTCTCTATTTCATCATCATAAATTTGTATTTGAGTTCCCACCTCATATGAGTATATTTGTTCCATGGTCAAATGAATTTGAAACTGGATATGAGTACTTTTCCATGAATAGAGCTACAGCGCCAGTAACTCTATCTTTAATTAAGCAATCGTTAAAAATGAAACTTGTATATTTCCTCTTATTCTGTAGTTGACAGTGATTGAGGGGCTTGGTATGCCCATGGTGGCACAAAAATGGAATCAGTAAATTAGAGCAGTTGTCAGGCCCAGATTCTGATTAGTTAAACAGCTTGCCTGGGCTAGTGGTTAATGCAGTTGTAAGGAGCGAAATCTGCTTTCCTAGCGAAGTCAGTGGAGATCGTTTAATGGAATATGTGACGGTTGTCCAGTTGTGTGAACCATCTTTGAACTTAGTCAGATGTAGACATGATTTAATATTGGGACTTGAAAAAAATGCTAAGCGACTTAAAATGTAACAGAGCAACATTTTCAGGTTTCTTTCTTTACTTTTGTTTTATGTCACCGCTGGGATGTGATTAGTGCAGCTATTCGATTCTTGCAGAATTTTGGCTTTTGATATCTTGAGCGCCTTTTCTTTGGAAGCTTGCTAATATTGCTACTGGTTCAAATTTTGCTGTAATTTCAGTATGTAAATCCTTATTCTGTAACACAGGGTCTTCGTTAGTAACAGGACAAAGAAACGATTTTTAAAATAGTTAGCTGCATAGACTCCCCTCCCAGGATGTAATAATTCAAGTTCTTTTAAAAGTTTAATAAATAGGTTGAGCTGTAACACAACATAAAATTCACCCCTTTAAAGTGTAGAATTCTGTGTGTTTAGTATATTCAGTTGTGCAGCCATCACTCCCCAGCCCATCCCCCACCCCGCTTATAAAGAGTTATTTTTGAAGCGGGTGTTCCCACGAGAACTCTAGGTCTGTCTTTTGTGCTTGTTAATTAGCAGAAATTTAATAAATTTAAGATAAGTGATTCTAGACATATATTTACAGTTTATTAGAGTGTTTTTCATTTTGCTTTTAATGAAATGGAATAATAGAAATATTTCAGTATGTGTACTGGGGAAATAATCTTGACAGTATTGTGAATGAAATGTAAAGGCTAAAGTGAATGTTTTTATCTAACTCACAGTTGACGGAAACAATCAAATTATCTAGTCAAGTTAAGGGTAAATTCTCTTAAAGAAATAAATTCCTTTTCTACTAGTATAAAATCTGTGAGAAAATTATGTAATCACTTAAGTCGAACTTAGATCAAAATTACCTTAAAAACCCTGCATTGCTTTTTATTTATTGGACATATGCTTCTTTTCAGTGTAAATACAATAAATCCTTGTTTTGGTCCTTTCTGTTAATTGGGAACCCCTGGTGCAGTGGTTAAAGCAATTGACTGCTAACCGAAAGGTCGGCAGTTTGAAACCACCAGCAGCTCCGAGGGAGAAAGATGGGGTGGTCTGCTTCTGCAGAGATTTACAGCCTTGGAAACCCTACGGGGTCACTATGAGTCGGAATCAACTTGACGGCAGTGGGTTTTTTTTGGGGGGGTAGTGGCACAGTGATTAAGCGCTCAGCCGCTAACTAAAAGGTCAGCAGTTTGAACCCACCAGGCACTCCTTGGAAACCCTATGGGGCAGTTTTACTCTGTCCTATAGGGTCGCTATGAGTCAGAATCAACTCGATGGCAACGGGTTTTGGTTTTGACTACTAACTGGTACCTTGCACATAGCTAAAAGAATTGAGTTAAAGTGTTTATCAGTTTGTTTCTATGTAAACAAAAGGGGTTGATAAGCAATTTGATAACTAAATAAGAGTACCAAGGAAATAGGTAATTTATATAAGTGAATATACTGCATACACTTGAAAACAAGTGAACACCACGTTAATGGTAGGATTCTGCATGTTCTTGGCCCGCCTCCTCAAGCCCATCGCCTGCCCTTCAAACTCCGGCCACACTGACTTGCATTCACTTGCTGGAATTGGTTCTGTCCCCATCCTGCCTTAGGACCATAGATACGAAGTCCTCTTTTCTGCACATCTCAAACCACTGCACTCACTTTCCTCGAAACTCAGGCCCTTTGCTCAGTTTTCTTCTCGTCTTGTCCTTTAATCTCAGTTCAGTGGTGCTCCCCCTGGGGGTCTTTTTCAGCTGCTGCCCTGAAGTCGGGTCCCGACCGTGCTCTCAGACCACCTGGTTTTCCTAAGGAGCATTCTAATCATATGCGCATCTTCCCTGCTCTCCAAGATGTAACAAAATTTGGGAATCACTGGCTTACTTGTGCAAACACACATACACTCACACGTACTCACTGTGTACGTATAGTAATGATCCAGTATTTTTTTTTAGAAAATCTACATTTCAGGCCTTCTATTTAGTCAGACCTGCCTTTTTTCCGGGCATCCTGAACTCTTTTTTTTTTTTTTTTTTTAAACCTTTTACTTCTGTGAGCTTCATTCTCTGTCTGTTTGCTTTCCCAAATGATCTGAGAAATGCTTTGATCTCTTTTGTCCCATAAAGTCATAGAGCTGTCCTGTTAAAATAATTTTTAAATTTTTATTATTTTCAAAAAGATTTGACCAGGGCCATAGGGAGCACTGGTAGCGCAGCAGTTAAGCACTCGGCCACGAACCAGAAGGTCGGCGGTTTGAACCCACCAGCCACTGCACAGGAGAAAGATGTGGCAGTTTGCTTCCATAACGATCACAGCCTTGGAAACCCTATGGGGCAGTTCTGTTAAGGGCACTGGTGGTGCAGTGGTTAAGCACTCTGCTGCTAAACCAGAAGGTTGGCAATGTAAACCCCCCAGCCATTCTGCAGGAGAAGATGTGGCAGTCTACTTCAGTAAAGATTACAACCTTGGAAATCCTTTGGGGCAGTTCTGCTCTATAGGGTTGCTATGAGTCAGAATCAACTCAATGTCAACGGGTGTAGTGCCATCTTTATAACTTACTTACCTGCAAAGCAGTACAATGATTCTGATTCCTAGACTTTTCCACTGGGATCCGAGACATCAGTTGGAAGTAAGGTAGAAAATCAATAACAGGGTCAAATAAAATCAGTCCTCCTTCCCCTAATAACAATAGACCATAAAAAAATGTTCTGCTCCCGAAGGTACATGTGATATCAACTTCATGGTTTTTTATTGTACATCTTATACCAGTCTCCAAAAAAATGAGAGGGGGACATGCAGCAGAAGAAAACACTGAATTCTTTTATCAACTGAATATATTAGTTGTGTATCTTAAAGTAGCAACATTATTTGGAATAAGAAAAAGTTTATTTTTTCCTACCACACAAAACACGTGTAAACAAATCTTACGTCTTACATAGAAATCACTGCTTCACATTACTTTTTCTTTAGCTTGTATCTATTTTCCTTATGAAAGTTTCTGTCAAGGAAACTTAGAGGATTGATAGTGACTCTTAAATACGAGGCCGTCTCGATGCATTTTCAGTTTTTTTTTAGTAAGTTGACGGGTAAAGAAAATACAATTTACTTTCTTCTGGTCAGTATACCCGCTGGAAGGAAAATAAAGATATGGAAATCTGTTGCTTTGTTATGTATACACAGAGCATGGTTTGTTTTTTAAACAATGATAAAGGAAACCATTTTTAAAATTTGGAACTAACACAGGAACATTTTCCCAACTATTTGGGGAAAAAAAAATGTTTACACAATTTAAAGTTTATGCTTTATTCTTTTATTTGAGGTCATTTTAAAACAAATAATGACTATAAATACTGACCGTTTTCCCTGAGGTAGTATTACCACAGCATTCAACCCTTTAAAAAGCAATGCCTCCTCGAGGAAAACGCTGGGCCCACGCATCAGTGACTGCTGGTGGACGATCTCCGCCATCACTGTCCCTTCCAGACCCCTTGCATGTGCGCAGATTGCCGTAGCTGATTAATTTCAGGTCCCATCAGCAAAAGTGGAATATGCTGAACGAGCACTGGCAAACTAATGGTTCTTTATAGAACAGAGCTGTGGCCCTTCAGTAACAAAGAACAGCTCAGAGGAAATGAGTTAATTTAACAAATTGCTGGTTGCCCACCAGTCACTTAGCTGAGGAATGATATATGCAAGGTGTGCTAAAAAAAAAAAATATTGTTTTCCTTATTTTTTCTTTCCATCCTCATCTCTCAGTACTCTCTCCAGGGGGTAGTAATTGTAGGAGGGACATATTAAACAAAAAGTATGGCAGACTGGTGACTGTTTTATAGTGATTTGTTGAGCTGGATTAAATGACTTTACCGTTGAATCTTCAAAATAATTTCCTTTTTCAAGAGCCAGTTTATAATCTGGATATTTTCATTTCAAGAGTAGTTATACCATCAGGCTAAAGTCTCCTTTTTTTTTCCCCTTTACTGTTGAGTTGATTCTGACCCCTGGCGACCCCATGTGTGCAGAGTAGAACTGCTCCATAGGGTTTTTAAGGCTGTGACCTTTCAAAAGCATATTACCAGGCCTGTCTTCTGAGGCACCTCTGAGTGAGTTCAAACCACCCACCTTTGGGCTAGTGGACGAATACTTAACCATTTGCACCACCCAGACACTCCCAGAGAACTTTAGGCACTGGGAAACGCTGGCTCATTGATTGCAGTAGCTCAGATTAATTATGGTGGAGAGCAAGTCCTGGTGAATTTAAGGACGAAACAACACAAAAACTAGGTGTACTAAATTGTAGAAGTAGCTTTGCAGAAGACACAATGAAAGAACGTTATTATTATCAACTGGAAGATCAGCCAGCTTGTCACATGAAGTTAGAAACAAGTGGTCACCTATTTTGTGACGTGACAACTACAAAACAAGCATATGTAAAGGGCTGTTCTAAATTTTTATTAAAAGGCAAGTTCTGGTTTTCCAAGGCTGAAACCAATTTATGATCTGAGAAAAATACCTAAGTGCTGCCTGCCATTTCTGTGCAGTGAGCCTGATTGTTCTGTGCTTTATTTTGCCACCACAGTTGTGAAATTAATGGAACATGTTCAAGAATTTCTCCTTGTAAAATATTACTAAAATATAGTGTTCCAGTCATAACACAAACAAGCTTATGTTTATCATTTACAGGCAGGTTTTACTGGTCCTGGTGCATTTGGCCCACCCCACCCCCATTCATCTGCTGATGGCCAATAAAAGCTATAGGAAGTCTCATCAATGAAATTAGTAGTCTGTGGGGACAGAGATGAAGCTAATGCCTGTCATTCTAGATTTGTGATCATCGGGATGTGCTTTTTATGGGCACTAAAAATATTGGTTTGACTTAAGAAAATGCAGAGTTGTTTCTGTTAAGTTTATTTTTAATATTCCAAACACAAAAATGCTTCTTTGACAACCATCTGAATTTTTAAAAAATATTTAATAAGGTATGCCATTTAGAAATACCAATCAGTGCATGATAAGTGACCACATTTTAACTGGCTTCTGTTACACAGGCAGTTACCCAGGTTACAAACCTCCCACTTACGACCTGTAATGTTATGTAAATTTGCCCTCACTTTGAAACAGCTGAACCAACCCCTGCTCGCAAAAATTCTTCACAATTACTTCCACTTGCTGCACATGCAAATTTTAACTCATTGAAATGACCTGGAGCGTTTTCTTGCACTAAAGTAAGGCTAAATAAGAACTGTATGCACCTGTCCCAACCTACCTACCGATTTTTCTTAAAGACATAATTAGGAACAGATCTTCTTCATAACCTGGGGCTGCCTGTACTTGACAAGCACTGCTAAAATGGCAAACTTTTTGCTTTAGAGAATTACAGCAGTAGAAAATTTGTGAATGACATTAGGTTCTTTTCCACCTTGAGATGGGATCACTTCTTGATCTACTCTTTATTTCCTGTTCCAATGTGAACCAGTTATTTGTTGATGAATTAGAATTAGGAAGCTTGAAAATTAAGATTTGGATGTTTCGGCACTTCGTATCTTGTAAAAATCATATCGAATCTTGCTTAAGTATGAAAATTATTTATTCAGTTGAGCCCAAACCATCAGCATCACTGATAAGTCAAGTGTAACCTTCTCCTTAGACTCATAGGAACTCAAAGTTGGAAGAAGTCCTCCGTGGCTTGCAGTCCAGTCCTACAGACATCAGATTGCAATGAGTCTCACTGGAAAACATTTCCTATATCTTGTCATCCAGTCTGTATTTCCTTTGGTAACCAGGAAATGTTCAGCTACTAGGGTTTACCCATTTTTATCTTTGACCAGCTCTACAAATGTTTTCAATATATTCATCTGAAAATTGATGTTTCTGTAATTTTCACTAATTAAACCTAGTTCCTACCCCTTAAAGTTATCAACATTCCACGTGTTCAACTTTGATATTTGAAGACCAGTATCATATCCCCAGATTCTTCTACAGCAACACTAATTTTATCTACCTTCTTCATATGATGAAATGTGAGCCTCTTAGCCAAGCAGATCTTTGTCCTCTCAACCAATTCTTTTTACCCAATGGTCTTCCTATTCTTTTCTGTCCAAAGACTATTTCCTATAATGGCAGAGCCCACGGCACGCATTGGTGGCTAAATGAAATAGAGATGGGATGACCAAGGTACTCCACCTCTTCTCTCTGGGTCTCCACTTCAGGGAACTTCAGGTTCCTGATGGAAAGGAGAAACTCATTTTGGATGAAACCTTTGCCAAAGATTTTCAGAGTTTAATTATATTTACAAATAGATCATATATAAGTATAGGTGTATTTGAATATTTCATACCTTCTCTCATTTTTCTTTCTACTACTAGATAAATGGGACTTGTAAATATCTGAGTAGGCAAACAAGAAAATATATAGCTTTCTTATTTCATCTGAGATGCTCTGTGTAATATGCTACAGATCATGTCAGACAATAATTTTGGCATGGTGCCTGAGAAAAGGTTTCTATGTATACGGAGGCCAATTTGCCTTTTTCTCACTTAAACTTGAAATTAAGGATTTTAAAAAGTGTGTAAATGTATGTGTATGTATACACACATATATATAATCTTCCAAGATTATAGAATTGTAAAATGACATTTATTTTAAGGAAAATTTGTTCATTTTAATTTAGGATTATTATCTTCTACCATATTGTTATGCAGTTTATGTGCACACCTTCTACGTTTGTTTGCCAACAGCACCCTACCCCTAGGAGGTATTTTCCTAAGCACATGATGCTAATTTTTTACAGCAACACTTAAACGTAGAAGGCATGCGTTATTTGCATAAAAAGATGGTAATTATGACAAACATTACAGATCCGCAAAAAGATTAGAAAAATTATTTCTAGTCCTGGAGATCTGGAGATTGAAATCATAAGGAAGAAATGGTATTTTCTTTCAAAAATTTTCTTAAATAATATTTTATCAAATATTAATCTAATTTCTATACTTTGATTTAGTGGATCGTTAACGCTCATAGGCAAAATTAATCCTGTAGAATACTATTTTAACAAAGTAAAAGCTTTAGAAATGAATTTTTTTTTTTGTAGATAAATGCTATTGAATTATCAAAGTTCATATAGTTTCAGTTCTGAAGTTTACAGAATCCTGTGGTTAAGCCAGTTTTTAATTTCTTGTATTCCAATACTGTCTGAATATTCTGAAGTAAAAAGTAGTGCATACAGAGAGGAAATAATACTTTTTAAAGGAAAATGTTTTTGTGCTTGGATGCAATTGCTTATTCATCGCTTGATAAATGATACTTTTAATTCATTTAATTAAGGTAATTTATAACCAATTATTAGATATAGTAGAGTTGTCGTTCTGTTTCTCTAAACATACATTGTTATATTTATATTGGTTATTATAGTAACAAAATATTACCTCAAAGCAGTGGTAATAATGTCATAGGATAAGAAAACTGTACAGACTTTAGAACTAGATTCTCTTTCAAATATTTGTGGTACTCAAGAAAGGGATGGGAGGCATAAAAGTCTGTGTAGCAAAATGCTTCTTAAAAATTGTTTCCAGAGCCATTCAGAAGAGAAGAAAAAAAACTAGTCAGAGAGTGTTTCAATCAAATTGAATAATGAAATAAACCGTTTAACTATTCAGGCAATAACAATTATATTTCATGGCCATAAGTATTTACAATCACATGAATTCTGTAGTAAATGATAAAATACCATTAATCACAACATTATAAAATTGATATAGGTACAGTCTCCTAGTCTTTTGAAGGGGTGTGCTATGCAAACAGACATATAAATAAAAATATCTCTAGTTGGTCTATGGTATTTGTGTTTTCTTTTTTTGGAAGGAATGTGATTTTTGTTCCTGCAAATTATTGTTGCACCTGCCTTTCAGAAAACTGAACTTCTGTATTAAACAGTGCTAACCCAAGCTTAACAATGAGAATATCAAAGATTATTAAGCATTTTCTTCTCTCAGTAAAAAGGAAAAAGCCTGAGGCCCTCTTCCTCCCTACCTCCTCCCCATCACTGGCTTCTGAAGTTATAGTATGAAATGTGTTTTTTTTTAAGCTACAGTGATACCTTTTAAATAAAATGTGCTTTCATTATCATAGATAATCTGTAAACCAGAGTGACATTATCTGTAATAAAGTCCTAGACATTAAATCAGCCTTTTTTACTCAACGTACTGCAAAAAGACTCCTAAAAAAGCTTCATTTCCTAATTTATATTATTTTATCTTTTCATGATCTGCAATAATTTTGGCGATGTTCTTCAGTGTTCTGTCTGCTACTAATTCTAAGACACAGATTATTGAGAAAGGCCTCTGAAACAAAGTGAGTAAAAATAATGAATAAAAGAAAATAGCTTTCTCTCTTATCTCTAATAGAATCACAATACTGAGTATTCTGAATTATAGAGGAAATCAGAGGTCTTTTAACAGGTCACATAAGAAATTCTTAACTTCCTATCCATAGAATACTTTTGAATTAGTTTCAGATAAAGGGGTCCATGAAACCTCAAAATTATATGCTTTTTTTTTTACTTTTCATGTGTAGACAGAAACCTATAGCTTTCTCCAGAATCTGAAAAAAAGTCTTTGGCCCTCAGAATCACCATTTAAAATACTCAAAAGACTTGAGGGGTGTCTTGGATAGAGCATGGGCTTTGTAATGGAAGACTTGGGTTTGAATCTTGATATTGTTTTCCATCTGTAGGACCAGGGGGCCAACTTCTTAATCTCTCTGATACATTGTTTATTTTCTGGTAAGTGGGGGAAATAATACAGATCTTAGACATTGTAAATTCTGTGACATCATGTGTATTATTTCCCTGACACATTGAAGTCACTCAGTAATTTTTTTTGTATTTCCCCCATTATTTGTTCTCAGATTACAGAGACGGTTAGCTAAAAGCGTTAATGTGAGGATTTTCTTCTTTAGTACGTGTTATCATGCATGGGTATGCCTAACCCTGCATTAAGGAGTCAGCACTTCAGAGCTGCTTTCAGTTGTGGATTCTTCTGATGAGTAGCCACAGCATTAACTGCAATATTGTCCAGAGTGACACTTGACATTTATATAGTTGGTTTTCTTTTAAAGTAAATTATTTTGAATTACTGCCTTTTCTTTTCATTATGGAAGAAAACATAAGAATGTTGACAGATCACTATGATGAAGTTTCCCTTTTTACCTTCAAAGCTTTTCTCAAGGACATTAAACATTCTTCCTAATTACTTTTTATTGATTTCTTGACATTTCTGCTCAACATTGACTGCTTATTTTTAGGAAACAAAGGATGTTAAGCTAAAAATGCTAATGGTGCATTTGAAAACTCGAAGTTCAATATTTTTGTCATGTCTCTCACACACACTTATTGGTTGAAAAACTATGTAACAGTTTTGCTACGTGCCTCAGTTGTCTTATTTTATTGCAGAGATAAATATATAAAATTCTATGATTCTAAGATTTCTTACATAGCTTTAACTTATTTCAAATAAATCCATGACTTTTCATGCAATATTTCAACTTTTAAATAAGTAAATATAAGACGTGGCACAGCCAGTTGAATACAAAATTAGTAAAGAGCTACTGAATAGAGAAGATGCTGATGAAAATTAAGCAAATCAACTCTATATTATACGTTCTTATTCTAATTTGCAGTCATTTGCCATTAGTAAACACTTTAATTATGTCTGCCGCTCTCTGATTTATAGCATTATTTTTGCTAGGGATGAATATGTAAAGTCTGATAAGATGATCTTTTCATGTAAACTAACCAAGAGAAAACTGTCTTACGCTAGTTATATAGAATAGTTCATTTGTGTAAGGCTTACCCTTTGAAATTACTTAGCTGTGCGGATTTAGCTTTTAATTAGGGAGTGCTGCCACAGGATCCATTTTCAGAACCTTCTTGTGGGTGATTTATATGCTATATGAAAATGAGGTCAAAGAAAAATACCAGTCAACAGAAAAGGCCGAACATCAAAAGTCACCAGAGATATAGATTTTTAAAATATTTTATGTGCATCACTTGTAGATAAACCCGTTTTCTGTTTTCTTTTTGTTTCTTTGCTAAGTAGTGAGCTTTTAAAGAATCGAGTGGTATTAACTGTGCATTGAGGTCAATCAGAGATCTTATGCAAATGTTAAATATTGCACAGGCATCAACTAAATGTAGCATTACATTTGGAATCATTCCGGTTGCCATAATTCCTCAATGATGTTTATAACTCAGCGTATTTATATGTGCATTTACAATATGCATATACATAACTTCTCTACTTTGGCTTCATAAAGAAGAGTAACCCCTGGTACCTGTGAATTTGACCTTGTTTGGAAACAGGATCTTTGAAGATGTTGTCAGTTAGCATGTCATACCAGAGTAGGATGGGTCCTAATCCCATTTGAGTGGTGTCTTATAAAAGACAACATAACGATAAAATTACAGAATTAGACAACTCAGTAGGAAGTCATAGGAGCAGAAGTGAGATAGAAGATAAAGCAGTTGACACCAACTTATTTGAGGAAAAATCACACAAAAGAATCTTAAAAAATGAAGAAACCCTAAGAATTATGTGGGACTCAATCAAGAAGAATAACTTACCGGTGATTTAGAGTACCAGAACGGGGGGATGACAGAAAACACAGAGAGAATTGTTGAAGATTTGTTGGAAGAAAACTTCCCTGATATCGTGAAAGATGAGAAGATATCTATCCAAGATGCGCAAAGAACCCCACACAAGGTAGATCCCAAAAGAAAGTACCAAAACATAATCAAACTTGCCAAAACCAAAGATAAAGAGAATTTTAGGAGCGGCTAAGAATAAATGAAAAGTCATCTACGAAGAGTCAATAAGACTAAACTCGGACTGCTCAGCAGAAACTATGCAGGCAAG
>NW_004444045.1:3582199-3626627 GCF_000243295.1 Trichechus manatus latirostris
CTCTGATATCATTAGTAAGTGAAAATTATTTTCCTGAAATTAATTTTAAAAAGAGAAATAAAGATAATTTGAATGGGAGCTAAATAGAATCCATTATAAAACACTATAGCACTGTGTGGTCACATCACTGAGTCTCTGACAATGTTCCTAATTTAGACCAACTTATTCATGATTGAGTATCCCTGGGTGGTGCAAATGTTTAAGATCCTCAGCTGCTAACCAAAAGGTCCATAGTTCGAATCCACCCAGAGGCACCTCAGAAAAAAGCCTGATGCCCACGAAAACCCGATGGAGCACGGTTCTATTCTGACACACATGGGGTCTCCAAGGGTCAGAACTAACTCGACAGCAACTAGTTTGGTTTTGGTATTCAGGATTAATTTAGTTTTCTAGCCCTTAGGAAAGCTTAACAAAAAAGTTAGCCGTTTTGTTCTGTAATAGACAGGAGAATATTAGCTTAAGGTGGACTGAGCATTTTCTGAGTTAGGACTAGGAAAGAGTTGATTTGACTAACGTCCCCCGCCTTCTGCTAAGAATGCATAACCTAAAAGCCATCTTCTAAGTCTCATTCACTGACATACAGTTTACAAACATAGGGAAGTAAATATTCACCGGGTGGTGAGATACTAGGATGGAAGAATATGACTTCGCTAATAACCTGTGGAAAGAGTTTAGGGTTTTTTGTTTTGTTTTGTCTTTTAACTACAAGGCCACATATGTAGATCTAGAAAGAAAGAATTATGAGGCAGAATGCTTTAGTGAATATATCATGGGCCTTGCAAATCAACCTGCCTTGAAAATTGTCTCCACACTATTTATTATCTTAAGAACTCAGCATGTCATTTAACCTCTTTGAGCCTCGTTTTCTTCATGTGCGAGAAGGAGAGAATGTTATCTATGTCTTGGGGTTAGTGTGAGGACTAAAGGCATTAAAATGCTGGAATGTCTGGCACATGGTAGATATTTAATGAAAATCAGTGTGTTTTGTTCTTAGCTAAGATTTTAATACTTTGACTATATAGCTAACGCTTGACTTTCATCTGCATTTATTTCTCTTCTTAAAAAAAAAAAAGGTGGGGAGGTCCAGAAAGAATAAAAACAAAAGACATAACTTTTCAATTTACAATTAACGTTATCAATACCAAGTACTTACTGGGCTCGGTGATATGGTTTCTACTTCAAAAGACAAGTTCGCTGTATATAAAGAGGAAAGAAGATGCTTAAGAACAGAATACAGTACCCAGAGAACTCTTTGATTTTTGCAATCACAACATGTCTTTTCTTTTTGCTTCTCCTTTCTTCTGTGCTTTCCCTTTGACCTGCCTTAAAGATTACCTTAAAGCCAGAGAACATGATAAATGGCATGCCTAGTAGAAATGGTAGTTGTGAGCGTATTTGATGTTTAACTCTTTGGTGTGTAACTCTTAGCTTCATTGAGATATAGTTTATGATAGCTCATACTCTAGAAATAACGACTGTTAAGAATGGGTAGATTTATTATCCTATAATAAGAAAAGCAATAAAAGAGGTATTGTACTCCCAGAAAGATGACACTATTTTTTAAGATTTTTAACTGAGTAAATTGGATATTGGGCAAGAGAACGCACCAGAGTAAGTGGTGAGTCTGACACGACCCTTTTCCTTTTGGCGAGTAATAAGTCTGATGGCTCAATCTCCTACATTTTCTAGAAACTGTATCTCAGACTTTGTAGACCTCAATTCTAGCACCGGAAAGAATCAATATAGTCTTTCAGACTTTCACACTCCTAGGGTGGACAAGGACCGTGTCTACCACAGGTCATGATGATCATCCTAGTTTAGTTTGTTATGCTCTTTCTTCATTTTTAAAATTAATTTTAATTTTGGATAATATATTTAGTGGAAATTGCCTGTAAAGAGTCTAGTAACCTTATATAAATGATAACCGTGTGTATTTGTTATTATAGTTTTTAGTAAGAGGAATTGGAGGTAGGAAGTGAGAAAAGGATGAAGGCAAGTTTAGCACTTTCCCTAATTGGCAGCAACTGTGCATGTTCTTCAACTTTGGAGTAATTTTAAGGAACTTGTCTCTTCTTTGAAATTACGCCTAGGGCATCGGAAATGGTACACAAACCAGATTCTGTGTTTGGAATCAGTCCAGATCCATGTCGACCTCTTTAAGATGATTATTCTCTTCTAACTTTGAAAATAGAATTTTTACCTTATTAAGTCACCAAGTTTAACAGAGCATTGAGAGTCTCTTCTCTTTGTTAGGTTGACTATAAAATGTTCCTGATAATTTTTAGGGTGGTTATGGTTAAGACTTCTGTGCCACTTGCTGTTTCTTGAAATTACTAATGATAGTGATGGGTTCCTTCAGTTGGACCTCTGATCCTGTGGTCCACTGACCTAAGCACAACTGAACTTTGTTCTGACCCTCATGCCAGGTCTACTCACAGAATTTCTTATAAAATAGAGCGAAAATGGTTAATAATTCATTAAATATATATATGGAGCCCTGGTGACACAGTGGTTAAGAGTTCAGCTGCTGATCAAAAGATTGGCAGTTCAAATCCACCAGCCGCTTCTTGGAAACCCTATGGCACAGTTCTACTCTGTCCTATAGGGAGGGTCGCTATGCATTGGAATCGACTGAACAGCAGTGAGTTTGGGGTGTTTTTAGATTGTGTATATATATATAGATATATGTGTGTGTGTGTGTGTGTGTGTATATATAAAATCTCAAAAATTGGCTTATTTATGATTTCTTTCTCAGAGTTGCCAAAATGTTCAACAGTGTGGCCTGGAGCCTGGAGCATTGGTCCCACGAGTTGGAAGATTCCTGGTTCCCTCACCTTCTCTCTTTCGACCTTTGCCTATTCACTTAACTTACTGGTCTCTAGAATGGGATTCCAGCAACACAGGTCACATGGCTCATGTACCAATTATATTTCATTCGTCTTCAACTTTTGCAGGTTTCCACTTTGCCATGCTGCTGTTGTTATAGCTCTGTATAGGACACTTCAGTTTCACATCAGAATTTGAAGCTAGCTTTCACAATCAGTTGCAGCAGCCCCCAGCCTGTCAGCACAGGGAGTAGGATGCGTTCACTCCAGAAGTAACAAACTGAGGAAAGTGACCAGCCCCAGGCACCAGAAATCCTCCCAGTTGCAGTAAACCCTCCTGTGACTGTCTAACTTGGGTCCCCTGAAACAACATCCTTATTTACATCACAAAACTGAAATCCAGACCTTCCTAATTGAATTGAACTTCAGATCCATTGTCTAGGCCCCAAGAAGTGCTATGTTTTCACCAAGCCAACGTCTCTCCTCCTCTCCCTTCCTCCTCTCCCATACGTCCTCCATCAGACTGCTTTTGTTTATTTCTACCTTTCTGAAATACACACATAAATTTGTGTTGTTTTAAATACGTATGGTCAGCACTTCTTGGCAGATATTACTGTGGGTTGGATTATAGGAGTGCTGAGGTAAGGACAGAGTAACGTGTGTTCTTACTTACCAATGAATTCTTCAGTTCCTGGTATCAAAATCAGCCTTTCAGTTAATGGGTGACAGAGTGTCGCTGGATTTTTCAAGGAAAGGAAAACCACAGACACAGGCACGCCACACAGAGTGCTCTGGCCAGTGAAAGTTAGCTCCCCAAGCGAGAGCCACAGGCCAGACCCAGTGATGAGATAGAGGAATGAAGCTACTTGTCAAAGTCCATAACCTTTTTGTGGAGAACAGTGTGCAGGGGCAACGAAGGATTGTTGAGTAAGAGTAGAACATCTGTCTGGTAATTAAGGTCCTTTATTATTGTCCCTGTTTAAATTCCAGGACTTGGCTGGCTTCTGCAGAGCAGTGACTCCTTCTCTGAGTTCTTTAGACTTTGAGAAAAACACATGCGTTAGAGTCGATAGTCTGTAACATTAGGTATTAATGTGCAAGGAGAGAGGAGCCTCTCACCAGGGAAGATCTTCCACCTGTGACTGATTTCTGTTAAGAGAGAACTGTGTCCCTGGGATTAAGTGTCCAACACACCGTGAAGGTGTGAAATGAAGAAAAATCTCCGACTCTTAACAAAATGTTCCATATTTCCAAGTTCTTCAGAAGTAAGAATTTCTTAGGGGAAAGTCACTGACATAAGAGGCTTTCTTTTTTTAAGGATAGCGTCAGATGTCCAGTTTTTCTGTTCTCATTAGTAGGACCTCCTTTTCCTAGAATAGACTTAACTTTCTGCAAAAAAATATAACCAGAAACTGCCTGTTGTCTGTGCGCTCAGTCTTCGTGGGGTTGAAAAGCCTAACTAACCCTGTATATGTCTCCCCATTAGGGTAGTTACCGGATTCTGTATTAAACTGGAAAATTCCTTACCAGGTGTTGAGGATCCCTGTTTGAGCAGAAGTAGACATGCAAATACCAACTAGACTAGGTGTTTTACTTCCTTGAAAGCTTTTGGGTGAACAGTCAATCAACTGAAGACATTTGGATGCTTTCCAGGAACTATGCGGGGATAAGAGAAATTAAATTGGAAATGTGGACACTGCCTGGGATTTGGTTTTGAGTGTTTTGATTTTTAGGTGGCTTTGTAGAGTGGCGGTCCACTCACAGCTGGTTTGCTGAAGAGTCTGATTGCCTGCTGTAAGCTGTCTTGCTGATCATCGTTAGGGTATGTAGCGCCTTAGTAATAGATGCAAAGAACAAAGATCTGTATTAAACATGTGCTTGCAGTGTCTACAAAAATGGTTTATGTTTTCAAAGAAGGCGGGACGGACCACCTCAGCCATTCTGAATTATTATAGCTCCAGGAGATGGAGGTGTTTTATTAGTCCGTATGTACAGATAGATATATTGCTACCAGAAAAATGAAGAAAAATGTAAATAAATTATAACTAAGTTCGTATGTATGGACCCTCCTAATATTCCTTGTTTCTTACAGTTCAGGAAGATAGCCAGGCAAGCTTAGATAAGGCCTTGATCTCTGTTCTACCATTTTTTATGATGTGCTTCCACATGCCCGTTTTTAGTTTAACTGTAACTAAGATGATTTTCATTAGATTTACCCAACAACTGAGTGTTGAGTACACATAGAACAGCCAGCCCAGATGATGATAGTAAGACGCTGAACACATGGCTCTGGTTTTTTGAAAAATTGTGTACTTTGGAAAAGGAGCTCAATATGTGTACCTGTCTGTTTCCTTTCCACCAAATAACAAAATTTAATGCAAACAGTAGAAAAACAGGTACCTGTTTAGTTTGAGTGTAGAGGTCCAGGAGGCAACAGCAACAAGGTTTTACAGAAAGCTTCTTTTAAGCATGAATCTCTGGTGGCGTAGTGGTTAAGAGCTTGGCTTACTAACCTAAAAGGTTGGCAGTTGAAATCCACCAACCACTGCTTGGAAACTCTAGGGGGCAGTACTGCTCTGTCCTGTAGGGTCGCTATGAGTTGGATTTGACTCGATGGCAGTGGTTTTTTTCTTTAGGCATAGTGTAGTCAAGGTTAATTTATCATTTTTATCCTGTTCCCATGAAGCCACAGAATTTGCCTGAAAAATATACTTCCTCCTTGCCTCCATCTCTGACCTAAAAACTGTACGCTTTGAGAGAAGCAAGACCTATTATGAATTAAATGTTAGGAGACCATCTAGTCCTTTGGGGAGCTAGAGCAAAAAGGAAATCGTTTCCCTGAGGCAAAGCAATGGAATTATATGTTTGATTGAAATTTGATTTTATTCCTGTTCAGATGGGTCATGTGTAATCAACAGTGATGGTATTCGAAAAAGTTCCATTCCACGCGTTATTTGGTTCTGCAGAATTTGTACTGGAAGCTTAAAAAGTGCAGATACACATTTAATAACACATGAGATTACAGGGAGGGATATTTTGCTACTCTGATCAAGAACCTAGGAACAAGAAACTCCTGGGAATTGTGGGAAACTGTATGGACTAAAATTAGCCAAGTGTTACAGAGCAAATTTCATATGCTTGAACATACTTTTACTACCTCATTCCTTTATATGCAGCAACCTTTGATCTCAGCGAGGAAAATGTTGTGCTTACAGAGACAGAATATGGCTAGATGTCCCCAGAACCATCACACAAACACAGAATTACAGTAATTTGGCTAAATGGTATATAGCAATATGCAATCTGGAGTTTTAGAAGGCGTGTTTAGAGCAGGCTTTCTGCCAAAGCTACAAGGGTGACATTTTAAGGAACATTATTCAGGCTTCTTGTAGAGCCATTGCTGAAACAGACCTGGGTTAAACCTGAAACACTTGAAGGATTACGTCTGTATTTCCTAGAATCCATTTTTGCTGCACTTCTGTGGGAGGCTGTTACGTGCAAATCACTGCAAATTCGAACTACTTGAAACATTTGTCAGAAATCATTTCCTGTTACAATGGTACTTTCATAACATCAGTGCCTTGATCATCTATGCAGTGAACTTATCATTCCAGGCCAACTATGGTATCGTCTCTTCTTAATGGGATCCTTTGTATCCATAGACGTATGGTGTAGTCAAATTAGGAAAGCATCCATAGTGTCGTCTCAAACTTAGGCATTTTAACTCTCCAGTGAGTATTGAATATTGAGAATAGCCTCAGTTCCTCTATTTTCCAACATGATGGCTGCTTCCTAGATTGTGTAAAGAGTAATGAGAACATGTGTGTGAAACAATCTGAATGCCTTAGAAAGAGGTGCGATACAAGGTGTGAAATACAAAAGAACTTCAGCATTTAGCTGCCACCTAACTTTAATGTATATAAACACAAGTGGCGTCATTTCTTGCATAGGCACCTATTCCTTTCCCATCAGTATTCTTGCTAGTTTGAGCATTCGTTCTTTGTCACCTCGACCTTTGTAATGGCTCCTTCATTTGGCTCCTAACCTCCATTTTCTCCCCTGTCCAAAGGCTATAGAATTGGTCATCGATTTTATTTATCATGTCCCTGCTCACAAACTTCACTCTCTCCATGTTTACATATTAAACATTAATTTCAGTCAGAGTTTTAAAGGCTTCTCTGATATGGATGCATTATTATTTGTAGCTTCATTAGCTTCACCTCCTTAAATATAATCTATGTCCCAGTCAGACTGAACTGTTACCTTTCACTGAACATGACAATTACTTTCCTACCTTCACAAATGGATTTGCTTTTCCCTTCAAGGAGTGCCTTCTCTCCCACAACCACGTACTTGATTCCGCATCTTAATATACCACCCTTTAAAATATTTTCTGTTCTGCACATTTATTGTTATATTCATACCAGGCTGATCTAATTGCTGTTGCTGTTGTAAATATGATCCCTTTATTTCATTTGGTTTTTTTCTTGGCTAATATTGTTATCCACTCATATCATCTTCAAATAATGATTGTTTTATCTTCTCTTTTTTTTAAAGTTATACTTTTTTTTTTCTTTCTTGCCTTATGGCATTGGTTAGAACTTTCAGAGCAAAGTTAAATAATAGCATTGATAGTCAGCATCCTTGCCTTGTTCCTGGAGTAGTGGGAATCCCCCTACTATTTCAGTGTTAAATATGATTTGGGTTGTTGCTAAAAGTGGTTCTTTTTAGACGATCTAGAATATTATAATTCTACATTATACAGACATGTTTTGAAAACCTTAAAGTGATATTCTTTGCATTTTTAAATAAATATAAGCATATATTTAAAGATGTACATGTAATACATTTAAAGCCATTTATAAAACATATATGAAAGTACAAAGAATAATATGACTGTGCATGTAGCCGTCACCTATTCTGCAATTATCCGTTTTGTTTCATCTTTACCCCACTCACTTCCCTTCTCTTTTCTTATTTTAAACCAAATCCCAGACATCTTATAATTTAATGTATAAATATTTAAGTATGTATCTCTAAAAGATAAGTACCTTTCTAGTTTTAAACAGAACAGTGCATTTAACACAAAAAGTAATGATAAAGTCTTACTATTTTAAATTAATCAGTGATCAGATTTCCTCTCATAAATATACATTCATAACTGAGTCAGAATCCAAATACGGTTCACACATTATGATTGGTTGACATATCTCTTAACTGTCTTTGATTTTCTATATTTTTGGGTGCTCTGTCCTGTCATTCTCTTTGTCTAGCTCCATCTCTAGCTCTCTTTATCCCTCCTTTTCCCCTTTTATTTAGAAATCAGTCTGTCCTGTAGAGTTTGCGTTTTGCTGAGTGCTTCTCATTGTAACTTCTAATGTTTTCCTGTGATCTCTGTATTTCCTGTGAATTGGTAGTTGTATCTGGCTGCTTTGATTAAATTCAAGTTTCATTTTGGGGAAAAGATTACTTGATGTATTGTGTTATAGACATTAATTTTTAACTTTAGTTGTTTCTATTCAATATCTATTGAAATGGCCATACAGCTTTTATTTTCTGATATGGCATGATTTTTATAATTTGTTCCATAATATAATGAATTTGCCTCATGGTTTCTCCCTTTTGACCTTTCATCTGCTTTCATTTCTAAATGTGTTTTAGTTAATGAATAAATTAACCTATGTCAGTAAATGTCACATGATAATTTCAGTAGCTCATTGAATAACTGAATCTTTGATCATCATTGGGAGTTTAGTCCTCTTTGTTTTGATTTGTTTGGTGCTTAGAACTTTCGGCTAGTTCTGAAAGTGAGAGGTCAACGTTTTCTACATTGGCGTGACCTTCTCCCAACCAAATCGATCCTGGTAGAAAATGCAGAGTATAGAAAAGAATGTGTGCCTTCTACATTTAGCCTGGTGAGATCCAGAAATATATCAAATCAAGCCAGTCAAATGGGCTGCTAATATTGGCAGGCTAGATGGATTTTGCTCTTTTAGAATAGACATTGACGAGAAAAGATTCAAGGGGCAGCTTGAAAGTTTGTGGACTCCTGGCTATGGAAATTTTATACTTACATAAAACTGTCAGTGATTAGTAGAAAATATATAGCAGAACTGTAGTTCTGGAATTGGCTTCTTAGTTAAGAAAGGATTACTGGCTTTGTGAAGAAGAAAATGTAGCTTCCTTGTAACTCCTCCCAGTCAATTATCTATCCACTGTAGAAAGATCCTCTCCTTTAGAAACACTGTGGCATCCTACAAGGCATTTATGACACTGAGACTTCGCTCCCTAAGAAGCAGTAGACCAAGATGATTAAACTGTGTCATGAGTGAAATGTACTGTCGGGGGGAAAAAAAAGAAAAACACCTTATATGTTTGAAAAACAACGTTTCCTGATAATTTTATTTTTCTAAGGATAACACTGTCTAATGACACCAAATCATTTGCTGAGGAACTGCTGGGAACTTAGATTCTGCTTTTTGTTTTGCTACAGATGAGATCAGTGTTACAACAAAAATTATAGTTTTGTTTTATGAAGAAGAACACCCGAAGGTCACTTTTCATTCTGCTGAAGAAGGAAGACATAATATCAGGGTCTGCCCAGAGAGCCTGTGAAAGGAAGAGAGGAACCTAATGGCAGTCTCACGAACCTCCTTCAGCCCTAGTACGCATTTAACAAAACAGAAAGCAAGCATTTCTTTAATTCACTTATGTGACCTTTGCTGGTCTTCCTCCCCGGTGCAGTTTTCTGAATTCGTAGCTAGAGATGTTTCATGAAAGACCTGGAACTATTCTTTTTAAATATGGAGGTAAACTCTAAAATGTGCTGAGGTCGTTTCTAGTCTCATCGTTCTATGTATGTTTAAAATCATGCAAAAGCCCAGGTTCATTACGTAGGTGTTGTTAGGACTTCTAAGTGCTTCCAGCTTCTTAGCTCAGTGCTGAGGTCCATTCCCATAGAGAAAGAAGTTGGATGATCTGATTCAGCTTTGGAAGTTGTGGCTCTTGCTGGCTTTTTTCTAGCTTTCCTCTGTGTTTCTTTAGCAGAGTTCACTGGAGGCGAGGTCAAGAGAGGTGGTGTACAACTGTAAGTCACAATATTGGTCTGGAGGCCTCCAAGTCGGTCAGGTGCCTTTTCTCTCTTCCTGACGTTTGTTTTTTCCTTTATAAGTCCCTATTTGCTATTCGGCAAAGGATTGAATTACTCCTCAAAAAAAAACATGCCAACCCATAATGACAATGCTTCACTGGTTCTGAGTCTGGACCCAGACTTTTCCTTTGGAAAACTGATGACTCCAGCGATCTATCCCTTTGCATCCATAGGAGCGGCATTAGGTAGCACAGCTTTTCTTTATTTTCAGAAGCCACACAGTGGTTTTCCCAGTGGCGGTTCAAAGTGCATCTAGTACCTATTTCCAGAGGAGCTATATTCCAAGCAAAAATAATAGTATTTTCAGTTTTTTTTTTTTAAACTGAAAGATCAAAAAGCAAGAAAGCATGCAGATTTCTAAATATGTAGAAATTGAAAATATTACAGGTAAGGTTTTTAAAGAAAATCTATAATTTGCAGCCATTGGCAGCTTTACATTAGACTAAAAAAATACTAAAATGTGTATATTTTATTATAAAAATTGTGTACAGTTGTTTTGTTTATTTTTCTGTAAGATTATCATTAAGAATGGTCCTAAAAAGTACTGGTAAGGACTCATTCACTCAGGGAAGACAGATCTAATGATTGCTCCTTGGGGTATACTCTGTACACTAGTGCTAATTCCTGCTGATTGTCAAAGAAGAATAGAGTGCCTTGTTATCGGCAATTTGCATTTGTGTAAGGGTCCTGGTCTGTTGATGCTGTCTGCTTCACTGATAAGGAAAGCGCTACTTAAAACAAGAGAGTAAGCCATCGTTTTCAGCATTGTTTTCTTTTTGGCTTGTCTTGAGCAGAAGATGCCTGGCATTCGGCAGGAAATTCTGTGTGATTCCATGGGAAAATACTTGGTGATGAGCAGAGGACATTTAATTTTTCTCAAGCCTTTAGTTATTCTGTGTATTTACAAAAGTGTGCAATAGTATGATTTTCAGAATGTTGAGTTAGAAGCAAAGTTTGTGCTGTGTCCCATATTATACCATGAATTTTAGGTGTTAATAACAACACCTAATATTGCAGGTACATTTAATTCATGTACCTTGCGAGTTCAGTGAGAAATATTAAAGAATTGTATAGATCTTGAAATTTGAGCAGAATCGCACATTTCAGATATTAGTTTTCCTTGCTTTTAACTCGAATTGTTCTTTAATTTTATTTTATAGCAAATTCGTTGTTGTTTTTGTTGTTAGTTGCCATTGAGTCAATTCTGACTCATGGCGACCCCATGTGTTACAGAGTAGAACTGGTCCATAGGATTTTCTTGGCTGTAATCTTAACAGAAGCAGATCGCCAGGCCTTTTCTTCTGTGGTACCACTGGTTGGGTTTGAACCGCTAACCTTTAGGTTAACAGTCAAGCTCAAGCTATTATAAATTATTGACAGTTATGATGAAATTAAAAGAGTAGATTATTGATATTTACTGAATATTTTACAGTCATTCAGTGGTTCGTCTCCAAATTAGGCCAGCTCTCTTTAACATTTTGCAGAAAAATAATTTACTAAAAAACATTTGAGGCTTGATTATGCATAATTCTAGACTCTCAACAGAAATGTGTCTGCCCCTCTGTTCAATATTTATACCATTAGTCATAGTAACAGTATCATCTGTTTCTGTGCAGAGTTGCAGCTGATAGAGTATTTTAACCAACTTCACAGCAATCCTGTGATACCTCATTTTTGCAGCTAAATTTACTGAGACAAGTAGCTGGACACAAGTCAGCTAGTAATTGGCAAAATGGAGCTCGTGCCTGATTCTTCTCAGCTAAATCGAGGGTTCATTTAACTACATCTTATCTGTAAAGGTCTCTTTTTAGGAAGAAATTGTTTGAGGTCTTACAGTTTTTAACCCCAGTAACTTCAGTTGCCGTCATCATGCTTCACTGCAGTAGGCAGTCAATGAAGAATTATGGAAGGATGTGGAGGGAAGGGAAGGGAGTCCTGTTACGTGGTGAAGGATTTCTGGAGCCCCAAATGGTGGTCTTAGTCTCCAAATGCTTGTCTAAGTCAAGGAGCTGTCTAGCTTCCCTGGGGATGGTCACTAGTTTTGACCTATATTGTCAAAAGAGAATATGTCTACAGTGACAGTCCAAAACAGGGCTTTGAACTGGTTCATTCATGTCCAAACCCATGCTGAGAATTTGAATTCCCCTCCCCCAGATATACTGAATCAGAATCTCTATTTTAACGTGATCCCTAGGTGATTCTGATTCTTATGTATAATAATTTTTGAGAACCACAGCTCTACCAGTGGTTCTCAGAATTGGTCCCTAACCAGCAGCGTTAGCATCACCTGGGAACTTGTTAGAAATGCAAATTCTCAGCAGGGATTGTAACCGGGAACGTACCATTTGGAAGCCCTGGACCAAAGGACATTCTCTGTTAACAAGTTACTGCTTTACTTACAATTTCTTCTGTAACATGCTGTAGTTGCTAACATACCAAGCAAAGTGTCTTTGGGATAGTGTTCATATAAAATGACAAACATAAAAGTTATGGGGCCATATATAGCAGTGTTCCTAATTGCCCTTTATTTAGCACTTTCTGGAAAATAACTCCCAAATTGTGATAAATTAGTCACAAAGCAGAGAGAGACAGGGTTTAGTAAGTACTGAGTGAGTTAAGTCTACACTCCCTACTCCCCAGAACAACTACTGAGACTCCTGTGTTATATATTGAGCACAAAGTCTCTCTGCTAAGTAAGCCTTACCTTCACCTTTTGTAAACTGCCCCCAGCACCTCCAGAAAGAAGATTGCTTCCAAACACAGTTTGGTTGAAGGGCCTGCTTTGTCTGTTTCTTTATTGTTCCGCAGAATTACCAAGTGGAAACTGATTTAGCAATACAGCATGAGTAAGCCGAAGAGGAAAGGCATCCCTGCAAAATTTATAGACCAGCTTTGAATGACTCGATGTGTTCAACGAAGGAGAGTAAAAGGAAACCTGGCAAAAACCTGAGAGGTCCATCTATCACCATCTCCATCCCTGTTCTTTTGACAATTATAACTTATTCGTGTGTTTGGCTGTTGGTTTAGAGCAGCTGGACCCAGTCAGTTCACACTTTGTGTCAACTGGGAGTTAATTGCCACTCTGTAATCCCATGATCATTTTTGATCTTGCTGCCGCTAAAAGATAGGAGTGATAAACACAATGGCCTGTGGCTGTGTGAGAGAGTTGCTACTTCATTTCCTCCAAGAATATTTATTCACTCTCAAATAGCCCACTACTGGTTTCCAGTAATGATGTAAGAATTTTTCAGATGAGTGCATCATAACTTTGTGTTGCAGAATAAACATTAAAAGGATACCCATTTCAGAGAGGAAAATTTAAAAGGGCTAAAAAAAATTTCTAGTTTTAACATACACTTATTAATCTTAACTAATTTTGATAATTGCAAAGATCACAAAGTTCAGTGAATAAGTAGGATATATGTATCTCAATTATAGCAGGGCAAAGCTTTACTGTTGGAGCCCTGGTGGTGCATTGGTTAAGAGCTCAGCTGCTAACCAAAAGGTTGGCAGTTTGAATCCACCAGCCACTCCTTGGAAACCCTGTGAACGGTTCTACTCTGTCCTATAGGGTCGCTGTGAGTTGGAATTGACTCGACGGCAGTAGGTTTTTTTTTTTTTTTTTTTAACCTTTACTGTTAGTATACAGTTTTCGTGGATTGTCTGCTTTGAGAGAGGTGCTGGTTTTGTTTTTAATAAAGTCCTCAGGATTTGTTCTGAAAGAGCCTCGTGCTGCATTTGCTGCTCAGGTTGGATGCACAGACCACTAGGGTCTGCTGGAGGTTCGGGATTCCTAGGCAGGAGTGAATGGTGACAGCACACGGCAGGTGGTCCGTTCAGCAGTGTCGCATGAGGCAGCAAGGATCCCCCACCCAATTTTTCATCCCAGAGAATCCTGTCGACAGTTCAAGGGCTTAAATACAAAACCTTTAGCATTTAAGGCAGACTACCTCCTAATATTTTTAAAAAGCAATCTCTGTGATTGAAAATATTAATTCACAGCACCTAAGTAAACAATTTTGCAAAAGAGGTATGGTGTTATGTTAAAATTATATGCTATATGAGGGATGGAAATGTTTTCTCCTCCATGATTTTGCAGCCCAAACAATGCAAGTTGCATTCCCTTCTTCCTGATAAAGATGCTCAAGTCTAGCTGAAAACAGAGGGTAAAATCACCTCTCTTCTCACTCTTCCTTATTCCTTTTGCTTCATTGTTTCATTTGGAGACCTGTGAAAGAATGCTTTGAAATGGGCTTTTTGTTGGAGTATTAAAAAAAAAAAATGACCCACTTCTTGCTAGTTACTGTAATGATTCATGAATAGCATGCATCTTTGAAATCCCCTGGTTTTCTTGTCAAGCTTTTTATCTGATTGATAAATACCAACATTAAGATCCTTCCCTACTTGCCCAGTCATAATAAGTGCTATTATTCGTTGAGTGCCAGTTTGTGCCAATTCCTTTGCCTAGATTATTTATAATCCCTGGAAGAATCCTGTAAGAGGTCTATTACCCCTATTTTATTAATGGAAAAATGGGACATCTGGGTGGTTAAGAGACTTGTTTAAGAACATGAAGCCAGTGGGAGATGGGATTTGAAGCAAGATCGGTCTCCAGAGTCCAAGTCGTTTTGACTGTTCTTTGCTGTTACTACTAAAAACCATGCGAAGAGCAGTGAAATGGTCCAAAAACACAGGCAGGAGAATAAGAGGCAGGGACAGTCTTGAGTAATTCAGAAACTGAAAGATCAGATGTTGGTTATTCTGATCAGGCAGAATGAAAATCAAGCAGAGTAGAAGAAATCGAGGTTAAAAGTCACAACAAAATATAGACTTGCAAGAAATGGAAAAGAAAGGCAGAGAAAATAGAAACATATGACAGGTCAAAAGTTAACAGGGGCATCTGAAAGCACACACACACAAAAATAAAATAGAAATTGATAAAAAGAAAAATCTAGAAGAATGAGGGTTAGAGTTTTTTTTTTTAAATTTATTGTGCTTTAGGTGAAAGTTCACATCTCAAATTAATTTCTCATACAAAAATTCACACACATATTGTTAAGTGACCCTAGTTGCAATCCCTGTAATGTGACAGCACACTCCCCCTTTCCACTCTGGGCTTCCCGTGTCGATTCGATCAGCTCCTATCCCTCTCTGCCTTCTCATCCTGCCTCTGTGCAGGAGCTGCCCATCTAGTCTCCTGTATCTACTTGAACTAAGAAGCATACTCTTCACAAGTATTATTTTATGCTTTATAGTCCAGTCTAATCTTTGTCTGAAGAGCAGGCTTCAGGAATGGTTTTAGTTCTGGGTTAACAGAGTGTGGGGACCATGTCTTCTTTAATTCATGTACAAAGACCAGACTTAATGGTCTGACTGAGGTTTTTTGTTTGTTTTTTTTTTAAATTCATCTAAAGATGGATTTTTTTTTTTCTGAGAAAGTAAATAGACTCTTCAGTGGGTTGATATATTTTGTTTTTCATCGTGATATTAAGATTGATAAACAATTTTTAAATTAGACATTTTTGTTGAGACTGAGCCCCATGCATGGTGTCCCCCGTGAAATAAGTGGGGAAAGTTCTAATATTAAAAACCCTTACAGCCTCCGGACTGGAGAGATTTGGCTTCATTACTCCTTACCCAGTGGTGGAGGCACCCTTTTCATCTGCACCTCCACATAACTGTGAAGTTTGACAAGTGAATATCATCCAATTACTATATGGAAGAGATAGTAAATGCAAGTTAGGACTTATTTCTACTCCTAACTCTAAATGTGTGATTTTGGAGTGCTTTATTCTCCATTTGCAAGGATATTAGACTATCTTTCCATTTCCTGAAAATTATCATGGTAATCAGGCAGCAATGGTTTTCTATAGTGAGAATAAACTTTTGAATAGAGTGGCTTCTGATCTATTTGTTAACATACATTAAATTAAATTCTTTTATTACTAACAAATAAGCCACCTTATATTTTTCTTTGCTTTAAAGTATGTCAAAAAAATGTAAATTTAATACACATACAAAACAATTTCCAAAATAATAATTTTATCAATTAGTTGTCATTAAGAAATTGATGTCTAAATTGACCTACATTGACATGACTTTAAATAATTATCTTTGAGTGTTCCTGGAAAATATATTTTACTTAATGATAATAGATCTTCTTTTCCAATTACATTAGAAGGTAAACTATTGGTTATAAAAATGTTGACTCCCTTTTCCTACTTTATTGTAAGTAAGAAAATCAATTAATTACATCTATAATTAGCTCTTGTATAATTTAACTGTTTATTTACAGCTAGAGGGTACTTCTTTGTTGTTTTTGTTAAGCCTGAAAAGTCTAGCGAAGGCCACTGTACCTAATATGAACTCTTCCTTTTAAGAGAATTTAAGAGTAAAGACTGCTCAGAAGCAGGGAAAATGGATATTAACCTTTCTCCTTTTTTATCTCCTTTTCAGCTACATCTACATCTACGACTGGGACGAGCCATCTTGTAAAATGCGCAGAGAAGGAGAAAACGTTCTGTGTGAACGGAGGCGAGTGCTTCATGGTGAAAGACCTCTCAAACCCCTCAAGATACTTGTGCAAGTAAGAAAAGCAATCCTCTCTGTGGCCATGTCTGTAAGACTGCTGCTTTCGGATGTGTCTGTGTCTCGTGATGTACTGTTGCTTCTTTTTCCCATTTTGTTACATCCTGTTGAATAATACTGTTTTATTTGTAGAGTGTTTTGAAAAGCTCACGCCATTTGTCGTCTCCTCTGTTATATCCAGAATTGTTTTTTTGCTTTTTTCAATGTTTCTTTTTTTTTTTTGGCCTTCATATTTATAATGCTGCTTTTACAATAGTTTTCCTTGTTGTTACCCAGAGGAGACATGTAGATATCATAGAGCCATAGTATTTAATACCTACTTCTGCATCCAATGTATAAACTAAGCTGTAAGATAATGTTCCTTTCTTACCCCAGCGACCACCTGCAAAACAAGTAGGACAACTTAAAGAAGCAGAAGAGGACTCTTTATTAACACATCTGTTACATTTGGGATTATCTCACCGGTGAAAAAAACAGTGAAATGCATGTGTTTGAAAATGCGCTTAGTGTGTGGAGAAGGCAGAATTTTCGTTCATGCACTGCAGTTATTTATAGATATGCCTAGAATGACACTCTTTCCAATGGCCAGAAGGAGTGGATGTACTACTAAGAATTATCAAATGTACTTTCTTTCAACAGGCGGAATAAGTCAGTGATACTATCGGTGCATTAAATATTTAAACCTTTAGTAAAAATGAAGAGGGATCATTAAAAAGTATGTGTTTATGGTGCTATGCATCTTAAACCACTATCGATATTTAGTCTATATGTGGTATATGGACTCATATAATTTGATGTCGGTAAAAGATTTTTGATGTCTCGTTAAAATGATGAAAAATACACATTCATTTTGGCATTGACCAATAGTTGTGTCCCCAAAACTGGGTCTTTTAAAGGTATTCCTTTAATGATGTAGTTGTAGAATATCTAATAAATTTTGCGGACAGTTCACAATTGGAAATGTGCAATGGGTACATTGTCGTAAGGTAGCAATGGTTCTCTTAAATGAGGAAAAACTATGCTATTGTAAAAATTGTCTCCTGTTCTAGAACGTTAGCATGTGGCTAAATGTTAACAAGGAAGAGATAATCTGTCAGAGAGGCAATTGAACAAATAAAAAGAATAATTAGCAGAACAAAAACAAAGACAGAAGAAATTGTTAACAAAGCCATTTTTCCTTACATGATACAAATTGTATACAAATATTTATGTGTCAGTTCTAAGCCTTAATTACGCTTTTAAGTAATAAAGTGCATCTTCAGAGGTATGTGTTTTAAAATCATTAACACCAGACAAAATGCCATTTTGTAGACAATGTTCTGCTGCTGCCTGTGCTGGATTAGATGTGGGCTTCCCTGAGGTGTGTCACATGGGGCCTCGTGGCTGTGAACAAGTACCTCCCCAGAATGGCTCCTTCCTTGTCCTCAAAATCTCATCTTTTAAAAAGAGTAGAAGCAATGCCAAGAGATGACAAGTTTTTGTGGTTATCTAGCTGGTTTTAGTACCTGGGTAGTGCAAAAGGTTAAGCACTTGGCTACTAACCAAAAGGTTGGAGGTTTGCGTCCACCAGAGGTGTCTTGGAAGAAATGCCCAGCAATCTACTTCTGAAAAAATCAGCCACTGAAAACCCTGTGAAGCACAGTTTTGCTCTGAAACACATGGGGGTGCCGGGAGTTGGAAATGACTCAAAGTCAACTGGTTTTAGCTGGTTTTAGTAATGAAGACAAAGGATTTATAAAAGTAAATATTATCTTTTAAAGTGAATAAACACTAGGAATCAGAGTAGAATTCTAATTCCAATTACTAGTTAAACATCGCTTTCATGGAGATAAGTAATAGTTGTGTTGTTAGGTGCAGTTGAGTCGGGTCTGACTCATAGCAACCCTGTGTACCACAGAACAAAATGCTGTCCTGCCCTGCGCCATGCTCATGATTAGGCTTGAGCCCCTTGTTGTGGCCACTGTGTCAGTCCATCTCATCGAGGATCTTACTCTTTTCC
Source organism: Trichechus manatus latirostris (assembly GCF_000243295.1). Taxonomy (NCBI): domain Eukaryota; kingdom Metazoa; phylum Chordata; class Mammalia; order Sirenia; family Trichechidae; genus Trichechus; species Trichechus manatus. Next base: position 3,600,762 of record NW_004444045.1, read on the forward strand.
GCTGACCCTGTACTTTACCAAGCATGATATCCTTCTCCAGGGACTGATCCCTCCTGACGACATGTCCAAAGTATGTAAGATGTAGTCTCTCCATCCTTGCTTCTAAGGAGCATTCTCATTGTACTTTTTCCAAGACAGATTTGTTCGTTCTTTTGGCAGTCCATGGTATATTCAATATTGTTTGCCAACACCACAATTCAGAGGCGTCAGTTCTTTGGTCTTCCTTATTCATTGTCCAGCTTTCACTTGCATATGAGGTGATTGAAAATACCACGGCTTGGGTCAGGGGCACCTTAGTCTTCAAGGTGTCATCTTTGCTTTTCAACACCCTAAAGAGGTCTTTTGCAGCAGATTTGCCCAGTGCAATGCATCTTTTGATTTCTTTGATTTCTTCACTTTAAGCAAGCAAGGTTGTGCCATCTGCATAACATAGGTTGTTAATGAGTCTTCCTCCAGTTCTGATGCCCCGTTCTTCTTCATATAGTCCAGTTTCTTGGATTATTTGCTCAGCATACAGATAGAATAGGTATGGTGAAAGGATGCAACCCTGACGCACAGCTTTTCTGACTTTAAACCACGTAATATCCCCATTCTGTCCAAACAGCTGCCTCTTGATCTACGTACAGGTTCCTCATGAGCACAAGTAAGTGTTCTGGAATTCCCATTTTTCGCAATGTTATCCATAATTTGTTATGATCCACACAGTCGAATGCCTTTGCATAGTCAACAAAACACAGGTAAACATCCTTCTGGTATTCCCTGCCTTCAGCCAGGATCTATGTGACATCAGCAATGATATTCCTGGTTCCATGTCCTCTTCTGAATCTGGCCTGAATTTTTGGCAGTTTCCTGTCACTATACTGCTGCATCAGTAATAGTTATAAGCCAAAATACATGTATAGGTGAAAGTCTTAAAAAATTAAAAGCAGGATAAATATGGAAGAGCATTTAGGAAAGAAAATTATTTCTTCCAGATCTGAAACACTATGTTTATTGTTTGAAATTTAGTCTTAGAGGGTCATTTTTTTATCATCAGCATACCCAAATCTATATATGTACAACAAAGAATAAAAATCTGTCATTGTTAGTCTTTGGTACTACCAATTTATGAATGCAGCAAAAATATGGTATCCCCATATTCATAATCTACAGTGAATTGAGATGAACAAATTTTATAGTTTCCTATAAGATTTTCTCTGATCACAATAGAAAATACCAGAATCTGAGAATTATGATCTATAAAATATGAGGCTCATTTGTTATATGGGGGAAAATTTGTTATTCTTTCCTAATCTTAGGCATACAATGTAATTGTGTTTTTAATAAATCTCCCTGAAAAAACAAGTAAGTTATAATTCCTTAAATTCTCCTTTTTAAACAATTGTACCATATTATCTAGGTCTCATATTTTTTACTTCTTTAGAAAAGCATCTGAGACCAATGTATTTTAATTGTAATAATGAAACATGATCATTTTCCATCATAGCCTTTGCAGACATTTACAAGCTGAGTGAGTATATACGATAGTTTGTGGATACCTCTAGAAACCAGTGCGTTTGTTTTCCACATACTAATTTCAGCTATTCTGTAGCTCTCCCATGTCCTATACAAAACATGCGATTGCATAAGTGCTGTTCATTTGTTCCACTTTGGTATTGTGCCAACAACTGTAATTTTTCTTCACCCACACAGGTTTTCATTAAATTTTAAGCTCAATCCAGCAAAAAAAAAAAAAACCACTTGCTGTATTTTTTGAATCTTCACGTGAAATGTTTATTGTCCCTCTAATAATTATGAAAGCAGTAAACCATGAAAGAACACTGCGCATTCCCCAAGCTAATTGTTTGGTGAGTCATGCTTGCCTCCTAGTTCTCGGCAAATTGGCATTGTCATCATCTTTTTTTTTTTTTTTTTTGCTGATTAGAATTGTTCAGGAAAGTGTTAAAGCTTCTCCCTGGTTCTTGTGGAAAGAATGTCCTTGACAGCTCTGAGGCTGTTTACTGTTTTCTCCTTTTGGACCATGACTTTATTGTTGCATCAAGGCAAATTATTGTTGAGGGGAGAATTGGAGCATATTTAACATCCAGAATATTTCAGGCTTTTTTTGTTAAGTGAAAGAGATAAGCAGGTTTTTTAAGTCCCCATATTAACAACATCCATGACATTAAAAATAATCACTACTCAATATTTAAATAAAGGCACATAATACGCATGCCTTATGATAATATATTGTTCACTAGACCACTTGAATAGGAACAGAAAACATAAAATTATTGCATTGGCTCATCATGGTCCTGTTTGTGAAGCTAGTTCATAGTTTCCATATGGCCCATCTGTCTAGAGCAAAACATTGCTGAACCATGAGCCACACCATTCAAAACCAGCATCATCCTGAGTAAAGACGTGACTCAGAAACACCAGAGCATGGAAGTTTCCAAGTAGTCTCTCTGGTCATCTAATCCACTGTTGTCTTCTAGGGAGTTGAAGTAGAAGATTTTACAGCAAAGCACTTTTGTGTCTCAGTTTAGAACAAGGTGTTCCAAATGAATTAACCATATAACAGTTAAATACTTCTCTGAGGAAAGATTTGCTGGATACTTGGACTTCCCCTTGGGGACCGTGTGGAAACTTCAGTGGTGGTTCTCATCTTTTATATTTTTCTCCTCTCTACAGTAATTTAAAATTTATCCTAGAGAAAAAAATAGTTACTATTCCAGATTACATAAACATGAGAAAAGAATCATACTTTTTTTTTTTTTGCTCTGTAGTGCTCTGTGTTGTCATGTGTTTCAAAGAAACAAGATAATTTAACATGATATTCTCCAGATTTTTCTCTTTGCTTTTTTTTCTCCCTCTTTCTTTTTCTTGTACATCTATGTTCTGAGCAATTTCCGAAGAAAATAGAGAACTATTTTGGAAAATGTTCATGTGATTTTTTTTTTTTAATCTAAAGATGAGTTTATACCAGATTCTGTTTACATGTTGTCCAGTATACAGATGTGGCTTCATCATGAAGGGATTACAGTTTTAACCACCAATTCAATTTTGGTGAACAGTCTTGAACCCTTTCACTTCAGTTCTCTGTATAAAATCTGTATTTATAATATAGAGTTAATATGTTCTCCAAATTCTTCCTAGGGACTCAGTGAAATTAAATGAGTTCATTTCTGCTAAAGTACATCTAACTCTGGGGAAGCAAGATTTTTTTTTCTCTTATAATAAAAAGTAAGTGGTAGTATTACATGCTCTCTGTAGACATAGGAAAAATATATACACCTGCCTTAAGAGAATGTATTGTCATGTTTTAAACCCCATTCTTCATTTTATGGAACACTAGCAGTTTTTATTTGATTTGGTGGGGCCACCGGCTAGCTTTATAACTTGGGGTTTGACCGATGATTTTATATCTCTGAATATTGGCTTCCTGATGTGCAAAAAACAAAGAAACCAAATTTAGGAATAAGATAGGTGCCTTCAAACACTGACCTGTGTGATTTTATATAATTAATTTTTGTGAATCCATGTAGCATATGTAAAGTCCCATATTTTATGCATTATTATGGGAATCAGTTATTAAAAACATATAACCATCAGAGATAAAGTCACAACAAACATGTAATAATAGATTAAACTCAGTAGATGGAATATTAGTTAGTATCTGTTTATAGGTTAACTACATCATGCTAGACATTTTTGGACACAGAGAGAAAATACAAGGCATGGCGTCTGGTCCTTAGGAACTTAGTCTGTTTAGGAGAAAGAAATAGCTAAAACAGTAGATCAATAGAGTGAATATATTTCAAATGGAAAAGGGAAAGAAAAGAATAAGCTGGAATAAGTTGGAGAGGATTTTATATAAACATAGCCATCAATTATTGAGTCGTTCTCATGTACCAGGAAGGCATTGTGGTTTCTGTAATACTTTCTGCAAGAGACAGTGACTTGTATGCCTAGGTCAGCAACTCTATCCTAGCAATTAAAAAAAAAAAAAAAATCAAACCCTAAGATAGACACTGGAGCCAATCTATGAGCTCTGAAGTCCATGCAGAAGACTTCAGACCATTGTCATTGAAAATAGGGAATCAAAGTAATTTCTCGAGCAGGAGAGTGACCCCATGAACATAGCAGATGTTCAGGAAACAGAGACTTCCATAAAGGCTAGAGAAATTAATGGTTGTATAGAGGAGAGAAAGACAAAGACACTAGCAAAGATTAATGTTTATCGGATCCTGGCATAATAATGATGGTGACATTTATAGAATTAATAGCTGGATTAACATAATTAAACAGGGGCATCGTGGCTCATACTCAGAGTTGTATCCTGCAGCCTTAACATCATGGCTGTAGAAAGAAAAATTGGGAATAATAAAAAGGATATATATTGGCTTAGAACTTCTAGTCCATAAGAATAGACTGCTAACTTCATCCCAACTCCTGCCATGAAAGGGTTCTTTCTTCAGAACTGGTGTTGTATTAGCTTGTAGCAATTCTCTGTACTTGAACACTTAAGCATCTAACAGACATAGACAGCATTTGTGAGAGTGAGTGGGTGAACTTTTGTGGCTTAGATCTAGATACTCGGCTCTTCAGAGGACCCTGTCTTCTACTTCTTCTGTGTTCTGTGTTCCTCCTTTGCCTAGACTCTTGCTATATATGCTTAAAAACCAGATGACGTCGAATCAATTCCAACTCATGGTGACCTCGTGTGTTAGAGTAGAACTGTGCCCCGTAGGGTTTTCAGTGACTGAATTTTTCAGAAATAGATCGTAGGGCCTTTCTTCTGAGGCACCTCTGGTTAGACTTGAACCTCCAGCCCTTCAGTTAGCAGCCGCACACATCAACTATTTGCACCATGCGAGGTCTCCCTGCTATGTGCTTATAGGTATTTATAAATTCATTTTGACTTTGACTCACCAAATTACATGGAAGGAAATCCTTTTGTCTTCAAAGGAACCAATTTAGATGCAGTTCTGCCTAACATCAGGTGCACTGACTGAATTTTCTGAATAGCTTGTGTCTTTTTTTCTCATAAAAGCAGCTAGCTAGCCACATAGATTGTTGAGCTCCTTCTACAAGCCAGGCTGTGTGGTAGCAGTGGGGATGAAGTGGTGAACAAAAACAGGCAGGCCTCCGCCCTCATGGAGTCCGTGGGCTATTATGAATAAGAAACGTATTTCAAGTAACTGATTTAATTATAAAATTATAGGCGTGCCAAGTGCTACAAAGGATATTTAGGAAGCCAAGGAAATGTACAATGGGTGACCTAAACGAGTGTTGAAGCAGATGGCCTGTGAAAAGAAGTGGATGCAGTAGCCATCACCTGGAGAAGTACATACTCTATTAGAATAAAATGTACAATTTTAATTGGTATTAAATGATTTAAATAAAATGTGAATATTTAGATGTTGTATCATAAAATGAAGTGGCTGAAGTAGGCAGAACCAAAAATCTTGTCTGAGTCTTTAAGCTGTTTGATGATACAAGAAGGGCATCCTCCAGAGAGGAAGAGCAAACCACAAGTTAGCAGTCCATATGTCATTGTGTCAGAATGACGTGGAGATGTATGGGATGTAGATAGATCCCATATCCGATTAAATGGTTTGACCCCCAAACTTGAGGATACATCATGTAGAATAAACAATGACGAGGGCTTGAGTCTGCAGATGAGCTTTTCAGAACAAGCTGTGCAAACAGAGTCGTAGGAAGGGCACCAAGGTTCAAACAAGGAGGGGTTAATCCATAAACATTGCCACCCTCACTATTGGGATTGCATATCCTAGACATTGAGAAACAGCATTTGAGAGCAAGGACAACTGAGATGGGTTTTTTTCTCAACATTTACCCCTAAGTCCAGAGTGGTCACTATATGTATATACTGTTATCTTATGGTTTGAAAGTTGGCCCCAAGATTATGATAAAAAAGAAAAGGGATGCTACGTTCTAGCTGAATAGTGATGGGAGATACAGGGTTAGATCCAAAGGAAACATTATTGAAACATCTTATGTTTAATATTTTCCTTAATGTTGTAGACCAGGGCATACCCTTGAAGAAATAAATGCCTTTTGCAGATAATACTGTTAGGGGTTGAATTATGTCCCCAAAAAATATGTGTTGTAAATCCTAACTTCTGTGCCTATGGTTATAATCCCATTTGGGAATGAATTGTCTTTTGTTATGTTAAGGAGGCAGGATTAGTGTAGGGTGTATCTTGAGTCAGTCTCTTTTGAGATATAAAAGAGATGAAACAAGTGAGCAAGCAGAGATGGGGTAAGATAGATGCCAAGATGCATGGAGATCTCCAAGGAAGCAGGAAGCAGAAGCTGAAGAGACAAGGACCTTCCCCCAGAGCCGAGAGAGAAAGCCTTCCCCTAGAGCTGGTGCTCTGATTTCAGACTTCTAGTCTCCTAAACTGTGAGAAGATAAATTTCTGTTTGTTAAAGTCATCCACTTGTGGTATTTCTGTTATAATAGCACTAGATGACAAAGACAGATGCCAAAAAGAACACTAAAACACAAATTAGAAAAACATACACAAACCTCAAAAATTTTCACATAAAGGTAGATAACAGAATGAGGTTCATCTTGGAAAAATGCAGACGAATAGTAACAGTACATTTGGGAAAGAATAATCTATACCGCAGACATCAGGCAGTGAGTGGACGATTTCTGACAAGAAAGCCGAGCAGGCTAAAAGGTGAGAAAAGTCAGTGTTTGCAATATGACACTGTAGAAAAACAGAGCAGTGCTATTTGAACTAACATATGCCCTAGTGTATACGCTGCCAACTCTAATTTACAGTGTGAGAGCAAAAGGCCTTGATGTCTATCACTTAAGCCCACTGATATTCCTCAATATATATGTGTTGACATTTCTATTATTTAAGATACGTAAACATAGACACCAAGAAAGATTATTTCAGAATTATTGAGGAAGTGTTGAGGAAGAGCAGAAAGGCATTAAGGACTCTTCTTTTTTAGTCCAGGTATTTTATGACTGTCCAAATATTTTACTTAGGAGTTGTGACTAAAGAGAGAGAGAATATCAGGTAAGCCTTTTCTCCCTTTGTTTTGCCTGAACAAGGAAGGCCTAATGAAAATTAATGGAACCGAGAAAAAAGAAATGGAAAAAAGGCAGGTCTAAGGATGGTCTATAAATTGACTGTAAATTATAAATAGTTTATAAAATTAAAACAAAAACTTATTGCCATAGAGTCGATTCTGACTCATAGTGACCCTATAGGACAGAGTAGAACTGCCGCCTAGGGTTTCCAAGGAGCGGCTGGTGGATTTGAACTGCTGACCTTTCGGTTAGCAGCCAAGCTCTTAGCCAAAATCAGCCAACTCTAAATAACCAGAAGTTCCTTGGGAGTCTGTGAATATTTGCAAATGTATCTAGAGACTCCATAAGTAGAAGGGAAGTAACTTATTCTGTTAGAATGTGAAAATATATACCAAGCAGTCAATCGATTCTCAAAATACATGAATTCATAATTAAACCAAAACCAAACCTGTTGCTGTCGATTCCGACTCACAGCAACCCTATAGGACAGAGTTCAACCCCGCCCGATAGGGTTTTAAGGAGCAACTGATGGATTCAGACTGACGACCTTTTGGTTAGCAGCCGCGCTGCTAACCACTGTGCCACTAGGGTTCCGAATTCATGATTAATAATGTAATAAACTCATCAGGATTTTAATAGTATATCAAGGTTATTACTAAGAACAGGTTTTATTTTATCGGTGCTGTGCCAGGAATGTTGGTTAGTAGGCTGTACTGGTGTCTTGAATCCTCAGTAAACTGGTATTTCAGTAACAAGATTTAAACTCGAGGTGATAGACATTTGAAGAATAGAATCTTTTCAGAATTGCAGATACAATGTTAAAAAGTTTTTATCTGAGGGAAGAAGGGTCTGTGAGGAGGGCTCTGGAAGTTCCTATTTAAAAAAACAAAACAAAAAATTGGAAGTCCACAGAGGAGATTCTATTATAAACTATTAAAATAAAAGACAATAATTCAGTATAGACCTATAGTTGGCAAACCAATTGACTGTAGGAAAATCTCTTCTGGCACAGTTCTTTATTGAACATTGCTGTCTGATCCCATCTCTGTTCAGTTTAACGCACACACTGTGAGTGCCCTTTATGAGTAAGGCACTGTGCTAGGCATTAGCGATACAAAATGATCAAAATGACAGTCACTGTCCTCAAGCTCATTATAATCTAGTAAAGGGAAAAATACAGAAACAGAGCCCGTTAGCTACGTGTAGTGAAAGGTGTCAGGACAGTTAGCAATAAGAGAGCTGATGAGGGGATCATAACCTCCTAGCTCAGGGCATGGAAGTCGGAAGATGGAAAGGTAGCTGTCAGGAAAGGGTTAGTTGGAGTAGGTGATGCCCTAGCTCAGCCAGAACTGTTCGTGAAGCTTAAGAGTTTCCATCCCATTAAGAACAAATGTGAAACAAAGATTGTTCATCACATTAAGAGCAGATGCTGGAATAAATAGGATAAAACCCAGAAAAATCGCATCTTTTGATCTCATTGAAACAAATGATACGTATTTTTTTTTTTGATGCAACAACAGGTGCTTGATTATTATTCAAACACTTGTATTTTTCTAAGAAATAAAATTCTTGGAATTTTCTCAGACTCATCCCAAGGCATATTGTTAAAATCAGATTAAATTTAACACACTCTTATCTCCCCAGAAAGTGATTGGTTGGATGGCATCCTTAACAGCAAATGCTAATATAGAAATATGTCAGAAGCCAGACATTTTTCCTGTTCTTTTAGAAGTCACTCCATAGAATTTAATCAGAGCCTATAGCTCAAATGGTTTTTCATTTGCATATGACTTCTCTACACAGTCAATGCAGTGTACAATTTGCTTATGCAGAAACTGTTCCAGTCAGCTTCCACTTCCTTCCATCTGATTTGGCAGCAATTCTAGATACCCACAACAGTTACAGAATGACAGCTGTCACTGGAACACGTAAGCTGCAGAGCAATAGATCTTTTCGATTTACCCCCATGATTGTCTTAAAAATCCCTTCTCTCCAAAGTGATTTTTAAAAGTCCTTGAGTTCTGTCATTCCTGACTGGTAGTGTATTCAGAAGAAATGATGTCGAATTTACTCCCAGTAATTCCACGTGTTAGGATGAGCATCGATTGAGAGAATTTTAATGGTAAAAGAGACTTTTGAAAATCATTTAGTAAAATCCCTTCATTTTATCACTGGTAGACACTGAGGCCGAGGAAAGCTAAATGGCCGACACATGCCCAACCGGCAAGATAGTCTGCTGCCAGGAGAAGAGGACCCTACCTTCTGTCTTTCGAGTTCAGGGTCTCTTACATCTTAAATTTCAGTGGACATGTAAGTCTCTTGGGGATCTTGTCAAACTGCAGATTCTTATTCTTAGTTCTGGACAGTGGCGTCAAATTCTGCATTTCTGCTAACAAGCTCCCAGGAAATGCTGATGCTCTTGGTCCATGGACCACCCTATGGCTTTCCACTAAGAAAATTCATTTCCCAAGTGAAGATAAGCATTAGCGAAAGGATAGTTCTGGTTCAGATAGAGCTGATAGTTCCAAAAAGGATTTGTGACCCCCACTTGTTATAAATGTTACCGTACGAAATATTCTGTGTGATCTTACTGTGTCGAGAAACCACTGTCCTGTAATGCACGTTTTCTGGGACACATCTCGTTAGAAGTTTGTAATCATTAGAAAATTGAGTGGGTAAGATTTTTTACTGCATTTACCTGCTTGCCCCGTGCTGGCTAATCACACTATTTTGCATCTGAGATGCCTGAATGATATTTTACAAATAAATGCTTTACTTTTCTTAAAGGGCTTATCATTCTTGAGCTATTTGTTAATTCCGTGATCCTTAAATAAGGCCGTTTCTTGTCTTGCCTCAGATGGCTGATTTTATCTGTCCCCGCCCCCCCCATCTCTCTCTCTCACACACACACAACACGCATGCTTTTCACACATCTTACTCCATGTTCTTTGTATACAGAAAATAATAAGAGGACTATTGTGAGATCAATATGATAATTTTTATGTATCAAGAATGCAAGCAGGTAAGATAAAAAGATCATTATAAAATGTCCTTAGTTGTGGAATTACCTACTTATGTATATGTCAGTATGTATCTATGGATTTATAGTCCTGCTTCAGAAGTAGAAAAAATAACTAAAAAGCCATTTACTTCAGAAATTACGTCTTCTGAGTTTTATCGAAAACAAGTTTCCATGTGTTGTTCTTACATATCTGTGAAGACATTCTTAATCAAAGCATATAGAATGACATTTTAATGAGAAATGGTCCAACCTCATAGGTTATAGTTCTATACACACATCTCTTTAGACAGATCTTTTTTCTGTTCACTGCAACAAATGTAGTCTAACCAGAAATACCCGGTTCATTTATAGACGTGTTTTGAAGGGTTCAGAAGGGCTACATCAATATAAAATATTTGTTATTAGGATTATTGATATTGTTAATGATCATAATTATGCTGTGAATTTATGCAAGTAGTCATAGGGCATAAAATCTGGAACTACTAGCATGTTATCTTGTAAGCCATTCTTCGTGAAGTAAGAGCATTATATATACCAAATCACTGGACAACAGTTTTTTAGTTCTGAGTTTGGCTTGAAGGGAAATGAAAGGATATTACCCCTACATTACTAAAAATGAATAGTTATATTCATATCTGTTTGAGGCTGTAACGATAGTGCCTGTTCTTATATGTGGATGTTTATTTACTCTTGAGAAGAAAGGATTGTGTGTAAATCAGTAAGCATATATTGTGTAAGGTGCTTTGCATATGTGCATTTACTGGCCCTATTTATTAGAACATTATACTGGATAGAATGAATCCATTCTCAAGTGCTTAGTTAATAGAGTAATAGCAGCAAAGAGATCAATTATAAAGGACTTCCATATTTAAGGACAGCCCCATTGCATGACCTGAAGGACGAAAGAATATCAACATTCTAGAGTTTTGATATGTAAATATATGTGAGTGAATAAAATGTAAGTTTTTTTCTAATAATTTTAAAATAGTTTTTACCTTAAATATAAAATGACATCTGTTAAATACTCTAGCAGAAAAGTTATTGTTCTAAATTAAAAAATGTGTTAATCTTTGATTTGGGATAACTGGGGTAAGTGAAATTTGTACTGATAAGAATCTGCTTCTACTGTCTGCCTTTCAGCATTAAAAAAAAAGGGGAAGCTTTTTCTTGTCAGTAATTAGAATATAAAAGTGTTTTGACTTGTAGTGTAGATTCATTGTGTTAACCATTTCCGGAGTTGACCATTTAACTTACATAAAAATACCTACGCAATACATACAAAATTGGGTACATATAAAGGAAAAAGCTTAGGTCATTTAACAAAGATTACGGATGGAACTATATAAATTCTCATCGAAACCGCTGTGCTAACGTACTAAGGGTCAATGCTCGGTGGCAAGTAAGATAATACCCAAGGGAGAATGACCGAGCTGCCCGTGCCTTGCCACCTCATTTGACTTGCCAACCTCACTTCAGTTAAATTTCAGTTAACTGATCTTTTGAAGACTGAATCAAACAAGAACACAAATCTATAACCCACAGATTTCATGGGACATGGTTTTCTAAATGTTTGTCTTTTCTTTTTCTTTCTGTTGTTCAGTACCCAGGTCATTTGTAGGAGTCTCCATATTCCCTAGGAGGAAAAAGTTGCCAGTCTGAAAGTTCAGTGTCTTTAGCGTTCTATTGCTTATCCCATTTTTGCCCTCTAGGTGCCAACCTGGATTCACTGGAGCAAGATGTACTGAGAATGTGCCCATGAAAGTCCAAAACCAAGAAAGTATGTTAAAATAATCTGAAATTTGCTTTCTTCCCAAAGTGCAGCAACAGTCACTACCACTTGGTGCTTTTACAGCTCAGTTGTAACTGATTCCTTTTGTCTAATCATGGTTCCGCCACTCAGGGCATAAACCCATTCAGTGTGACCATGTTTGACTGTCTGAAGGTCATACTGTTCAAAGGATGGCCAGTGATACTGGCAGGCCAACCAAAAAAAAAAAAACACAAAATTTTTTTTTTTCTTTCAATATTTTTGACCAAAGCTATCACATGGAAAACTGAATGAATAAATCAGATTTAATTTTAAGTAGCTCCCTTTGAAGGAAAGCAGCCATTTGAAATACTTGGACTTTTCTGTCCTACAAACCCAAGCACTATATTTTGTCCAGAAATTGAATCATTTGGGGAAATGCCAGAGTCTAAAGGCCATGATTAGCACAAAGATTCGGTTCCTGAGGGTGAACTCACCAAGTTCAGTCAGTTGACACTGAAGGAGCTTCTTTCTAGCATATATTCACCTCTTCTCTTTTTCTCTGTTTTTTCTACCATTGTTTTTTTGTTTCTTCTCTCAGGTGCCCAAATGAGTTTACTGGTGATCGCTGCCAAAACTACGTAATGGCCAGCTTCTACAGTACGTCCACTCCCTTTCTGTCTCTGCCTGAATAGGAGCATGCTCAGTTGGTGCTGCTTTCTTGTTGCCGCATCTCCCCTCAGATTTCACCTAGAGCTAGATGTGTTTTACCAGGTCTAATATTGACTGCCTCTGCCTGTCGCATGAGAACATTAACAAAAGCAATTGTATTACTTCCTCTGTTGGTGACTAGTTGGCTCTGAGTTACTAATAGGTGTGTGGGCTCCAGATGTTTCTGAAATTGATATTGAATAATGTGATACAAAAATGATAGTCAATATCAAGCAGTGAAATGACAATAAAGGCCTTTAAAAGTCTCACTTTTATTGGTAAAATAAAATCATTCCACTAAACAGTCCATCTTCTTTATAAAATGACAACATTCAGAAAAGGATGTTGCTAAGTTGCAACCCATAACAACTGAAATGATGGTAAGTTAATTTTGGTTCAGAATGTGTTGTTTATAACAAATAAACATAACAAAAAGTGTTCAGATGTTTCTTTTCATTAACCAAACAGTTTGCATTTAGGTATTAAAAAGCACTGAGTAGGAAAATTAAAAACAAACATTTCACAGCAAATGAGATATCTTGGCTTCCGTTTATATTGCTTAGGGAGTAATTCAGGTAATTTAGGACTAGTTTAAACAATCAAAGAATTTTTTTATGTTGGTTTTCAAGATAACCTTAGGGAAAAATTTTTTTTTTAATATTTATTATTTTGAAATATAACAGTTCAACTCTAGAATATGTATATTTTAAAATGCAGAACCGAGAAATTCTGATGGACTTTTGTGGTTTCCTGAAGTTCTAACTATCATTCCTATAACACCCAATTCAGGTTTTACATAATTGCATGGACAACTAGGATATATTTTTTTCTTGTGAACTGGGATTATTAGCTTTTGATCCTGGAGATTTCAAAACATTGTATTCAAAACAGATTCCATATAGTTATTCATTTAGATCAAGAGTTGGCAAATTTTTTTCTGTAAAGTGTCAGATAGTAAATATTTTAGGGTTTGCAGGTGATACAGTCTCTTGTCACAACTACACTACTCTGCCATTGCAGCACGAAAACAGCTATAGACAATACATAAATAGATGAACATGGCTGTGTTACAATAAAACCTTATTTACAAAAACAGGCAGCAGTCTGAATTTGGCCAACAGCCATGGTTTGCCAATCCCTAATTTAGACGATCAGTTGGCACACCATGAAAAATATTTTACATAGATTATTGCACTTTAAATTGACATAACATGAGAAACAGCGCTATGAGCTGGTCACTTGGGAGCCCTAAAAGGATCAGAGATTTACTCTTGTCTAGATGCAGGTAAAGTACAAGGTTCTGGAACTCATATTAACAGTCATAGGAGTTATCAGAATAAATTCCATAAAGCATTATGGGGAAATTAGACCCACGGTATTTAATCATTAATTTAGTGAGTTGGCACTTTATTTACGTGGACTGCATATCAAAGATTATGTCATAGGCCATTTTCGGTTGTGAAATTAATATTGTTAAATTTTCGAAGACAATCTTCATTTTCTTCACAAATATTTAAATAGTATGCCTTTAGCAGACATAATTTTTCTCTCCATGGTTTTAAATTAATTTTTCAAAGGTAGATAAGATAGATGGAAGCTGGAAACAGGAGGAGGGAAAATGAAATTTTATTCACCACCTTAAAGCCATTCCTTGTAGAGATGTGCTCATATTCAGTAACATAGATTTAGCCAAGCTCTGTGACCATATAAATACAATAGAATTATATTTGAGAAGTTATTGAAAATTCTAAGTTATAATGATTTTTGGTGTTACGGAGAATTTCATTGAGTATTGAAGACAGCGCAGGAGACTATATAGAGAAAAGCATTGACACCAGAGTATTTTCCAGAATGGAAATGGAGTTAGACCTAGCAATAGTAACCCCAGAAAATATTCTCAACTTCTCTTTTAGACCATTTTCTCTTTCATAAGATATCACTTAAAAATAACCACTATGTATTTCTGAATTTCAGAGTGTGATTCCTTAAATAAATTCTTTACTAAGCCTTAAATGACACTTTGGGGAAGCATCCAGGAAAGCAGTGTTTGTATTTAACCTGATTTAACACGATTGATGGGAAGCCCATTTGTGAACAAAATAGGTCATGACCATGATACCCTGCATCAAGAAAAGGGCTTCCAGTCAGAAACTGCTTTCCAAAGCTGTCTTGTGCACAGTTTTCTAACCTCTGTGTCTGAACATCTCAATTTTTATATCTACATGGCCACACATACCAATAAACAAACAAACAAACACGTTGCCATCGAGTTGATTCCGACTCATAGCGACCCTGTAGGACAGAGTAGAACTGCCCCATAGAGTTTCCAAGGAGCTCCTGGTGGATTCAAACTGCCAGCCGTTGGTTAGCAGCTGTAGCTCTTATGCCACCAGGGTTTCCGTAGCCACACATAGAAGGCAGGAAAATAAGGACATTATTGCTGCTCTTAAGAACTTCATGTTCAAGTAGCAATTAAACCTGCTGCCGTCGAGTCGATTTTGACTCATAGTGACCCTATAGCAATTAAAGGTACAAAAAAGGACAGAAAGTGTTGCCACAGAGCCCGTTTTTCAAATTTAAGTGTTTGCTTGTATTCAGAAAGTCTGGAAAACAGAAATATCAAAGGAAAGATATCCCCCAGCTTCAAAGAGAAACATTTTAAAACTTACCAAACCACGTTTTCAGTTGAAGAAAAATATTCTAAAAGAACGTACAATATTGTAAAATGTTTATTAGCACGTAGCTTACATTATTAGGATTTCATACAATGATTCTGAGTAGAATGGCCTGTGGGGGCATTTACTGATTTATAAAAACTGATCTAAAATGTGAAAGAAAGGAGCAAATGTATATTTTATATGCCTTTCTTGAAGGCAGCAATTTGTCCTGAAATAAAACATATTAACTGTAGTTTCTAGGAAAATACTGTCAAGGCTAGTCAGCCTTAAATTTGACCTATCTGGACACAGAATTCCTAGTGGAAAGGATAAGGGTCATCAGTGTGTGTGTGTGTGTGTGTATAAACCCATTGCTGTCGAGTCAATTCCGACTCATAGCAACCCTGTAAGACAGAGTAGAACTGCCCCATAAGATTTCCAAGAAGCAGCTAATAGATTGAACTGCTGACCTTTCGGTTGGCATCCATAACTCTTAACCACTGTGCCAGTAGGGCGCAGGAAATCCATAATCCATAATCAAGTTATAGAGAAAAAAGCATACACAGCTAAGATAGTTATAAGCAGTATGGAGTAAGTATGTCATATAGAAATTAATATATAATAGAAACTATATAGTAGACTATTTTTAAAGAGTACAACTTTAAAACTTTTAAGTATATTCTCAAAGTAGGTAACCTTAAAAGTAGTTTTGAACCATAGGTTACTAGTGTATGAATTATTTGTACTGATTCCTAAATGCTTTAAAAACCTGTTGCAATTATTAGTTTATTTCTTAAGCATATTTATCTTGCTGACAGTAGAATAAAGGCACACTCCACCCACACAGAATCATCGTAAATTCCAACCCTAACTGAGATTCTACTCTGCGTGTGTGTCTGTGTGTGTGTGTGTTCGTGTGCTTGTATGCTGTGCACATGGAAACTTGGGAGTAAGGAGAAAATCACCTCTTACCTTTCAAAGGGCTCAGTAGCAATACGGATTGGCATATGTGAAAAAAAAACCATCTACATTTGTAAAGGTAAGTCTAAAATTAAAAATCAGGTGCTAATTTGGTCCCATTTAGAACTGATACTGATAGAACTCCTGTAGAAAC
This sequence comes from Trichechus manatus latirostris, assembly GCF_000243295.1. Classification (NCBI taxonomy): domain Eukaryota; kingdom Metazoa; phylum Chordata; class Mammalia; order Sirenia; family Trichechidae; genus Trichechus; species Trichechus manatus. The sequence continues at coordinate 3,617,073 of NW_004444045.1, forward strand.
CACAGACGTGCAGAAAGTTAAGGCTACACATATGTCTTTGAGATTATTTGCAAGAGCAGACCCAAGATGTTAAAGAATAAAATCCTGAATGTCTTCATACTTAAATAGAAGCCATAACTCCATGTATGTATAATCTTGGTTTAAAAAAAAAAAAAAAAAGTTGTTTCATTGTGCTTGTCTTCTAATGAAATGGAAAGTTTAAATTAACCTACAGGTTAATCACTTTTCTCCAAACAATTATAAATTCCTAAGGCAAAGGATTAGTGAGTCAATATTTAATAGTTTCTGAAGACTCTTAGATTTGAATTAATTTTTTATATTGCTTAGTGCACAGCAGGAAATCACATGTAGAAAAAGAAACTAAATTGTTTACAGTAACCTTTGTGGTTTTGAATTATTAATTTAATTTGAAAAATGTAGCAGCCAGGCAGAAGTTCAATAGGAAGCATGTGATACTTAATGAGCCCTACACCAACATTAGATTAAATAGAACAGATAGAAAGGAATAACCTCTTCATAAAATGAAGTGTTTGTGGATTCTGCTTTTCTTGACTCGCAATGAAAGAAGTATAGCTACCAATAGTACAAATAAATGACAGCAGCATTGGCTCCAGGTCTAGAATGACTGATGCATGTTTCCTTGCCTGTTTCCTTGTTACGGCTTATGGCCAGAAGAGATGCTAATTTTAAGTATCAATTTCCCATTGAATTATTTGAAATTGGAGCTGCCTGATATGAATGACTTCCCATGAAATGAAATTATAGTTAGGCCCACAGACTTACCTATAAAACTGTAAATGCAGTAATATGTATGCATGGGCATGCCACTAATTTTATTGGAGACTTAACCAAGCTTTCTACGCAACTAACACAGATCATCAGCAGTGTTCACGTAGGCACGGAGTAATGATTCTCTGGAAAGAGTTTCTGTAGTTGTCTCTTGCTGTTAACCCTTAAAATATTACTGACTGGTAGGAGGAAAATGGACTACACCCTCATGGGGACATATAAGAAATTTATTATCAACTTGCTCGGAAAATGAGTTTTTTCACCTTGATTTTCCAAAGTTTATAGGAAGGAAGCAAAGGGCCAAAAAAAAAAAAAAAATCAAGCTGACAAATTGTAAGTTGCCCTGAGGCAATGAAATTCATTTTGGATTTGAATAGTTATTTTGCTGTGAACTTTTTGCAACCAACTTACCGTTAACCCTCCCCCCACCCACCAACACTGGGTTTTCAGTTTATGAAAAATTGAGTCTCTGCCTGTGTACTCTGGGATACAGAGGGACTCTCAGGTATAAGTACAGATTTATAAGCAACAACAACCCATTGCTGTCGAGTCAATTCCGACTTACAACGACACTATAGGCCAGAGTAGAACTGCCCAGTCGGGTTTCCAAGGAGCAGCTGGTGGATTTGAACTGCTGACCTTTTGGTTAGCAGCCCAGTGCTTAATCACTGCACCACCAGGGTTCCATACATTTGTAGTGCCCCCATTACCATTGTTACTATATTTACTATTTGATTGTTTTTTTTTTTTTATTATTATTAATCTGGGAGCTTCATTTCCTGAAGGGGTGGAAAGTTTCTAAAGACTGTATTCTTGGATATACCCCTTCAGAATTTTCCTGGCCATGAAATTAGTGAATAAGTAATCCTGAATGCAGCAAGTAGCCCGAGGTAGATCTCCAGATGCATCTGTATAGCTCCTGCTGCTGGCCGACATCATTCATGGGATTTTGGAAGGCACATCCCTCTCCCACAGCATCTCCTTTATTCCTCAGGGTCACCTGTGAGACATATGTCAGTATCATAAGCATTTTGTCAGTGAGAAATAAACTTGTCCCAAGTCACTGAACAGGTAAATGGCAGAGGCAGGACCTGAAACCAGGGCGACCCCAGCACCTTCACCTTCTATACTTGTCCCCTCTCTTTAGGAGTTACTTTTTTCCATTTCCAGATGTTTTTTGTAAGAGAAACACCACTGACTCGCATTTTTTTAAAATTCAGAAATGGCTGCCTCATATTATTGAGCTTCCTGGTATCTCTCAAGTGCACAACTAAGGGAGGGAAATAGAGACCTCTGGAGCTCTGATTCCGTTGCTCCCTCCTTCCCACCTGCCTCTTCTCCACCGCACTTGCAGAAGATAAGTGAACTCCCAAAGGGTCTCACGTGATGGCACTTGATTAACAATTTTTGTCAGGAACGGAAAGTATCGTTTCTGGGAGATTTTTTTTTAATTTTCTTCTGCCCCATTTTCCCCATTTCCTCCTTTGAGCCCCTGCAAGTTCTGCTGTTCTGCAGAGCTGGAGTCTGGAGTCCAAGTCGGCCAGTTGCTGGCTATGGGCTCACACCTTTGAGTACCTTCTGCTGGGCAGACCCTCTTCCTCTGGCCTGTGCTCTAACAAGGTGGTGGGGGGGTGGTCTCAGTAGGGCATCCTGTGAAAGGATTTCTTCAGAGAAGCTCAGCACTGTGGACCTGTTACCTAATTTGCTCTCTGATATTTGAGGGAGTAATAGAATTAACTTAGGACCTCAGGAAGATTATCTGCTCCCTGCCCCTTTTCCTTTTTTTCTTTTTTTTACAGTTTGAAAAAGCGTTATCCTGTGCCACACAGGAATTATATGGGAAAAAAAAAAAGGAAGCAAACTCAGTTCCTTGTCCCAGTCCCCTTGCTGGCTTTTTGGTCAGAACGGTTTGTTGCTTTCTGTGAAATATGTAAGTGGTGGAGAAAGTGAAAGGTTAGGAGGAGAGAAGTAAGATTTATTTTCTAAAAGTAGCCAAAGCAACAACAACAACCAAAAAAAAATAGAATAAACTACTCAAAAAGGCTGAAAAATATAAGGTCAACATGATAAACTTTTCAGACCAAATTGGTACTCTCTTGGTTTCTACTCCTGGCTCTGCCACTGTGTGTTTTTGGATTAAATATTTCACCTCCCTAGAACCTTGCTTCTGCCTTTTACAAAGAGGGGATTGAAATTATCTCTAATGCCTTTTCTGACTACACAGTTCGGCCTTTCTATTCCCAAACAATGAAGTACTGTAAAGAAGAGCACAGATACACAACTTCCCCCTCGGTCAGGTCTTTTAAGGGTTAATAAAGACACAGAGTGCCGGTGTTGACAGGCCTCTTAAAAAGAGAGGGTCCCTACGTGGACCCAAAGGAGCTACCTGAGCACTGCTCTGTTAGTCACCTACCCTGCGTCCTGTTTGATGTGCACGCACAGAAAGCCATGATAGTCGTGTGTAATGTGTTTTGGAGTGCAGTGTATTGCTCTTTTCTGAAACCTTTTCCCTTTCTTTCTTTTTTTTTTGTCAACTTTCTGCATTGGCAGAGCATCTTGGGATTGAATTTATGGGTATGGACCAATCATCATTCCTTTTAGCCTGCAGAATTTAGAGCCTATGAGCTTAAATCTTTTTCCCTCCCTACTCTTTATCTTTCAGTTCCTAACTAATTTCCTTTTTCTTTAGAAGGGGTCATACAGCTATAACAATGATTTCTCTGCTTTCAATCTATGATTAGTTTACTGAAATGTGACCGAGCAAGCAGCAGCTTTTATAGTCCCGAGCTTCACCTCACCTGCTGCAAATTCGTATATCTCCCACATTGCTTGACCCACTGGTTGGATCTGGCCATGGTGTTATATTAAATTTGGGGTAAGTTGGAGTGGTACAGAAGGAATCAAACAAGGGACCTGAGAACAAAAGAAGCTTCTACATGCATCCACTTAAACACCCCACATCTTAGACTGATAGGCGTTTGACATACAAAGTAAAAAATCATGTATTTAATATAGTAGGAGAGAGAGCCCTTGCATTACCACACAATTTCATATGCACAAATTTGAATTACCCTGATTTTCTGGAGATGTTCAAGTACCACTGTAGTCAACGTCATTATCTTATGAGCAAGGAAATAGAAAACAGAAAGAAAGATGGCCTTGTGCTATTTTAGGTAGAAATTCTAGTGCTAATGGAATTAAATTTGAGTCACTAAGATGATGCAGACCAGCAATCAAATTGAAATGGTCACACTGTAAACATAAAGAGAATATGTCATATGAGCCTCTGATATATGGGGGTGCTCCTTTGGAAGGCCTTCATCCTAAATAGTGGGGAGAAAAGGCTAGAGTCGGGAGAGGACCGGGAAAGCTCTGCCCCAGCTGGTTTCTCCGAATACAGCACTCACGCCCGCAGCATGGTCATGGGCCAACAAAGCAGGGTCCCGAGTAACAGGACATCTCACCATCCAGCTGGTCTCTGTGGCCTCGTGCACACGGCACCGGCAGCTGCTGCCTTCTTTTGGGTGACAACGTCCCAGTCTACACCTAATAGCCCTTCTATAACTAGTGGCAGAGGAGGATGTTGCAAGCTCTAGCAGTTACAGGGATGGAAACTCAATGGCCCATCTCCTCCAAAACACATTCCCAGAGAAAACTCTTAATTTGATGGGGAGCGACTCCAAATCTTTGTGAGCGCTCGGAGAACATCTCCCAAGAGTGTGAAGTACAAGAGGACACAACCACCATCGCTAGGGTGGCACATGGTCTATGTTAGGAGAATTGTAAGTTGAGGTTAATGCCATCGGGATGAAAATTGTCCCACTTCTGAGAAGATGATTGGCCTTCCTTGCACAGAGGAAGAAATCCCTCCCCTTTATTCCTAACAGCATCTTTCTCTTGCTTTATTGCTTTGGGTCCACTAAGCCAGTACACTGCCTCCTTAAGGAAAACCAGACCTTAAAGGTCAATTAGAACTGAAAAAGACAAGGGCCCTGTCTCTGGGCATGGCTGGATCAGACTGAAAAATGTGCTGGATCTCATTCACTGCAGTACCTCCAGCCAAACAGTAAACTTTCAGAAGCATTTCCACTCACTAAGGTCCACCCACCAACTGGACAGATTCTTTTTTCTTTTTTAACTTCTGCCTCTAATTTACTGTTGCCCTGTCCACCCTGTCACAGTAAGAATAATAATAATAATAAGGGGGAAAAGGGAGTTAAAAGAATCCATCATTTATATTCTTCAAGTATTCTTCCTTTACTGCATTAACATTAACACGTTAATATTCTGTATAAAATCATAGGAAAATCAAATAGAAATTTGGGTGACAAAAGTAGTGCATTCACTAAATGCTGACGTAAATATAGAATCTCAATCCCCCATCTGTATTCCGTGGACCTTGGCTTTAATTGGTTCACCTTAGTGTTTTGCGTTACCCATTGGCCTTTATTGAGCTAGCTTTTTATTTCCATGAAATAATCCATCCCATGACTGATTTTACTGGAAGACGCATGTGTTCCTATATCACATAGGAAGAAAGGGTGAGCCATCATCCACCGTTTGTTCACAAACCCAACAACAACCACAGAAAACTTGTCAGGAGCATCCCTGAGAGTAGGCGTGATGCCCTTTTTTCCCTTTAGCCCTTACACGTGTCCCCATTTTTATAGTTTGCAGAAGCAATTTCCCAGCTATTTCTAAAGACAGAATGTTACGGTGTCAGAGAAAAAGTGCTACCATGGCCTTACAGTTTTAAGAGAAGAAAAACTAGAGTAAGCAGAAGAGGACAAAGTAAAGCAAGGCAATGATGCTTCCACTCCTGTTTATTAGCCAACTCAACACAGCCGAAGGCGCTCTTCTCTGTGGTCTTTGGTCCGTGGAGAAGGGCTGGTGGGGTGCGACCTCTGCGTCTGAGGCATCCATAAACCTGATCCAAATGCCAACATCAACAAAGAGGCTCCAGTGGCATCAGCTCAAAGATTAACACCTCATAAAAATTAATTCCCCATCCTGTGGCTATGGGGGGCTGGGGGCGGGCAGACACAAGCAATTTACATAGAAGCAACCGGGTGTCGTGTCCTCGTTTGACTTTTCCAACAGTAAATATGTGACACCGACTCTATGTTTCCTGGTGCGTTGCTTCACCGCAATCTCACCAGCTGCTTTGCTTTCTAATCGTGGCTTCCACACGCCCGCTAGCCTAAATTAGGCGTTATGCTGTATGGGATCACCCTTCCAACTTTGCATCCACCTTTTCTCCCCCCACCCGAGCATTTCTTCCCTCTGGTTTTCTTTTTATTTATTTATTTTTCCTCCCTTAGAATCAGGCATGCTGTGCCAGGGACTTCAGATGGCTCCTTAACTTTTAACCTTGTTTTCCCTTGTACTTTACTTCCTCACTCACTCTGTCATTCTGTCAGTCTGTCTGTCCTCTTGGTTTGTTTTTCCTTTCCACTTCCAACCCTTTTTGGTTTGTTTTTGTATAATCTATGCAACGTTCTAGTCTTTTACCCACTGACTTCTGTTGTCCTTCTCCTCCTGTTAATAATCAGTGCTCTATTAATTTGATTTGATGATGTTCCTGACCTGTTAACTGGAATTTGATTACCATGGGCTCGGCTTGTAGGAAATGTTCTGAATAACGATAAGGTGCACTGTATCATAGAAATTAAAACTCTCTCAAGAGAGACAAAGTTGAGTTGCCCTCTCTCAATAGAGACAAAGGTGCAGTGGCTGAGACTGGGAATATAAATTGGAAATATTCCTTGAGGAGCCCATGTTGATGTCCGGATAAGACAGCTTCATTTCTACAACATTCCCCCAAGTTCTTGACCAGCTTATTAATTAGAATGGCAAGTACATCGTTCACACTGTTTGTATGTACCAGTTGAGTTCTCTTCCGAGTGAACTTGTGAATGTCTTCCAATAAGTCTAATTAGACTTGTCGGAAACTCAGGTCCTGAGGGATCCGCTCACCATGAAATCCCCAAATCTTGTTGAGAACCTGACCTACCTTGGTATAATCAAGTTATCCCCAAAAGAAGCTGATTTGCAAATTGAAAAATTTCACAAATTAGAGACTCTGATTGCATTTGGGGTACACTAGTGTTTTTAGTTAAAGTTCTAAGCATCACATTTCCTTAGGATAACCTACATTAGCTAATTTGCCAAGTTGGCAAACGCAGCAATCTGCAATCTATTCCAAATCACACATCATTTTTGCTAGTGGTTTCTTTATACAGATACATTGCTTCTCTGAGGACAGTTGGTGAAGTAATAAGAATTGTTCTCCAAAGGACAAGTCTTCATTTTGGCCCAGGACTTTCTTACCCGGCACACATCTTACCCATCGCTTTCTCTGATACAGTACCCTGTTACTCAGTGTCCTGTTGCTTCTTTATGTTCTCATTTTGTGGTTAAATCATAGGGCTCCTGCCTCGATTTAGTTGCTAACTACAAGCCAAGCTCATGTTTGTGAATATTTTTCAGTTTATTTTTAAAAATTAGTTAGAAATGTGGTTCTTTGTAAAGACCACTGGAATGAAAAGTGATGATATAAAATAGCTGGGAAAGAAAAAGGGGGGAGGAGGGAGGAGAGAGCAGGGGAGGGACGCAGCGGTGCTATCCCAGCTCCTTTGTTGGTGTTGATTCCTGTTGTCTTTGCAAGAGATTTTTTAAAAAAAAACAAAACTGCAAGTCTTCATTAATAATTAATGTTTGTGATTTGCTAGTTTCGTATCACATCTTCTGTATCTATAGCTTGTGGTTAAAGTAATTTTATAGTTCAATATTTTTTTATTGTAAATGACCCCAGCTGGCTTTGCTGTTGGTGCTCAAAGTAGAGCGCAAAGTATATTGTACTTTAGAGCCGTGTGTAGACATAACGAATTGTGGCGTATCTGTTACAAACTTGGACAGTGCCATGCAGCATGCCAACTGTTGTAGTTTTAAGTCCTGGCGTATGTAAGTGACCTGTGGTGACATCTGCTCTCATCCCTTTCCAGAAGCTGAGGAGCTTTACCAGAAGAGAGTGCTGACCATCACCGGCATCTGCATCGCTCTGCTTGTGGTTGGCATCATGTGTGTGGTGGCCTACTGCAAAACCAAGTAAACCTCTCTCCTCCATGCCTTCCGCTCTCCTTAGCACAGAGAGGGATCACACGCAAAGGCTTTGCAGAAACCAGGCTCCACAAGCTAGGCTTGTCAATAAAAGGGGTGGGGGAGGGGGACAAAGGGACTTCTCCCCCTGTTCTCTGAATAATCCATTTCAAGGTCCTTTCCTCGTCACATACATTAGAAACCTCTGCCTATCTGTGTGAGTGTTTGGAAGATTTCTGATGAGTGACCACTGCTCGTGAGTGAAGGTAGGGTTGAACGGACAGTCTCAGATGGGAGCATGTATGTGCACATGTGTTTGTGGGTGTAAGTCCCACACACTGAGAGGAGAGGGATAGACACAAGGGGTGACTCTGTCATATTGCTGCAGAGCAAAAGTCCAATTTGCACTGACACTTAGGAGATAAAGGAAACACTTGGCTTACGAAATGCAGTTTCTGAAAGTTATCATGATTATTTTACAAGTCTGTCTAATTAGGTCACCAGTACCAAAGTTCTCAAAGTGTGAGATGTGAAAAAGGAATCATGGGAGGAAAATCAAACAAAACATGCTTTGGAAGAATAACAGAGAAGACATTAAAATAGATTCATGTTCACTATGTTGGATCTCTTAAATCTGCTCTGTATTAACAAATACAATTACTGTATGACAGAAATTCCCTTCACTTTCCTCTGATGTATACCTTCTACTCCAAGTTTCAATACTGTTAAATTAACAACCTTTTCTTTTTTTGCTTCATAACATATATTTTCTTCCAATATTTCTTTATTTCTATAATAATTTCATCAGTGATTTCAACACAGTCATCTGTTGTTGTTAGGTGCCGTCTGGTCGGTTCCGACTCCTAGAGACCCCGTGTCCAACAGAACGAAACACTGTGCCATCCTCATGACTGTTGTTATGCTTGGGCCCCTTGTGGCAGCCAGTGTGTCAAGCCATCTTATGGAGGGGTTTTCTCTTTTTCGCTGACCCTCCACTTTACCAAACACGATGTCCTTCTCCAGGGACTGGTTCCCCCAATAACATGTCCAAAGTATATGAGACAAAGTCTTGCCATCCTCCCTTATAAGGAATATTATTATGATCTGAATGTTGTATTGAGCAATGAACACAATATGCTTTTATACCACAAAATCAAGGGCATGGATTGTGTTTTCTCAATACCCATGATTTAGTGTATTGCCAGAATTGTGTAAGTGGTAGAGCTAAGCCTTCATAGCCTCAACCTTATGAGTCTAAGTAGATCCAATCTTAACTATTTCAATATTCATAACCTAGTTATACAAAAAGTGGGAGTAGAGTAAGATTATATTACAATTGTGCCAAAACTGTCTGGCAAAATATGTACATATCCTCACCCATATACACACTATACGTGCTTGTGCATACTAACTAGGTATAAGGCACAGCTTCAAAACTACATTTTCTTAAGAGATTCACATGCAGAACTATAAATTAAATCAGCCTTATTGATTCTGCAGCACAAATTAACTAAGACAAACGACCATCTGTAAAACTTAAGCAAAGCTGGATTTATTAGGAAAGTTGGGATTTTAGCCAAATATCAACTTGACTTCTTTTGTTTTCTTCTTTTTTCTTAGCCCTCAGCAGTACAGCTAAATTTCAGGAAGAATCCCATTTAAAAAAAA
>NW_004444045.1:3627067-3651825 GCF_000243295.1 Trichechus manatus latirostris
ACCTTTTGGTTAGCAGCCAAACACTTAACCACTGCTCCACCACCAGGGCTCCAAAGAATCCCATACCGCTTCTTAAATCTTTTTGCGAAGGATGTGTCATTCTACATCTGCCCTAGGCAGCTTGTGAGATGAAGTGGTACACCCCCTTCCCCCTTCCTCGCCACCAATCCACCGCCTTGAGTTACTAGAAGGTGTCAGAAGAAAGATTTGGCTGTACTAAGAAGTGTACTTAATAGAAAAGTAACTTCCGTTTTTCATATCCAGGAAACAGCGGAAAAAGCTTCATGACCGGCTTCGGCAGAGTCTTCGGTCTGAGCGAAACAACATGGTGAACATGGCAAATGGGCCTCACCATCCTAACCCACCTCCCGAGAACGTTCAGCTGGTGAATGTACGTGGACTCTGGCCCATGGGAAAACCTGAGCATCTCGGCTCTGTTCGGGCGCCTTCAAGTTTATTTTCTAAAGCTCTTAGGCTCTTAGCTGTCACCATTAATCATCATGGTTTCCAGGAATCTGAAGTTTCTCCAGGAAAAAAATAATGGGGACATTTTTTACAGTGGATTTGGTTACTGTAAAACCAGCACATTTCCTCTTATAAAGTGTTCATTAAGGAGTTGGAATAATAATGTTGGATTTGTTTTGCAAGGAGCCCACAACTGAGGAACGAGAGTGGAAGCAAGGAAAAATAATAAAATTAACAATACAAGAATCACAAGGGAACGTTTTTAATTTTTTTTTCTTTTTTTTTGTAATTTGGAAATGAAGTCTACTCCAGTCTATAATTGATTAGTAGAGATAACTGAAGGAATTGAGAGCTATTTTTATTTGGGGCATTTTACAGCGCTGATTTATTGATTCCGATTTACAAAGGGAGAACTAGGGGCGTAGAAAGGCCAGGTGACTTCTCAAACATGCTTCTCGGTCGCAAAACTAGAAGAATGCAATGATTTCTTATTTCCTGGCTCTTGCTACACGAGGCCAAACCCTCAAGATGAAAAATATCCTTAATCATCTAAGTATTTTGTTTAAACTTTACTAATCACTTAGCTTTTAAATATAACTAGATCATGGAGTAATAGATGCTGGAGAGTGGTTAGAGATCATCTTCCAAACCTCCCTTTTTTGCAAATAAGGGCCAGAAATCACACATCTACTTAGTAACAAGGAGACCTGGTGACGCAGTGGTTAAAGCTCTCGGCTGCTAACCGAAGGGTCAGCGGTTCAAATCCACCAGTGGCTCCTCAGGAGAAAGATATGGCAGTCTGCTTCCATAAAGATTGCAGCCTTGGAGGCTTGGAAACCCTATGGGGCAGTTCTACTCTGCCCTATAGGGTCTCTATGAGTCAGAATTGACTCCACAACAATGAGGTTTTCATTTTGTTTTGTTTTGTTTTGTTTTGTTTTATTTAGAAGCAAGCAGGAGCCAGACTCAGTTCTCCTGGCTTTTGAAGTATTGCTGTTTCTATTCCATCACATGTCTTCTGGTCTTTTTAATTTCATGCTGATATTTGGCTTTTATAGATAAAACTTGAAAATCATATTTCACTACCATTTTCTATTCTATAGAAAAAGGTGTACTTTGTATGAACCAGATAGATCATAGACCCAAGTCCAGAGTTGGTGGTTATTATACCACCAGCAATTCTTGTAGCAAGTCCTCCAGGAGACTGTTGGAGTCAGGTGCTAATAATGTTAACATACTTTGCTGCTTTCCTCCCCTTAACAGCGTTCAGCAGAATGTTCTGCACAGTTGATAGATGCATTCACTACAGACATAACTGTAACCTGTCACTGTATATGTCAGAAGATAAAGGAAGTAGAATGACTCCTTGAATTCCAACTGTGGCTCATGCTGTGTGAACCTGGGCTTTCAACTTTCTAAGCCTTTAGATCCTCATTACGAAAACAGGCCTGAAAATAATACTTTTTTCAAATGTTCTTGTGAACATTTAATAAGATAAGCTACATAAAACACTTAGCCCAATGGCATTTACATATTCATTCAATTATCGTTAAATATTATTTTCATTGTATTCACTGAACTTACTTTATCTTCCAAGAAGCAAAAGTGAAGTGGTACACGGACTAGAAATAGGTCACTAGGTGTGACAAATTTGATGGTGTCCTCATCACCTTTTCTTTAAAGCAAGCTAGCTGTACTTGCTAGGAAGACCCACAAGGAACAGCCTTTCCACTAAGAGAACCAGGTAGTTTCAAGCATAAATTTAAGTTGTAGATTCTTGAGTTTCTTTACAGCCCACAATGTTATCAGACTATAAAGTGCTCTGTTTCATCTGAGACTATTTTTCCCTTGCTTCCCATTCCTTTTCCTGTTATTTGACTCAATTTGGTGTAAGTACTAACAGCATTTAAAACATAAATTTAAAGTGAGCCTCTCTCACGGAAAGAAAGCAATAATAACTACTGTGGTTTGATCATGCAAATAAAGTAGAATGTACTTGCAGTGAATATAAAGCCCTCTGTATTGTATGTGCTTTGTCAAGGTTTGCGACCTTGGTAATCACTCTGAGTTCTTCAACTCTCTCAGTAGCGTTGTTAGTCTGACTGCTGGCAAAGTTAAAGATTTCAGTTACACCACTAGGGCCTCATAGGCACTGGGAAGCTGAAAAAGAAAGGTAGATGCAAAAAACGGGTTTGTTTTCAATTCTTCTACTGACTTGAAATTTGAAATAAAACAAACCATCTATGCTTTTGTTTCACTCAAATATCTGTTAGTCTTCTTTGACTTGCAACAATGCATAAAAATGAATATTTGGTAGATATTTGTATTGAATTCCCGTCATGTTATCAACTGGAAGGAAAATTGAACAAATAGGTCTTTTTCTGATCAAATGTAGCTGTGATTGTAGGACCTATGTTACGTGCACATTCAGGGGGTAGTTCATTAACTCCATTCATCTAACCTAAATGCTGCAGTAGCCAGCATAGGATCTGCCATCTGAGCGCTGGAGAAATGGAATGTGTTATGAAGCATGTGTTCTAGAATAGCTTTCTGTGTGTGTGACAGTGTTAGAATTTTGATTTATGTGACTCTTCAAAGTGTGTCTCTTTGTTTATCCAGCAGTACGTGTCTAAAAATGTCATCTCCAGCGAGCATATTGTTGAGAGAGAAGCAGAGACGTCTTTTTCCACCAGCCACTACACCTCGACAGCTCACCATTCCACTACGGTCACCCAGACTCCTAGTCACAGGTATGAGAATTAAAAAAAAAAAAAAAATTCATGGCATTTCTCCAAGAATGAATTTCTGCACATTGCCTTCTGCTGTCACTGCCTAAGCGTCAAACAGAAGACATGAGGCAGTGAGGTATAGCAAAATGCATGATCTCTGGACAAAAACAGACTTGGGACATCAACTGGCCTGCTACTTAATTGCTATGTAAATACGAGCCTCTATTTTTCTATAATTAAAAACGGGGGTAATGATACGTCCCTCCCAGGATTGTTGCTCCTCAGTCTAATGATCGGCTTGGCCACTCAGTGAATGGCTTCACTACCCTGGGAGAAGTCTGTCTTTGATTCCATATAATGCTTAGAAGCTGACTGCCTGCCATCATTGTACTGCCCTGGCAAATGCCCATGGAAATGAGTTGGATAGCTGAACCCGAAGCTCCCAAATGCTCTGGTGACCTATACCTGAGGGCATGCTACCAAGGGCTGCAGTACACTTCCAAAAATAGCCCATAAGACAAATTGCTTCCTTGACCTAAACCATTCGGGAACACCAAATCTGTAAGAATACTTAGCACATAGTGGCATTTGATAAATATTTGTTGAATGACTGAACAAATGAATAGAGTCCCCGGGTGGCACGAACAGTTAGGCACTCGACTACTAGCCAAAAGGTTGGCAGTTCAAACCCACCCAGAGGTGCCTCAGAAGACTGGCCTGATGGTCTGTTTCTGAAAGCTCACAGCCTTGAAAACCCTATGGAGCAGTTCTACTCTGCACACATGGGGTCGCCATGAGTCGGAATCCACTCGATGGCAACCGACAACAATAACAGCATGCAAAGCTAGTCTGAATCAGAATTCTTTCTATACCGAATCTCTCCGTAGCAATTCTATCTGGAAACAAGGTTGTAGTGAGCTACTGATGCACTAATAATATCTGTCAGATCATTTCCTTTCATTTTCCTTTTTGCATATAATTAAAAAAGTCTTTGCCTCTCACATTTCCTCCTCAGCTGGAGCAATGGACACACTGAGAGCATTATTTCGGAAAGTCACTCTGTACTCATGATGTCATCGGTAGAAAACAGTAGGCACAGCAGCCCAACTGGGGGCCCAAGAGGACGTCTCAATGGCGTGGGAGGCCCTCGAGAGTATAACAGCTTCCTCAGGCATGCCAGAGAAACCCCTGACTCCTACCGAGACTCTCCTCATAGTGAAAGGTAAAACGGAAGGGCAAAGCTACTGCAGAGGAGAACCCCAGTCAGAGAATCCCCGTGAGCACCTGCGCTCTCACCTAAGGAAATCTACTGTAATCAGAATAAGGGGCAGCAGTTGCCTTGTTCTAGGAGTGCTCCTAGTTGATGAAGTCATCTTTTTGAGTGACTGAACGCATTTCTTCTGAGCTTCACGCATCGTCCGAGTGGCTGACAGGCAACAGACTCTTAAAGAGCTGGAAAGATTTGATGTGAAAGGTGCAGCCAACTTGGAGTTCCCAGCTCTGATCTTAGGCTTATGTGCACTCTGGGTCTCAGTTGTAACCTTAGAGAGATGGAATCCATGATTTATAAGGACCCTTCTAAAATTCCAATTTGCCAGTTATCCAAACTCTGATACAATGATCGAGCTGGCCTCATGCTCTCATGTGCTAACTCTTTCTTACCTTCCAGCTTCAGTTATCTCAGATCAAGGGCTATGGCATTGCTGACTTTCATGGGGGAGCAACTGTTTGTGTTCCACCATAAATATCCCTTCTGTGAAGTTCCAAGAAGGGATGAATAAACAAATCTATTGTATGCTGCATCTGGCAGTCTTCACAGGTGGTTTTCAAAACAGATAAATGCCTTTGCTATGCCCCTTTATTCCAAAATGTTTTGGCTTTCATCTGGGGAGATTGGGTTGCGTTGGGGAAGTTAACAGCAAAGGTAAACTAAAAGAGATGCTAAATAGGAATATTGGGTTATGGATTCTTTTTATCCATTTTCACCTAAGCTGAGGGAGAGTTAAACCTCACCAGCATTTCTAGCCCCACCAGTAAGCTGCTACCTGTTTGTTTTCAAATACAGTGTGTATGTGTGTCGGGGGGTTGTCTTGTTTTATTTGTTTTCTTTTTACTTTATTGTCATCTCAGTTTAATCTTTGTCCACTTACTAAGAGTTTACATAATGCCCAGTAGTCTTTACTTATTTGCTAGCTCCTTGGGTGAAGATTTTGATAGACTCTTTCACTCAGAAACTGGGAAGTACTTACAAAAAAGGATGATCAGTTCTTGGCTTCCATATAAAGCCTGCTGATCTCTTCTTCAAGGGCTTTATCCCCCAAATGTGGTTTCAAAGCTTTATGGAATTGGAGATTACCCTTCAATCTGTTTGTGGAAAAGGAGATAAGATCCAAAACTGGTTTAAAACATTAGTCTCAAATTCATCTAATTATAACTTTAGGTATTAAGGAAGTCTAACTGTCCTAATTCAATCTTTTTTTTTTTTTTAAGACTAAAAATGAGGTTAGGGATAAACTCTTCCTACATTACTAGATGTGACATTTATCTGTAAAGATTGACATTCCCTGCTGTGGTAGGCTTCCTTGGGTACCCTGAGTGTTATGCAGGGCTACAAAATATACCTGAACTGAGAGATCATGCAGAGCAAAGACGAATCACTGTTAAATGTTGGTTAAATTGGAATTAGTGTGTCTCAGAGAGCTTAGTTTAAGTATCCCCAAAGCAAAAAGTCTGAAGACTCAAGCTCCAAATATTTCAATCTCCTAGACACTTTCCCATTTTAGACACAGCTAGATCTCACATCCCTCTCTCTCTGAATCATGGCTGAAAAGCAGGAAAATTAATAGGTTTCCTGTTCCTGTTACCCAGAGTTCAGATGATCGTGTCCTGTGTCATCACAGGTCATGTCCAATTAGACCCTGTGAATGTTAATGTGAAGAAAAGAGTCGTTTAGTGCTAGGCATTGGTTACGTTTTTATCAAAAGCTGAGAAATGTGACTCTGACAAAGCCACATCCTCCTTAGTGCCCCAAACCAGGTTCTTCTTATTCTGGGGGAAGAAAGCATGATGTGGTCAAAACGGTGCCCTCAATGTCTTGAGAGATGCACTGAGCGTTATTAGACAGAGCATAGCCTAAGAGAACATGGTATCTCCACCTCTTGAACAGTCACGAAAAAGGAAACCAAACACTGATGCAACCGAGGGTTTTGGAAGAGAGATCAATGGGAGGTTGGACATAGACTCCACTATGGTAAAACAAATCAAACAGAAGGTTCTTTTAGGCTTACCTTTGAATGCCTTGAACACTGGGATGGCTAGTTGCAAACTGAATGCTAAGAAGTAACATTTCGTGGAAAAATGAAACGCACACAAATGTATTGCAGTGTTACCAGGAATAAATCTAAGTTACTATGCTCTTTTTTTTTCATAAGACATAACCTTATAGCTGAGCTAAGGAGAAACAAGGCCCACAGACCCAAATGCATGCAGATCCAGCTATCAGCAACTCATCTTAGATCTTCTTCCATTCCCCATTTGGGCTTCATTCTCTAAGACCCCTTGGCTTTTAGGAAGGTATAGTATTTAAGTAATACTTCTTTCCCTTCCAAATCCCTGAGCCTTGGCCCTTAAAAACTGAGAGCTTTCCAGGACCTAGTCCCCTGTCTTTGCTCACAGTCTTTAACTTTAAATTGTGATGATGCGGAAAACGCCCAAAGCTTTGATGAGCTAGGCATTTTAGCTGATCTTTGCATGTGCCTCTGTGAGAAAACTCTTGGCTTCATAACTGTAGATTCCAAGGGTGCTGTATTTCCTAGTGTAAAAATCGAGACGTATGCCATGAATAGAAATTCTTTATTCTCTGATTATATAATATCATGAACTCTGTCCCCTTACCCTCCCTGCTCTATGCCTCTTATTCCACCACACTTATGTGGGGTATTCTGTGCTCACACAGGTATGTGTCAGCAATGACCACCCCGGCTCGTATGTCACCTGTAGATTTCCACACGCCAAGCTCCCCCAAATCACCCCCTTCGGAAATGTCTCCACCTGTGTCCAGCATGACGGTCTCCATGCCCTCCATGCCTGTCAGCCCCTTCATGGAAGAAGAGAGACCCTTACTGCTGGTGACACCACCACGGCTTCGGGAGAAGAAGCATGACCACCACCCTCAACAATTCAACTCCTTCCACCACAACCCTGCACGTGAGAGTAACAGCCTCCCCCCTAGCCCCTTGAGGATAGTGGAGGATGAAGAGTATGAAACGACCCAAGAGTACGAGCCAGCTCAAGAGCCTGTTAAGAAACTCGCCAATAGCCGGCGGGCCAAAAGAACCAAGCCCAATGGCCACATTGCCAACAGGTTGGAAATGGACAGCGACAGAAACTCTGAGAGCAGTAACTCTGAGAGTGAAACAGAAGATGAAAGAGTAGGTGAAGATACACCTTTCCTGGGCATACAGAACCCCCTGGCAGCTAGTCTCGAGGCAGCCCCTGCCTTCCGCCTGGCTGAGTGCAGGACTAACCCAGCGGGCCGCTTCTCTACACAGGAAGAATTGCAGGCCAGGCTGTCTAGTGTCATTGCTAACCAAGACCCTATTGCTGTATAAAACATAAATAAACACATAGATTCACCTGTAAAACTTTATTTTATATAATAAAGTATTCCACCTTAAATTAAACAATTTATTTTATTTTAGCAGTTCTGCAAATAGAAAACAGGAAAAAAAACTTTTATAAATTAAATATATGTATGTAAAAATGTGTTATGTGCCATATGTAGCAATTTTTTACAGTATTTCAAAACGAGAACGATATCAACGGTGCCTTTATGTTATGTTGAGAGCAAGTTTTGTACAGTTACAGTGATTGCTTTTCCACAGTATTTCAGCAAAACCTTCCATGTTCAGTTTTTGCTGGCTTCTTGTGCATTGCATTATGACGTTGACTGGATGTATGATTTGCAAGACTTGCAACTGTCCCTCTGTTTGCTTGTGGTTACGCCCAACCAGTACACCTTGTAATGGCACATCCATCCAAATACTCTTCTCTTTTCTAAGGAGTTTCCTTTGCTTTCAGTATATGAAATGAGTTGTGTCTGCTCTGCCAGCCAAAGGTTTGCTTCATTTGGGCTCTGAGATAATAGTAGATCCAACAGCATGCTACTATTAATTACAGCAGGAAACTTGCATTACGCCATGTTAAATATTAGGAAGAAAGTAATACTGTGATTTAGAAAAAAAAAAAACACTGTAGAAGACAGTTTGCTCCTACTAAAAGGAGCCACCATTTCCTTTATTTTGATTTAGGTTTCTGGACAAAACGCAACCATTTTAGGGCTAGCTTAGAAAATGGGTTCTGGTTTGCCACCAGGTAAATCTAGCACCCAATGAGAGGACTCTGTCACTTTGTCTCTGGGGGATGATACAGCAGTTCATCCAGATGAAGATCAAACCATGGCTGATAAAGGTGCAATCATTACTGACTTGTCTTTTTCACCGATTTTGGAACCGGAGATTAGTTGTGTCTTCTTGGCTCCAGAAGAGGCATGCTATGGCTCCAACTCAAACAGCACACTCAGCAATTGGTCTGAAATAGTCCTAGAGTGAAATGTGCCGTCTATGCATGGTGACAACTTGTCATCCTAGGGAAATACAGCTGTTGTAGAGTGAGGGGGGCGGGGAACGCATAGAAGACACGGGTGGAGAGCAGCTGTGTGACTTGGTTGAAATTTTAAACCATTTTGTTGACCACCCCTCTGTCCCATGAGATTTTTCTCTTGTTTTTCAGTGTTGCCTTGATTAGGTCATAACTATGCATGAACATTTTTGGTCAGGAATGGCCAGTGTGCATGTGGTTTGTGACTCATAAGAAGCTGCCATGAGTGACGGTTCATCAGCATATGCCTGTAGTGTTGGAAACTTTGCACCTGTACTTGCAGAAGTGACCCCCACCTGTGTCCTGCCCTCTCGATTTGCAGCCTGTATCACCATTTCCCCCTCTCTTAATTTTTGCTTTATTGTCACAAAGTAGGTCTAAGATTGGTCTCAACTTCTTATGTTCTCTTGTGATCGTAAGTCCAAGGAAGGCCTGTGTGTATTAACATTCAAAGAAGTGCTAATATCAGGAAAATAAGAGAAGTTTTTTTTTTTTTATTTTTAAATGGAGGACTTTTTATGCCCCCTGCTATCTGTGAAATCAGGGCTGGAGCTTTACTTAGGTTCCAAGTAGCCTCCTAGGAGCCATGGGGCACCACGAGGAACAGATTGGCAGGAGGTTCAAAATACCAGGCTGAAGTCAATGAAAGTACCTGCTTCTTATTTGCAGGTGAACAGAATCTATGTCTTCCCCAATTCTCTGAGTTAAAAATAAAAGGGAGGAAATGACACGCAAATAGGTCTTAGAAGGCAAATGCAAGCTGAGAATGAGTCACGTTGTTAAGCTCCTATGTTTCTATGATCCACAGAATGCCTGTCTGCAGGTCCTTGAAGTTGCTCTGAGTCCATGTATCCCAGTGTTTCCTTCTTTGTTCACGTACAGCTTTCTCTGTGCTCCACAGTATCCCAGTTTGTTAACCACCACTGCAGAGGTCCTGGGAGACTGCACGTGCTGCCCTGATTTCCCGATTCTGTGCAGATGAGTTCAGCTCATGGCGGGGGGAAGAGAACAGTCAGCCCAAAGAGGGTCTCTAAATTACTCAGATATTGCCTTCGAAGGCCTTGCCTTGTCCTTTGACCATTTCAATAAAAAAAAAAATTCCTATCATTCATTAAAACACAAATTTCAATTTCAACTTCTTTGGGCATTGAGGCATTCTGATACATCGTTCTGAAGAATTTCAGGAATAAAATAGAATCTTCTATTAGAGCAGTGAAAAACATTGTCCTCATTACGAAAATTGCTGTAAAGTTTCAAATTCCGAGTACATATGAAAATTTAGGCCAAGAGGAAATTTTCTTTCAACTTGATTCTGGTCACTCATAGATGTGGCACTTTAGTTGGGACAGCCTTTTGATCCGTAGAATAAGCGATTCCCTTGACAAGCAAGGCCAGCTGACTGCAGGGCCACCTGCTTGACTATGGATTTGTGTTCACAGGGACATCTCTGCGATGCTTAATTGCCACATCACTCTCAACCATCCCTGTATATAAACTCAGTCAGTGCAGTGGCAATCCAAAGACGGCAAGTGAACCCACATTCCCAAGCTAGCTTGGGTTTTATGGGAATGGAAATTGCCTGAAAGTTTGAAAGCAGCTTTGCTTCATTTCCTGGGCCCAAAATCATAATCCCATTGACGGGTATGCAGTGGAGCATAATATATGCAAAACTCCTTTAATCACTCTAAATTCCTTTTCTGTTTCCCTCTCCCTTCTTGCCTGGTATGACTTAATTTTTTTGTTTTGTTTGTTTGTTGAAGAGTGCCTGGACAGCCTCCTTCTCACTGGGATGTATGCAAATGTATTCCACAACAGCAGTGTGCCACCTCCTGCTTGTTTCAGTGTGACTGTCGTAAGATAGGTGGAGTTTATCCAGGGTAACTTGCTCAGTAACGATTCCTTTTTTGGTCTGGGGTTGAAAGGTGCATGGTTCACATGGGTGAAAATAAGGAAGGCTTGGTCTTACCTTTGAGTACTGGCTATATTCCACCAGCCACAGAGATTTCAATCCCACAAAGACCCAGGAAACACTGCAAAGAAATGCAGACAAAAGGAAATGGCCACATATCACAAATTCTCTTCTATATTCTTTTGTAAATACATATTGTACATTACTTGGATGTTTTCCTAAATCATTTACTGTCTCTATGAGTTAATGTCAATTTTTACTCTCTCGACTTACTGTGTAACATTGTAAATAACAATGTCCTTTATTATTTATATTTAAGCATCTAACATATAAAGAGAGTTGTTTTCATATAAGTTTAAGATAAATGTCAAAGTATATGTTTTTTTTTATTTTCCTTTTCTTTAAAATTATGTATCTTTTCCTTTTTCTTTTTTTAAGAATAATTTATTGTCGAGGAGAAAGAATGTATATGTAATTGGAACTGTTTGAAGAATGCACATTTGAAGGCCGTGAGGTACTGATAAAACTAAAGAATTTATTATCCAAAATACTAAGCAATAAGTAATTGTGATTTATTTAAAGTTTTGTTCATTTCATGAAAGACATACTGCAATAAAAATGCTTCTCTGTGGAGACCTGGCAGTGTTGCTCAGCAGACGAACGTTTCAGTCTGTTAGACCAGCACCTTCATCTTAATCGCACAGTTGTACTCATTTAGGAACGTGTCTGGTGGACGCCATGATCATCTTGTCTGTCCATTGCTTCTGTCGCACTGCCTACTCTTGAGACATCTTCTGCCTACTGATTCCTTTTACCACTTTATTCCTTGTCGAAGGGGCCACAGCCAAGCAATATGACATCTCCTTTTCTCCCATACACAATGACACATCAGAGAGAACATGATCAGCCATGAGTGCCTGGAAAAAGAATGCTATTGTGGTTCAAATAGTATGATGGCCACATAGCCTAAACGGTAACCACTTAGAATCTGGCCACGCTAAGCTTCCTTGTTGCTTCAGTAAACTGATTTTCCATCAGGCCCACAATTTATTGATTCGCAAGTTTAAGAGAAGAAAAGGCTGAACTGGGTTCCTTCCTCTTGTTCTATTCAATAAAACAAATCAGAATAAATGCCCACCATGGTACTGCTCTGGGAGGAGCCTATGCATGAGAAATCTCCCTCATTCTAAGACTTAGTCCTAGAAATGAGGATATTACTTTTATTATTGAGATTAGCCTAAACAAAAGCCGTATTTTAACACATTGATATTTGCATGGTACTTTTTATAGCTCTTCAAGCATCTTACTCGTTATTCCAGGCAAGTTAAGGGCTTCTGAAGTATATGGAGTAGAGGTTGGCAATCTTTTGGGGTACACAGTAGCCTCCTTTGGAGTTTCATCGAAGTCCACCACCATATACGTACACCATTCCTATTACCCGGTAATAGTTCTCGTAGTGTCATTTCTGAAAGAGTCTGGATGGCTAGGAGATTTAAACTGTGGCCTGCGACTGTGTTCTGTTTTTACTGTTTATATTGCTGAATTTTCAAATATCCTCACAATTGTGTTAACACTGACTTTCACAGACATACACATACTCAAAGACAAAAAAAAGGCAAACACAAATCTGAAGCCACCACATTCTTTCATCGTCCAGCTGTCATTCAGCCAATCAGCCATCCAGCAAATCAGGGTAGTAGGCTTAAAACCTGAGACTTTTCTCATACCTCAAGTTCATGCTGATGCTTTGTCCACCCCAAAAATTGAAAACTGCAAGCATCTGTGTAGTTTAGGTTAAAACAGTTTACCTACGATATCTTGGTATTTGAAGCAGAAGTATGAGTTTGGTAGAGAGTGGTATGGAGCAGTGAACATTCACAAGACAATATAGTCAAATTAAATATTTCTATAATTATTACAATTCTCCATTCACTTCAACAGTGTAGAGTCTTGAATATCTGACCCACGCCAACACTGCAAACTCGCAAATGATCTTGTCTTTCCAATCTAAGGTGAAACCTGCAAAGTCTTCCCAATCATTAGATTGCTTTGCTCTCTATCTTGATGATGAAAGACCACAGGACTTGATGCCAGGGATTTGAGGTTAAATGAGGCAGTTCTGAAATCTAGAGACTTAGCACGCTCTAAGGAGTAGAATTTGTTTATGAACCACTTTGCACTCTATTTCTGGTGTGTATTCTCTGAAATTGATGGAATAAAATAAATTTGTGGAAACTATTATTCCAAAAGATTAATTTGATTAGAAGTAGAAATGCTTTCAGTTTATGAAAGACAGAACCATCCTGTTGCTGCAGGAGGCTGTGATATTCCTACCTTTAGGGTTGTTGTTGGACAAGGTAGTTATGCCCTCCCCTGCATGTGCCTTTGGGCTCCTGTTGACATCCTGGTACTGGAATTGTCGGGTTGCTGTAGTAGGTTGTTGGTTTTGAACTTCAGTTGAGCTTCAGGACATCACCCACCTGGAAACAGGAAAAGAGTTTTGTTATCTGGAGAAAACCTATTCTGATCCACCCCATCCTTTTAAAAACAGATTCTAAGGAAGAGGCAGAGAATGGGGTTATAGTTCCACCCATGATCTTTTTCTAACCCTCTTCCTTCACACATGGACAGAATTTGATGGAGGAAAAGACATCTTTTCCCATCCTACAGTGCTCCAAAGAGGCTAGAGAATTACCTCTATTGATTTAAACATCTTTAATAGCTTGTAGGTTTGTATAGCTTTGCTCATAGGTAAAGACATGAACTATTGAATATAAATAGCACTTATATAACATTTTATGACTTAAAGCATCTTTTATCTCTTTTGATTCTCTTAACCCTGTGGGATATGGATATTATAAATGTGACAAAAAATTTAGGCTCAGAGAGGTTAAAAAACTTTCCTGGTGCTGCCCATCAGAGTTGTGGAGATAATACTTGTACCCCGGTTTCGGACTACAAATCCCATTTCAGTTGTGCCAGGTTGCATACCATACCTCTGCCTGCCCCCCAACACACACACTCCCCAAGCACAAAGAGGCCTTTCATTTTCAGCCTTTCCTTGCATGTACGGTGCAACTTACATCCAATTCCAAATTTCTATTTGGGAGAATATGGACTCTCTGGCTGTGTTTTAGAGTTATTCTAGAACGCAATTTGTTGACCCTAAACTTAGCTTTCTGAGGGAATGAAGTGCAGCCATGGGAATGAATTCACAATTTAAATATTCTTTACGTGGAAAGAGAAGGGACTTTGTGGTCAGAGTACTGTCCCCACCACTTAGCAGCTCTGTAAATTTGGACAATTTGTTACCTCTTCCACGCTTATTCCCTGATCTCTAACATGGAAATACCATTGCTATTCCAAGGCTGTGGTGTGGTGAGGATCAAATTTAAATACAATTGAAGAAATCAGTACGTAGTGAGTATTCAAATGCTAGCCCCAATATTTACCATTTGCTCCTTCCCCTCCAAGTAGTTAAAGTTTGGAATCTAAGTTGCTCAGTTCCAAATGGCACACTCTGCATTGCACAAACTGAACCAATTAACATGCTTTATCATTTTCCCAATCTTGTCCTGGTAAGCAATTCTTCTGTAAAAACAATGGCACATTGAGCAGCATAATCAACAAACAGCATTTGAAAGTTTTGCTTAAATAAGTTCTTCATGTACTTTATAAGGCATTGTAAGAACAGTTTGCTTCTTATGCAGACATCATTTCACATCAGCTCTCTAATTTTAATGGTTTATTACATCAATATTTCATTAGAATTTCGCAGAAATTTACTGAAACATAACTCTCTGTCGAACTTTCATAATGTCACCTGCAAACTTCATTGCAAACATCTAATAAAACAAGCGAACAAAAGCTGATGGGCTAACTGTGCACACCTCCTTGCCTTAGCTTGCATCCAAGATATTCAGAAATCTTCCATTTCCTTAGGAAACCGTCATCCAGGCAAAGGTCAAGAAAGCAACAAAATTAGAGGAGTCAGGTCTCAGATTACAGCGATCAACCACATTGCTTATGGACATTTATCACCCATTGCCATTGTCTATCCAACGATCCCTCAGTCTACTCACTCTTCACTCTGTGCATAAAACAGAGCTCTTTGTCTCACCATAGATATGACACAATCAATTACTTATGGATTTTAGCTTTGGGGATTTAATCTTCTAAATCTGCATCTTACATCAAGGTTGGTAGGTGACATGATCTCATGACGTCAGGTATCAAGCTTGTGATATAGGCGGGGTTAACCTCCATGACATAGCTCTCTAGAGGCCTTCTCAGAGTCTGGTTTAAAGTGAGCTTTCCATCTTCTTCAAACAACTCAAAATGTGCTTCACATCTTTCTTCGGCAATGACATTGAGCAAAAGGAGGGGTGTCATGGGCATGCACTTTTGCAGCTGATAGATAAGGTGACAAAACAGACAATTTCCCCTTGAATCCCAGGCTCTCTCCACCATGAAGAACAGGGAAGAGCAAGGAGATGCTGTGTGTCATGGCCACTTGTTCTGAGCTCCCAAATTCCCTGCCATCAGCTGCCTTCCAATTCAGAGGCTGATTCTCCTCTCCCAGAAGAGTCTCCTCGCAAACATTCCATCCCCCCTTCAGAATAATCTTTTTGCAAAACAGACTTCCCTTAGTAACCCCTGAGTTCAGAGTTCTTCTCTCCCTTGTTCTTCTGTTCCTGATGACTCTGATTTCAAAAGATGGGGGAGCCCTGGTGGCACAGTGGTTAAAGCACTCGGCTGCTAACCCAAGGGTTAGCAGTTCGAACCCACCACCTACTGTGCGCTCCATGGGAGAAAGATGTGGCAGTCTGCTTCTGTAAAGGTTACAACCTTGGAAGCTCTATAGAGCAGTTCTACTCTGTTCTTTGGGGTCACTTTGAGTCGGAATCGACTCAATGGCAATGGGTTTTTTTTTTTGTTTTTGGTTTGATGTCATATGACCATATACCTTCACACTGTAAACAGAACTTTAATCAGAAATTAGTGGATTAAAATTGGAGTTTAATGTAATTTGTATTAAACTGGGATGTCCTCCTTGGCAAGCTTAAGGGCAGAGTCACATTTCTTTGCAATATTTGCTTAAACATAAACTAATCTCTGACAATCTGAGATGTTAGCTCAACCACACATCTGTACTCTGCTCTATTTATCTGGGGAATTAGATCTCTAGGCATGAATGTGAGAGGAAGGACCTTGGATTCTTCCTAGTAAGCCGTTAACGCAGAGCTAATGAGATTTAGGATTCCACTCAGGGTCGAAATCCCGTCAATTATCAAGCAAAGAGCAACTAAGGGGAAGTGTCCCCTTGCCTGGTTAACAGAGCCACATGTCACTCACTGATCAAGCCAAAATATGAGCAATATTCTAGATTTCTTCCCCCACATCTAAATGGTGACAACAAATCCATCCCCTCCCTTATAGCCCCATTGCATCTTCCCTTGTCCATGACTCATCATCTCTCAGTGGCACCCATCAGCCTCCTAACTGGTCTGCTTCCTTCAGCACCTCTGGGTCATCCTTCACATCCTGCTAGAAGGTTCTCTCTAACTTGCAAATCTTATTACATCGTTCTCCTGATTAGAACCCTTCCATGGATCCTCATTAGCTTTAACTTCTTAGCCAGACATAGGAGACCCCTCACAGTCTGACTTCTGGCAAATTCTTCTAGCTTATCTTCCACCGTCACCCTTCACTCTCATCTTTGTTTTCTGTTTCCCAAATACATCCACATCAGTCTCTGTGAAACTCTAGTCACTGGCACACCAGTGTCATGGTTTTTGCCATATTCATGTACCACCTGTATTCTTTCTTTTGCATAGTGTTTTTTTAATTGCATTTTTAACTAAAATAAAGTCGTTTCAAATGAAACTTTGTATCAATTCTGTGAACGGAAAACCTCAATCAGTTGCCACAATAAAATAAAACTGTAAAAGTAAATATAATAAACAGAAACGTTATTAAGTTCTCACAAGATATTGTTGCCTGGTAACGTCTCTGAGCCTAAGACCTATTTTTGACAAAAAAGAAGATTAGCAAGTGTTACCAATACCAGTACCAACCGCTGTCCAGTTGATTCAGACTCATGGCGACCCCATGTGTGTCAGAGTAGAACTGTGCTCCATAGGGTTTTCAATGGCTGATTTTTTGGAAGCTGATAGCCAGGGCTTTCTTCCAAGTCCACCTCTGGGTGGACTTGAACCTCTAACCTTTCGGTTAGCAGCTGAGCACATTAACCATTGACACCATCCAGGGACTATATAATCATAAAATAAAAATATGATGCAAGGAACATGAGCCTGAAACTACAGGGATGTAAGGTTTAAAGACTTCCTCTTTCACTTGGGCCATTAACATCCCTGAGCCTTAAGTTCATTGTGTCGATTAAATGAGAGTTATTGTACACACAAACTTTAGCACAGTGCTTTTGCTTGTAACAGGTGCTCCGTAAATATTCCTTATTCATTTGATGAGAAACTTCTTGTTCTAGCTTGTCTGGCATTGGGAAAAGGACTTAGCAGGCTTAGCAACCTGGCTAGCTCTGGTTAGTCCCGTCCTGTCTGCGGAGAACTCTCTAGGGAAGCTGCTGGAGGCTGTGTGTCAGCAGAAAGCTGGCTTCCCGGTGCTGTTGCTGCAGGAAGGGAGTCCCCTTTTGCTCACCCAGCTGCACCAACACAGAAGAGAACAAACCTACTCAGAACTGAGTTAGCCCAGCAGAGCAGACGTTTCTTTTTCCCTGAGAAGGAAACAATTTTACGAATTCCGAAATGGAAATGACAGTTAGCTCTATCCAATTAGCAAGAGCTAATTTCGATTTCAAGGTCATTGTGTACCGTGCTGTCCTCCTTCACAAGCCTGAGGTTTGGCTCCACTCCCTCCCCGACTCTGTGGCTCAGCACCCCTGCACATCCTGTAAACAATCACAATTTCCATTTAGGACTCAATCTCCTGGGGATGTGCTGCAGTCCCCATTTTTAGGAAATTGATGCTGGGCAAATGATTAAAGGTTTCACAGATTATGAAGGTTATGGCACAGTTTTCTCTGCCCATGGCT
Source organism: Trichechus manatus latirostris (assembly GCF_000243295.1). Taxonomy (NCBI): domain Eukaryota; kingdom Metazoa; phylum Chordata; class Mammalia; order Sirenia; family Trichechidae; genus Trichechus; species Trichechus manatus. Next base: position 3,644,898 of record NW_004444045.1, read on the forward strand.
TAATTTAATTAGAGAGCCTGGAACAGCTCAGCAGCAGAATTGTGCAGCAGAATGGGCTCCAATTTGCCCGCAGGCAACTACAGGAGCAGAGCAAGTATGAGATATGCTGGATGACTCATCAGCGGATGGAAAATGCAGTGAAAGCTTGACTTTCTCAACGGGATCAGGCAAGGCGACTGAGAAATCTTCCCTGGGAATGGACCCCTGGTAACTCTGCATCGACAAGATCATTTAAAAACTATGCTTACAGTGAAGTAAGCAGCAGAACAACTGTCTGACCTTGAAATTATTCTGTGGCCACTGGACCTTGAAGACACTGGTGAGGGCAGCTAAATCCAGCAGGAAGCTTCTTGAGGTCCTGAGGCCCAAACAGAGATGTCAAGAGACCAGGATGTTCTTTCTTATTCTGGTATATACTGACTTACTCGTGCTTTTGCGAGATTTCAGATGTGCACAAACTCTAAGACTGATTATCCTTGTTGGGGACACTAAGCTTTACCGATTTGGTTTTGCAAAGAGTCGCTGGCTGTTTCGGCAGCTAGGTTCAGGCTGGGATACAAACGCATCCCGGTGGGAGCTTAGATATTCTCTGGGTCCATTTCACTTGCTACGTTCAGAGAGAAAAAAATGGACAGGTGATGGGTCGGGTGGGGACTATATGATGGAGATTTTCTGTTAATATGGAAACCAGGGAAGATTTAGAAAAGTGACAAATGACTTCCCAAAAGACTTTGTTGCTGCTGTTAGGTGCTGTCAGGTCGATTTTAGACTCTTAGTGACCCCACGTGACAAGAGTAGAACTGCCCCATAGGGTTTTCTAGGCTGTAATCTTTACAGAAGCAGATTGCCAGGTCTTGCTCCTGCGGAGTTGCTGGGTAGGCTCAAACCACCCACTTTTTGGTAAGCAGCCAAGCACTTAACTCTTGCGTCACCAGGGCTTCCTCCCAAGAGACTGCATGTAGCCAAACTCATTTCACTTCTGAGCGAGATTGCAATCTACGACACAGAGCAGCGAAGGCCTGGGAGACTGTGCCTGTGGTGAGTGAGTGGTTGGTGCCTGGCTTTAAAGGGAGCCACTCTCTTCCTCCACAGTCATGGCTACACTGTCTACCCATCAGATGTTTGTGAATTCGTCTCCAGCACTGTCTCTGCAACTCCCTCCAATATTTATTCTCAAATAAGCTTCATTCAAACCTTACTCATTTACACAAAGCTCAAGCTTTCATTCCACAAACATTTACTGAGGACATGGGATATGCATGACACTTGCCTAAGGACCGGTAATGCAAAGAAGATACATTTCATTTGGACCAGGACTTTGCACCAGTTCATTCCAGTTCGAAACCCTGCTGAGAATTTGCATTTCTAACAAGTTCTCAGGAAGTTATACATAAGAACCACCTGGGGATCTTATTAAAATGCAGATTCTGATTCAGCATACCTGGGGTGGAAATGCAGATTCTCAGCAGGGGTTTGAACTGGAACAAACCAGTTCAAATCCCGGATGTAAACACGTCTAGTTATTCTAAGGGGGCGGTTGTGGCTCAGAGGTAGAGTTCTCGCTGTCCATTGGGAAACCTGGATTGGATTCCCGGCCAAGGCACCTCATGCTCAGCCACCGCCTGTCTGTCAGAGGAGGCTTAACTGTTGCTATGATGCTGAACCGGTTTCAATGGAGCTTCCAGAATAAGACATACTAGGAAGAAAGGCCTAGCCGTATATTTCCAAAAATCAGCCAATGAAAACCCTATATGTATCACAATACGATCCCATGATGCATGGGGTCACCATGAGTCGGGGGTTGCCATGATTCGGGGGCTACCTCAACAGCAGCTAACAACGACAATCTATCTAAGACAACACATTCCACATTCTAGGTCTGGAAGCTAATATATAAATAACTGCAATGTGATCAGCGGAGGAGGTTGTACTTGGGCTTGGAATCTTGAACGTCATACGTTTACTGCCAACTCTCCCACTTAGGTGTTATGTGAATTTGGCATATTACTAAACCTCTTGAAACCTAGTTTATTTGCCTATATGAGTTGAATAATCTTAAAAGGATATTGTTAGGGTTACTAATATACATAAACACATTTACAATATCATCTGGCACAGAATAACTGCTCAATAATAGTTTTAATGGGAATTTAAAAGTGCTATGATAATGATCTCACAAAATGCTACGAGAGAACAGAAGAGAGAACTACCGTCTGAGGATTATAAATTATAATTTAGTTAGATTTTAAAAGAACTCTTACTCATCCAAAAGAGGACGGGGTAAAGGGTTACCACAGGTCAATTTTCATGGGAAAATGCCCAGAGAAGTGAAAGAAGAGAGTATTTTCAAGTTGGTGCCAAGGGTAAAATGATAGGTGGGGTTGGAGATGGATGTAAATGTAAGGTTGGTGTGGCAAGCTGGGACTAAATTTTGGATTAAGGTCATTGTGTCTGAACTGGAGGCAATTAAGTAGGAAGGTAACAAGCTTAGAAATGAGATTTATAAAATTAATTCTGGAGACTCGGCTAATTGGACAACCGGGTGGAAAGAGAGATGGAGAGAATTTAGGATGTGAAGGTAAGGTTGTAAATGAGTGATGATGAGCATTAATCTGGATTAGTGGCAAGAAAGATGGAGACTAGGAGACGGAGTGGAGTGGAATTTACGTGGTGGAGGTAAATAGACCTGATGACCAAATGCACATGGGTCTTGAGGTGGGAGAGGATCCAAGGATGGCCCTGCGCTTGGGCTTTGGAAAGGTTGCCAACACCTGCTCTAAGATGTTTGATGAAACACTCTGCCTGCATCCACAGGCAGGGGTTGAGACAAGTCCAACACTCTACTCATCAGTGTAGGCAGATCGTGATTGTTGCTACAGGTTATGAGCACTGTGCTGTGCTGGCATTTACATAGATACCCTCGCTTAATCTTCACAACTATGAGGCAAACATTAAGCCAGAAAAACCCGTTGTTGTCAAACCGATTTTGACTCATAGCGACACTATAGTACAGAGTCAAACTGCCTGGTAAGGTTTCCAAGGAGTGGCTGGTAGATTCGAACTGCTGACCTTTTGGTTAGCTGCCAAGCTCTTAACCACTGCACCACCAGGGCTCTGAGGCAGATTTTATTATCCCCATACCACAGATGAGAAGATTGAGGCTCAGCTATGTTAAAAATCTTGCCTAATATTATACAGCCAGCCACTATCAGAGCTGCAAATCAACCAAGATTTGCCTGACTCCCGAACTCCAACTCCTTATCACTTCCCTCTATCTGCTGCTCTTATAGTGATGTTTACACAGTAGGACTTACACTGGAACGCCTTTAGGAGGGTTACCTCTTTAAAGAAAGACAATTGCTCTCCACAGGAATGAATCGATTTAATATGGAAAGGTAAATTCTGATAGAAGCCAGATTGTGTCCCTCTTTCAAGTGATTTCTGTTAGAGGCAACATTCAGCTAAGGTGGGCATGGAACTACACCCTCCCCCATGTCTGTATGCATTCATTCACTCATTACTCACTCACCCACCACCTATGAATTTGTCTGATCAGTGCTCTCTGTCCTGTACTGTGACAGGCACTGTGTAAGTTGTCTGAAGTCTAAGACGCTTTTGGAAAATTTCCTTGCTCCTCATCTCCATCTGTCTTAGTTATCTAGTGCTGCTATAATAGAAATACTACAAGTGGATGGCTTTAACAAATAAAAATTTATTCTCTTACAGTCCAGGAGGCTAGAAGTCCAAATTCAGGGCACAAGATCCCAGGGAATGCTTTCTCTTTCTGTCAGTTCTAGGGTAAGGCGCTTGTCATCAATCTTTCCCTGGTCTAGGAACTTCTCAGCGCACGGACCCTAGGTCCAAAGGACAAGCTCTGCTGCTGGTGCTTCTTTCTTGGTGTCATGAGGTCCCCTCCCTTCTCTGCTTGATTCTCTCTTTTATATCTCAGAAGAGATTGACTCAAGATACAACCTAATCCTGTAGATGGAGTCCTGCCTTATTAATGTAACTGCCTCTAATTCTGCCTCATTTATGTCATAGAGGATTTACAACGCATAGGAAAATCACATCAGATCATGGACAACCACATAATACTGGGAATCATAGTCCAGCCAGGTTGACACATATTTTGGGGGGACACAATTCAATCCATAATACCATTTTACCACCTTCCGTGGGAAAAAGTGTTATCCAGTAGGCATTCTGAAAGATCATAGAGTAATAAATGCTCCTCTAAGTGTCTCTCTCATTTATGGAGTGGCTGGAAATGCTGTAGATCGTTTTCAAGTTAACATTTCAAGGAGTATGTTGAAATATGCTCTGTCTACCAGGAAGTTAAAGTTTTAATCTCACTTCAGTCTCCATAGATATTAACAAAACTTCCATAACATGTCAGAGAGGACCATGCTGGCCTGCCAGTGGGTTGGGATGCCTCAGGCGTGACTGCTTCCTTCTGTGGAACATAATGGTGTGCAGAGTTAGTGTTGCTGAAAAGTTCTGATCACCCAGCTATTTATGCCAACTTTTAAAATTAGGAGATTTGGTTTCAAAGTGAGCGAAGTAATGAAGAACAATTTGTGAAGCTATCAAAATGTAGTCGCTACTGTGGCTAACAGGATAAGCCTGACCTCCATGAATGAAAATCCTGACCTCAGGGTTGAGGATCAGAACCAGTAGCTTGATATCCCTTCTCTGTAAAAGGGTGTTACTTCTTCTAGGAAGGTTGGATCACTGCTTCTTCTTTGGTTTTCAAATAATCTATTGCAGCATGCACCACATGGTATTATACTTCCACTTGTGGCTGACTTCCAACTAGATATGAACTCCTAGATGTTAGAGATTATGCTGAATGCTTTAGCCTGCATGCTTAGTACAGTATCTGGAACTTACCAGTTGCCATCAAGTTAGATTCTGACTCACAGTGACCCAATGAGTCAGAGTAGAACTGTGCTCTATCGGGTTTTTGATGGCTGATTTTTCAGAAGAAGATGGTCAGGTCTTTCTTTCGCGATACCTCTGAATGGACTCAAGCCTCCAACCTTTCAGTTAGCAGCTGAGTGTGTTAACCATTTGCACCATGCAGGGACTACCACCTAGAACTTAGAAGATCCTTAATAAATATTGTTCAGATCTGCTGTATCAGGTTTAATTGTCCACAGGGACGATTATAAGGTTCTACAGAAGAAAGCCATTTAACTCCTTCAAAATTCTTTTCTGCACTAATCTTACCCAAGATGAATGGAAAAAGAATATATTTGCCTGGGGTGGGGAGAGGGAGGTGGGTGAAACATAACATGAATGGTTTTATAAATGAAGATGGCTTATAATATTGTTCTTTTATCATGTATCTAATACATATAGTAAAAGAAAAAAATTCCCACTAATGAAAGTATAGAGAGAAAAAACTGTGGTCCCTTCAATTAATGTAATGGGACTCTCAATTTAGCTATAAGAGAGAGTCAGACATGTCTGGCCTTGTCTACTGAACTAGTGGGAGCAGCTGCCAGAAGCCTGTTTGCATGTGATTGAGGGTCCTCTTGGGAAAGTTCTCATTCTGAAGGAAGAAGTTGCCTGGCAACAAGAGTTTGACCCGTGGAGACAGCCTCACCCAACAGAGGTGCAAGAAAGCCTGAGTACAGAGTGGTGTCTGTCATCTCGATCCGTCTCCCAGCTGGCTGGCACCGATACGTGCCTACGTGATCCAGAGAGCGGGGAGTCCAAGTGTAAAAGGTGGGGGGAAAATAAACCTGTTCTACTAATATATTTTTAAAGCATTGGAGTACAAACACTCTACTTCAGGCTCCATCTGCTAGCTGAAGCCTAAGCGGAAGGGAGAAATTTTTTCCCTTTTTACTAACAAAAGTTTTAGTATGGTGATGTCACCAAAGCACTCATGGCAATGCATGACGGAGCAGTAACAGTACCTGGGGGAAGACTTTGACGCCAGGGCAGCAGTAAGAATCAATACCTATAGGATCTGATAGTATGCAGATGATGTTTTTGTTGTTAGCTGCCGTGAAGTGGGCCTTTGCGGGAACGAAATGCTGCCTGGTTCTGTGCTATCCCCGTGATTGGTTGTGGATCGGACTCTTGTGATCCATAATGTTTTCACTGACTGATTTTTGGAAGTAGATCATCAGAACTTTCTTCCTATTCTGTCTTAGTCTAGGAGCTCTGCTGAACCCTGTTGAGCATCATAACAACACAGATGGGTGGTAGCTGCACATGAGGTGCATTGGCTGGGAATCAAATTCCAGGTCTCCTGCATGGAAGGCAAAAATCTATGACTGAACCACCAATGTCCCCACATCCAGAAGACACTCACTGGGCTATGCATGCACCTGGCAAGACACCGTAGTAGCAGACAGAGTGAAACAGTGGTACCGAGCAGAGGCTTGATGGGAAACTGTTGCACCCAATGGGCCAATGACCAACTAGAAATCCTGGTACCAAGGACAGAAGGTAGTGCCCACGAGAGCCTGAGAGTAGAATAGTCAAAGGATTCTAGAGAGCTAGCAAAGCATAATGGAAATAACAGCTGCTACCAGACTTGACAACGTCATGACTCTCCAGTCCAGGAGGTTAGAAAGCCAACATCGCAGGGCTGTGCTTGAAGAGTTGTTGCTAGCTGGCTTTTCTTTTCTAAACTGAATTATTTTTGATGCAACATGGTGCTCTTTTTAAAGAAATCCTTCCGCAAACTGAGGAATCCAGCCTTAATTCAAGTATTTAGTTGATATTTATTCATTCCCAATTTAGTCTCACCAGGAATTAAGTGAGCTGATAAAAATGCAAACACTGCAGCCAGATAAAACATTAAGAACAAGTGAGACAATTTAAATACATAAAATCCCCCATCTGCTTTATCTATACTTTAAATTGAGTTTTCAACTATTTCTTAGTGGACATTTATATGCCCTTTTGTTTT
>NW_004444045.1:3652073-3654688 GCF_000243295.1 Trichechus manatus latirostris
TGTGGGAGTCCGAGATGCCAATGCTCAGAGAACGCAAATGACTTCTCTAAATTGTACTGAGAATCACTGTTTTTTTTCCTAACTTGTATTTTTGTTGTTGTTCTTCTTCTTCCTTTTCCTTCTTGCACCTGATGGAATAACACAGAGAAAGTGATTCTTTTCAGCAAACTGATTAGCAAACGGAAATGCTTCCCTTATACCCCACGTGACCAGTAAGTGTGCAATGCACCCTATGGAACTGATAGATCTCTGCCAGGGCCAGGAGAGGCAGTGACAGAGCTATGCGAAGCACGCATTAATAAGTGGCCCCACTGATTTTAGAAGCTGATCAAGCAAGGAGAAATCAATAATAATAAAAAGTTTTAAGTGTCAGACTTTCTTGAGTACCAACCCTCAAAAGGAGTGGGATGTCTTTTCCTTGAAGCTTGGGCTTCCCATCTATTTTGCATTAAGTAGAAATTATATAGAAAAAATACATATATAATTTCCACTTAATACCAGCGCTTTATAGGATGTGTTCTTTTTATTAGTGTTGAGCACTTAATTGTTGCTCATGGAATGTTGATCTAGAAAGAAAATGGGAGTAGAATTGGAAAGGAACTAATAGGTAACAAATTCCTTGTGTGTGACAGGTCACGTCATACATTATCTCATTTTGTATTCATATATGTAACCTTTACTATGTTATCTATTCATAAGCCACCCTGAAAGTTGGCTGTCAGGTGACATGTATTACTCTATAATGTTTAAGGCATAGATTCCAACCTGGAGCACTGTGAGTACTGGTTGTGGGAGCCCCACAGCTGGCAAGTGATATTAATCAGCGGCCACTGTCCACTGTCCACATCTCGGTGGCTTTGTTCTGTCATGTTCACATATGCATGTAATAAGACCAATTATATGCTCTAGTACTATTTAAAATTTGGCTATTCCTGAAAGTCTCTGAATATATCTTTCAGGAACGGAAAAAAGCATCTGAGGGCAAGGCCACCCAGATAGTAGGTGTTAGAGTTAAAGTTTGAATCTAATTCTGTTTGATTCCTAAGGCCACACTCTTTATATCACTACATGCTACCTGCCTGGAAGTGTTCTCCCATATCATGGACAAGATCATCTTAAAATACGCCAACGGTGAAGTAGTTAACAAAGCCACTGTCTGACCTTGAAATTACGCTGAATGGTATAGAAGTTGATGGGCCTTGAAATCATTGTTGAAGGCAGCTACATTCACCATCTGGGCATGCAGAAGCCAGTAACTGCCCTGCAAGGTGAAGCAACGATCTAAGCCAGGAGGCAATTTTCCCAAGTTATAAGGTCCAACAAGAGCAGTCAAGAGGTAAAAATATTCTTCCTAATTCTGACAGATGCCGAGGCACCAAGCTTTGACTTAGGGAGCATTGCAGATGCACCCAGATTCTGATTTCAATATTCCTGCCTGGGAGGTACAGTCATACTTGAAGATTTACATTTTTAAATTTGTTTATCTACAAGGAAAACAGAGGTCACCCTTAGACAATTTAGGTCAGTTTCTCGATAATTAGCTATTCCAAAATGCCACCTTTCTCCTCACCTCTCGCTTCTCTCAGTCACGTTATTATAACCTAAAGAACTGGTGTGACAAGGGACTCACCCATAAGAGTACAACACCCTTCATCAAACACACTAACTTCTGTAGCCCATATAGGGCCCTGCTCAGTGCTGTGTCCCTTTCCTGACATCATACTGATGAAGGTGGCTTGTGACTCGGTTATTCCTAGAGGATTTAACATCTGATACCCAAAATAAGAGACATAGAAAGCACCACAAAAGTTTCACTGTGAACTTAGTATTTGCAAGACATGAAACATACGTTAGATTTTCTAAGACAGTCCCCAAATCACATCATCTTATTCTTTCAGCAAGTGATGGCAGCGAAACAGCAGCAGGAGAGACTGGCAGGAGATGGCGTGGTGGGCTTCCTAGCCCCACGGAGTGAGAAAGCTGAGCATCTTTGGGCAGGAGTCTTGCTGGCAAAGTAGGGCACCTCCGGGCACTTGGCAGACCTAGGTTTGCCAATCCACAGAGCTACAGCTGAGTCCCATTGGGCCGAGGCTTACTGATGGAGTGAAGTGCCTCTGGGCACTTACCAGCAGAGCTAAAAGAGCTTTGTAACACTTGCCCGAGCAGGGCAGAAGCCAAGGGGCCAGAGGGAGGCACACTTGTGGGCATAGCTGAGAAGAGGCTGTCCCGATGGAAGAACTGCATCCTGAATGTTCCTGAGCCTGAACTGTAACCTGTTACTTCCCTAATAAATCCCATAATCGTGAGTATTGTCTGTGAGTTCCGTGTGGCCACTGCAATGAATTATCAAACCCAGTAGAGAAGTAGAGAGTGAAGGTTGGTGTCAGAATTGGTAAAGATGGCAGAGAGAGGAGGTGTGTCTGCCTTCTAGGAATCAGCCTTGGGATGTTGATCTTGATTTTCCTTCCCCCTTGTGAAGTTAGAGGAGGTCAGATGCTGCAGCCATGCCATTATTCACTTAAAAAGATAAGGAGATGACAACATTTTCCTGAGGACTCTGGTTATGGCTTCTTGGCCAGTTTTGGGCCCAAGTGAAGAAATCTTCAGTTCACATT
>NW_004444045.1:3655089-3656680 GCF_000243295.1 Trichechus manatus latirostris
ATGAGGCAGGATTAGAGGCAATTATGTTAATGAAGCAGGACTCAATCTATAGGATTAGGTTGTATCTTGAGTCAATCTGTTCTGAGATATAAAAGACAGAGAGAATCAAGCAGAGAGGAGAGAGACCTCCTACCACCAAGAGTGAAGAACCAGGAGGGGAGTGCATCCTTTGGGGCAAGTTCCCTGTGCTGACAATCTTCTAGGCCAGGGGAATATTGATGACAAAGACCTTACCCCAGGGCCTAGAGAGGAAAGCCTTCCCCTGCAACTGACGCCCTGAATTTGGACTTCTAGCCTCCTAAACTGTGAAAGAATAAACTTCTGTTTGTTAAAGCCATCCACTTGTGGTATTTCTGTTGTAGCAGCACGAGGTAACTAAGACAGAGAGGCTGGTAGGAGAGCAGAGAAAAGAGAAGTTGAGTATTTCTTCCCTTCCTTTCTTCTTGATTGCTGCCAAGGTTCTAAGCAATGGCTGCATCACTGTATGACAGCTACTTCTATAAGGCACCCCTCCTTCAGGGTTCCTGCTCTCATAGGGCTCAGATAATGTTTCCTTCTTTGGCCTTCTCAAGTCTAGGGTTTGTAAAATCCAACGGCACTTGCTAGTCCATAGATACCTGAGCATCCCTTGGTCAGTCCCTGAACCTGTTCACACCTCTGCAAATATCCTCTTCAGTAACTTATCTTTGGAATCCAATGCAAGTGTGGCTGTGGGTCCCGTCAGAGCCCTCACAGATTCAGTTGAGTAGTGGTAGGTGTACAAAAAGGAATAGACGTGGTGCTTGCTTCTGAAGCCCTCACTGTCCTGGGGGATTTTAGTGAACGAGATAGATACGTACACATTTAAAGGTAAAGTGAAATCTTTACTGGAAGAAAGGTACAAACAGCCTGTAATGGAAATTTAGAAAATGAGTACAGGTAGTCTCCAACTTATGACAAAGTTCCGTTCAGATGACTCCATCACAAATTGGTTCTGACGTGCGTCAAATATCTCATTTTTTAAAGTTTTCCTTATTATTGCCTTTTATTATCGGTATCTTCGTCAATCCGATTTTTGTTTGTCTTTGGGGGTTGAAAACATTACATATAAACTTACAGATATATTTTAACATTGTATGTAGTACATGGGGTCCTGGTGGTGCAGTGGTTAAGAGCTGTAGCTGCTAACCAAAAAGGCAGCAGTTGGAATCCACCAGCCGCTCCTTGGAAATCCTATGGGGCCGTTCTACTCTGTCCTATAGGGTTGCTATGAGTCAGAATTGACTCAACTGGCAATGGGTTTTGTTTTGTTGTTGTCGTTGTTGTTTTTAATGCAGCACATACTACTAAGATAAGATATACCTTAAAAAAAAAAAAAAAAAAGCCGGTCCTAAGCGCAATTCATAGCAACTTGTTGGGGATGACCCTGGCACACAGCAGGCAGTCAATGAATACGTGTTCAATGAGTGAATAAAGAAAGGTAATAATGAGGAGCAAAGGCAGGCATCTTACATTAAAAAACCAACGGGAGCAGATGCATGACATTGGTAAAAATCAGAGTGTAAATGAAGAACAGCAGGTAAATTACCACGGCTGGTGTATAGGGTATTAA
>NW_004444045.1:3658444-3659521 GCF_000243295.1 Trichechus manatus latirostris
TCCCAGGCCTGGTCTTTTTACATTAGTGAGCTCCATGACGCAGACTGAATGATATAAAAATGATTACACGCTTTGGAGATATTTCTGAGTTTGATTGTTTTATGCTGCACACCACTTGCTTAGATTATGAATTAACTGATAAATCTGTGTTATTCCCTAAATTTTATGATTGAAAAGCTTACTCCTTTCTGTGATAACTAGTTAATGTAACTACCTCTGGTGACAGCAAATGAAGACTAAATCATGGTCAATAGTGTGATTTACTTCACCCATGCCTGGTTCCCCAAACTACCACTTATCTTTCCTAATGATTGAGAGATTATGTCTCTAGCATTATGAATAATTTATCCTAGACCCACTGTCATTTATCTCCGCTTATAACACCCTGCCTTGTGCATATTAGACTCAATAAATATTTATTTAAACTTACCAATTGTTCATATATTTTGACCCACATTTGGGACTCTATTCTAACAAAGTAACTCTAAATATAGCAAAAAAAAAAACCTATATTATTCCAAAGGATGTTCAACATAGTACTATGCATGGTGTAAAAAATTGGAAATAATCTAAATACGCTAATAAAGGGAATTAATAAAATAAGTTGAGATCTTTTCAGATGATGAAATAATATACAGCCAGGTAATCGTTTGTAATAACAGGGAAAGGATTATGTGCAAAAGGTGCAGGCAAATTGTGTAAGCATTATTATCACAATTATGTAAAACATACATGGAAAAAAATCCAGAAAAATTACCCTAGAGTGAAGATAGTGGTTTTCTTTGGGTAATGATATTGTAAGTAGTAATTTTTCTTTATTTGTTATTTTCCTATTTGAAATATGAGTTATTCTTACATTGGAAAAATTATTTTTGAAATAAAAATGTTGTTGATTTATCTAATTATCAAGCACACTTTTGTTGGAGAAAGACTCGTGAAAGCTTCTCTGACAGCTTGCCGTTATTTCTATGAGCCTGACCACCTGGGAGACAGCAAGTCACTGGTAATTCTTTTCCCTGCCTAGAAACCGTCCCAAACACAGATCATCCCTATGGGATACTAGAAATTCCCTACACC
>NW_004444045.1:3665930-3682203 GCF_000243295.1 Trichechus manatus latirostris
ACCAGAAGGAGGATAACAAATAGTATTTCTTGACGAAACCTAAGCTTAAAAAAATTTAAGCTCAAGACTTTGTAAAAACAATAGAGATATGCAAATTGTCATATCTAGTTTCCTAAACAATTATTTTCAACTTCTCTCCCCAGCCCTGACTTCGGTTTACATTTTACCAATTTTTCATATAGTTCAATATATGATTGATTTCCCAGAAAGACAGAATAATTTAGTCAGATGTACAAGCGATTTAGCCTTCTGATCTCTCCCTTGATTTCTAAGGTATGTTTTTACCCATTAAAGTGGCTGCAATCCGGGCTCAGAATTGTGGCAAACAAAACTGACCTTAAAATAAGGAATGGACCAACCCAGAAAGCATGTAAAATCTGATTACATAAGATGATAGCAGCATCCACAGGGGCTGAGATTGTTGTTTTGTGAATGCGTTGTTGTTGTTAGGTGCCATCGAGTTGGTCCTGACTCATAATGACCTTATGTACCACAGAATGAAACACTGCCCCCAGTCCTGTGCCATGCTCACAATCATTGTTATGCTTGAGCCCATTGTTGCAGCCACTGTGTCAATCCATCTTGCTGAGGGTGTTCCTTTTTTTTGCCGATGCTGTACTCTACCAAACATGATGTCCTTCTCCAGGGACTGATCCCTCCTGACAACATGTCCAAGGTATGCAAGCCGTAGTCTCACCATCCTTGCTTTGTGAATGTACTGATACCATAATTCGCAATGCCAAAGAATATGACCATCATGAGTACATTGTCATTCTAGGGCAAGCTCTCCCCAGTTTCCCTCCTTTGAGGAGGTGGCAGAATGAACTTGCTGTTGCTTTCCACAATTTGCTTTGTTCTTAGGCTCTTGGAGATTTATCACAAATCTGAAATAATCTATAGATTTAACCAGGCTTAGGTTCTGGTGGTAATTCCAGTATTTGTCTACTCATAAATATTGGTGACACATTTATCCAGAAAAACAGACAGTTCTGCAACAGATACGTGACTTCCCTATCTATGGGCCAGTCTCTTTGTGTCTTCATTAATTCTTCCTGTAGAATTTTTCTGCCAAAATTCTTCTGTGCACTCCAAAATTTGCCCCTCAAGTAAGCCTAGTAAATTCCTTGGAATTATCTTTTTTCCCCATTAAGGAAGCACAAGTAGAGAAGGAATTATTGATTACTTTCTTGGGTTTGCCCATTTTTAGGTGAGATCCACATTTATAATCCTATCTATTGGCCTTTTTTATTGTTAATTCAATGGATTTTCAATTATTCAGTTTTCTGTACAAAGTGGAATTTATGTATCTCTATATACTCACCCTTTATGTTCACCCAATGGATAAGCATAACTTAGTCTTGTAGTTACAGAATTATTTACATGAAGACCATTTAGCTCTTCATTGGGATCTCCTAGTATTAGGAAAGATTACTTTCACTGTGCTTCCTTGGAGGAGGAAAAATTCTCTAAAATATAATCTCAGATTCTATAGTAGATTCTACTATTGTTTAGCAAATATTCTCCCTTCCCTTACCCCACCACCCCTCAATGAGAGTAGTATAATAGTAATTTTGGTCTTGAACATGTGACTTACCTTGGTCAATGAAATGTAGGCAGATGTGACAGTACACATTTCCATCAATCCTCTTGCACTTCTTCCCTCCACTATGAAATAGTTTGCCTTGGATAGTAACAGCTTTTTCATCCTGGGACTTTGAATAAGAAAACACATGGATCAGTTCTAGACCTGACTTGTTACCCCGAAAGAGTCAACATAGGTGACCTGAGAGCAGTGTATAAGGAACAAATATTTGTGATTGTAAGCATTTGAGGTTGTTCCTATGAAGTATTTTCACAGGGGACTTTTGCCCATTGGGATTTCAGAATTGCTATGGACCAATGACAACTAAGCGCTTCCCATTTTTCACCTTTCTGAATGGCATTGTTTATTGCTATCATCCTATTCTTGTTTCACCTGTACATGGGGTGGGGGGTGGGGGTCAGAAAAAAAAGTTTTTTTCAAGAGGAACTATATTTAGACCTGTTGTAGAGCCTTCGAGTCTGATTTCTTTTGGGGTGTCCTTCTCAGGAAGAGTGTGAGTTAATTTTGAATGTCGAGAGAAGGAGCCTCAATATTTGAGACCCAGAGGGTGGACTGTGGTAGATTATATTATTGTTTATCAAATACTCACTCTTTCCTCCTCCCCCATGGGAAGAAAATACTATTTTGCCCCATCACAGTGGGTTTGGCCATATGACTCACTTTGAATAGTGGAATATGGGGGAGGTAACAGGAGGTCAGTTCCAAATGAAGGCTTTAAGAGGCATTGGAAGTTTCTACCAGCCCTCTTGCACTCCAGTCCTCCTCCACAATAATAGCCCACACTAGATAGAAGCCATTCCTTCAATCTGGGTCCCAGGATGAGAAGGTATATGGTGTAGACCTAAACCAACCCACAATCTATAGTAGAGCTACCACAGCCAACTCACAGAACTGAGTGAGAAATAAGTGCTTGTTGTTTTGAGTCACTGAGATTTAGGGGATTTTTTTCTATGCATCACTATTGCAGCAAAAGCCGCCTGGATAGCCCTTTAATGAAGGAGGGCCTTATGTCCACAGGTAATCAACCTCTGAGCTAACCACATTTCTTCCCAGAGACATCTACGTGCAAAAATATCACACCCAAAGAAGGATTATTCTAGAAAGAATTTAAGTAAATCAGGAACAAAGAGGTTTGTTCTAAACAAATTCTTCCATTCACCAGGCAAAATATAAAGTTAAAAATAAGCTAACAATCAAGAAAAGAATTGCAAGCACCTTTTCTGAAGATTTTCTGACAGATTGGCTACATCTCCTTACAAGCTTGAGTGCACAGTCACAGAACTGTTTCCTCTCAAGGTGCTCAGCTCATCTGTCACGTCCCCGACATTCAGTAATTTTTTATGTTTGTTTGCATTGTTGCACCCATTTGTTCAAGAATCAGGATACCTGAATAGACATATTTTTAATTAACATATTGCAGTTAGAACTTTTTATGTATAAATTTTATAGGCACTAGGTCTCTGCCTTTTAACACCAACTTAAGTCACTCTCAATTTTTATTCTGATTTGTCCTGTATTCTTCTGGTTGTTAATTGGGTAACTCTTTCTCTTTGCTGCCTTGTGGGTGTTTTGATTGAGGTCCACTGTTTTTATTTTTTCCTTCTATACATGCACAGTGGGATGCATCTACTTGTCTGATTTCTGTCTGTATTAGCCTTCTACACAGATAAGCATAACTTACCTACGTAACGTGCCTACATCACAGGACAACGGCACGAGTTCAGGCAGAGGTAACCTGCATTTCTAGCATATTTTAGGAAGTAGACTTGTAGCATTAATAACTGAGGTCCTCTGTAAAAACAGAGAGTCCCGGTGGCGCAGTGGTTAAGAGCTTGGCTGCGAACCGAAAGGTTGGCAGTTCCGATTCACCAGCCGGTCCTTGAAAAACATATGAGGCAGCGCTACTCTATCCTACAGGGTCGTTATGAGTCGGAATTGACTCAACAGCAACAGATTTGATTTTTTGTTTTTGCTTTTGTTAACACAGCACTGTTACGATACGCACTGGATTATTTTGTGAACTATGACCACCAGCTTCTGTTCTGGAATATTTCTCTCTAGTCTGGACCTCAGTCTTTCACTCTAATTACCTATATCTCAATCCACAACACCGAATTTTGTGTCTTATTGATACTGTATCCTACAAACAAAATATATGGAAAAATTGTAAAAAATACTAGCAAGTTAAAGCATGACTGTGTGAAATTAAACCTCGGTGACTCTGGAAACTCTTTCCTTCCCCTTCTAGTAGGTTAGCAAGATGCAAGCTAAGGAACAGTGAATTGGTTAATGGAAGAATACAGAGCTTCTAGACAATACCTGAGGCTGAGCTTTAAAGGCTCCCCTTTCTAACAAAGTCCCTTTTCCTCCACCTGCCGGCTCCTCTGTAGCATGGTCCGTTGAATATTCCCTGTCCTTTTCCAACGCCCCAAGTAATGCAAACGGTTAAGCACTCGGCTGCTAGGCAAAAGGTTGGTGGTTCAACACATCAGCAGCTCCGCAGGAGAAAGACCTGTCGATCTGCTGCCATAAAGATTACAACCTAGGAAACCCTGTGGGGCAGTTCTGCTCTGTCACATGGGGCGATATATGTCGAAATTGACTTGATAGCACTCAACGACAGCAACAACACAATTATGTAAAGCAGCTGACAGAGGGGTCCCTTTGCTGAAACTCATGTCACGGTGTGTCCCAAGCACACCTCTCAGCAGCATGAGAGTGTCGGAAGATCAGGGGTGTTCTGATGCTTCTCTGCTGCTAAGCGTCCATTTATTGCTAGTGATGCAATTCAAAAATCTTCCACCATAACCAATATAGGAATATAGGAATGCTAAGATACTTTCAGAAGTAAATGTATCAGAAAACATATTTAAAAAATCATTTTAATAGGCTGAAGGAGAATGGGACCTCATATCTTCAGTCTACTGTGGGGCTTTAGAGTTCTCCTTCATCTGCTTCAGTCTCCAGTGATGGTGAGGTGACTCTCTTTGTTGGTGAGGGTGTCTGGGTGATGATGGCACCACCTGCAGTCACAGCTCACCTTTCTGCCATCTGCTGTGGTAGGCTGCAGCTGGTAAACACTTGTTCTGTTTTCTCTCAGTTGGTTAGAACTCTCTCTCCTGATGTTTGCTCTTAGAGCTGCTATATATAACCTTGAAGTCGGCTTACACTCACTGTTTGGCACCTGTTCCTTAGTACAGCGCCCATCCTTTGTCCTTACCACAGGGATGTACCTCCTCCTATCGCTACTTCCCCATTCTTCACAGAGAAAACAGGATTTTCCAGATGACTTCCATACCATGTGGGAACCAAGCAAGACTCTGAGGAGATCAATCCAGGTCCTCTCGTTGTCAAATCTTGTCATATCACTTATTTTACTATATGCCATATTAGTGCGGTGTTCTCCTTGAGAGAGGATCTCCATCCAGGTGGAGTTCAGAAAAATAGAAGTTTAGAATAAACGAATATAAACTGGGTGGCATTTTATAAATATAACAATATGTATTACACTTTAATGATAAAGCAACCCTATAGGACAGAGTAGAACTGCCCCTATCATAGGCTATCCAAGGCTGTAAATCTTTATGGAAGCAGACTGCCACATCTTTCTCCCGAGGAACAGCTGGTGGGTTCGAACTTCTGACATTTCAGTCAGCAGCCTAGCACTTCAACTACTTCGCCACCAGAGCTCCTTTAATTATACCAAAAAAACCAAACCCATTGCTGTTGAGTCAATTCTGACTCACAGTGACTCTATAGGACAGAGTAGAACTGCCCCATAGAGTTTCTAAGGAGCGGCTGGTGGATTTGAACTGCCGACCTTTTGGTTTAGCAGCCGAGCTCTTAACCATTGCTCACCAGGGATCCTTCTTTAATTATAAGATGCTGTTATTTCTTTTGGAAACCCTGGTGACGTAGTGGTTAAGAGTTTGGCTGCTAACCAAAAGGTCGGCAGTTTGACTCCACCAGCTGCTCCTTGGAAACCCTATGGGGCAGTTCTACCCTGTTCTATAGAGTCGCTCTGAGTTGGAATCGACTCAACGGCAATGGGTTTTTACAGGCATACGGATGTTAGTTATCCTGCCACTGACAGCATTGTACTTCAGGATACATCTTGAAATGTTCTTTTTGATGATGAATGTGATGTCATTCCTCTTCAAGTTGCCATTCCCAGCATAGTAGACAGTGTGACTGTCCGATTCAAAATGGCCAGTACTAGTTCACTAATGCCTACTATATCAATCTTTTTGTGTTCCATTTCATTTTTGATGATGTCCAATTTTCCTGGATTCATACCTTGTACATTCCATGTTCTGATTATTAACGGATGTTTTGCAGCTGTTTCTTCTCATTTTGAGTCATGCCACATTAGCAAATGAAGGTCCCAAAAGCTTGACTCCATGCATGTCATTAAGGGGGACTCTACTTTGAGGAAGCAGCTCTTCCCCAGTCATCTTCTGAGTACCTTCCAGCCTGAGAGGCTCATCTTCCACAACTATACCAGACAATGATCAACTGCTATTCATAAGATTTTCACTGGCCCATTTTTTAAAGAAGTACATCTCCAGGTCCTTCTTCCTAGTCTTTCTTAGTCTGGAAACTCTGCTGAAAACTGTCCACTATGGGTGACCCTGCTGGTATTTGAAATACCAGTGGCATAGCTTCCAGCATCACAGCAACACGCAAGCCACCACAGTATGACATTACAGATGAGTGTTGTATTATGCAAGTATTTATAGAAAAGTTAATATGGATGATTTTTTGTTCAAAAGGACCACTATTTTACTCTTAAAGATCAGTATCATCACCTCACCACAGTGGTCAGCCATGGCCTAAAGTGTTGCACAGAATCCTCCTTTAGACCCAATGAAATGATAAAAACTTAAACACGATAAGCATGTAATAGTGGCATACCAAGAATGTCCTTATTTGTATCGACTATACCCCTGATTGCTGATTGCAGAGGTTGGGGAGCCAGGGGCAGGCTAAATGGTATAAATGGCAGTATGCCCACAGATCCAGATTCCTCCCCTGGTAGATCACCAGGTAAGTCAGGTGTGCATTTGCAAAGAGTACATGGAGGAGACATTGGGCACCTGTGTTCATTTACTTGTCTTTGATCTTGAATATATCCTCTGCCTGCTTGTTGGTTGATGTGTTGGAAACTTAAGCCATGCCAGGGAGCCCTGGTGGCACAGTGGTTAAGAGCTTGACTGTTAACCAAAAGGTCAGCAATTCAAATCCACCAGCCACTCCTTGGAAACCATATGGGGCAGTTCTACCCTGTCCTATAGGGTTGCTAAGAGTCGGAATCGACTCAACAGCAACGGGTTTGGTTTTTATAGATTAAGCTATGCCAGAATCTCTCCATCTTTTAAATCTGAATCAGCCTTTGGGATACGGTCAAGCCATATGCTTGTTAAGGGGGAAAAAAAAAAACTGTCAAAAGTGTCAATAATTTCTATTTAAAAAGAAAAAATACTAATAAATAGTAAGTAGCTATCACTAGCTCTTGAGATAATAAATTACTTTAGTAATTCACTCTATGCAAACCTATGTACTTCTAAAATATTTTAAATGCAAAGTCATCAGGAAAATGCAAACAGCTCTAAGAGGGCATTTTTTCCAAAACTCTTATTACTGAAAACTAGAGAAAATAGAAAAGAATGATCCTTGAACTATGAGCTTTAGACGATTTTATTACATCATTTAGAAGAGTAACATGGTTGACTCTGTCTGGGAGAGCTCTCAGAAGTCTAGCATGAGAAGCCTCTTAAGCACCCCCACCCAAGCCCTAGCGTCTGTGTGTTCATATTGGGGCACTTGGCAGCAGACGAAGATCTAGAAGGCAATCAAGGAAAGTGGCTATTAAAAGCTCACAGACTTACTGGGAAGAAGAAAAATGACTGTTGCTAAAAGCAAAATCTCTAAATATCCCAGAAGCTATTTTCCCTCTTGACCTATATGTGAGGCCTTGTATATACATATTCACACTTCTTCTCTACTCTCTACAATTTTTTTTTTTTTCAGTAATCTTTACACACATTTAAATGTAATACTTGATGAACACTTAAATGGCTGAGTTAAACAAGAAATCACTTGAGCGAGTTTGGCTTCTTGCCATTCGCTGGGATTTCATCAGGGGGGCTATGACTTGCAGGACAGAAGCCAACCTCTAATAGTTTTATTTAATTAGAACATAAAAACAGCTAGCCAGCCTGGAGAACCTGTCTCTCTGCTTCCCTTCACCTTAGTAGGATGGTTTTTGCCAGAACCTTATTTCTCAAGAACCTCTGTAATTCTGGACCGTGGAGTTGATGAGAATGTTCCTGCTGAATGATACAAACAGGGACGGATTAACCAGTAAGCAAGGTATGCACAGGCTTACAGTAAGCAAGCTATGCACAGGCTTAATTGTATTTACTTACTAACCTGTAGTGTCCAATTTCACATGGGTTTTACTACATCTTTGATGTGATGAAATAACGGTGAAATTGGGCACTACGGATTAGTAAGCAAGCACAAGTAAGCCCATGCGTTCCTTGCTTCTTGGGTAATCCGTCCCTGCTGCCACATCTTTCTCCTGAAGAGTGGCTAGTGGCTTTGAACCACTGACATTTTGCTTAGCAGCCAAGCGCTTAACCGCTGCGCTACCAGGGCTCCTTTTCCACAAGTGTAGGGCTTAGGATTCCAACACATATTTTGGGGGGACACAATTCAATCCTAACGAGTGGGGTCTGGATAAGAATCTGGGGAAAAAAAAAACAAAAAGACAAAGCTAACAAGACACTGTTATGAGAGACTAACTTGAAAAGGGCGAAGTCCCAACCCTGCAACTACCTTGCTTCTCCTCTGCCCTTGGGTAACGCTGTAATTTCTTCAAAACACAGGGATTGGGACAGATGGTGGGTGGGTAAGGTATTTTCCAAATCTGACCCCTTATGAAGAAGATTCTGGGTCCAGGGCCCCTGTCCTAGTCCACTCAGGCACACCTACTCAGATTAGGAGGTATGACCTCAGTTTCTTTAAAAATAGTGGGGCCCACTTTTAGAGAAAATCTTCTTTAACCACCACCCAACTTTTCTTGACCTGTGAGTCAAGGTCTCTGTTTCCATTACAGAAAAGCCAATAGTTCATGGGAGATCTTGGACTCCACAATCCCATTAGCAACCTGCCTAAGGATTTGACCTTATGTACCCATTGCTTCCTTTCCGATATCTAAATGCAATTAGGTTGAATATTTAGAAGCTATTCTAAAATGGTAATAAAAAGCACTCATTGTATTTGGCTCAGCCAAGATGTAAGTATTCCAACCGTTCATTTGTGCCTCATATTGGTGCCCAGAGAAGCCATGGGCTCACAGCACTTCTGTAATGCAGTCCCTGACGAGAGAGGAAGGAAAACATTGCTGTCCCTGAACATGTGGTACGGTTATTACCCAATTACTTTCAGAGGACTCGGTCTATAAAAGCAATCACATGAGCAATTGTAACGTGCCACCACAAATGCTGCTTTCCATTGTAATTGCAAGTTTATGATAAATTGACACTTGAACACTTATCTTTCTTGTTCAGGTAGCAGGGGGAAGAGGAGTATTCATCAAGAACACCCATTCCCTCAGCCCTCAGAAAACATCTGCAAATGAACCAGCACTGAGAGGAGATAAGCTTTTCATAGATTCGTAGTGACTTAGAACCTTCTACTTGGCTGCTGAAAGGGAGAGATGATAAGTTTTCACAGGCAGTCTGCTTCCGTAAAGATTACAGCCTTGGCAACCCTATGGGGCAGTTCTACTCTGTCCTATAGGGTCACTATGAGTTAGAATCAATGTGGTGGCAGTGGGTTTGGTTTGGGTTTGTACCTATGGATGCAATCCCATTTTCTTTGATATGTTAATGAGGCCCATGTCAGTATAGGGTGTGTCCTAAACATAATCACTTCTGAGTTATAAGAAGCAGCATAGACACGGAGATAAGCAAGCACATACAGTGGGAAGATAAAAACCAAAAATCCACTGGCATGGAGTCGATTCCAACTCATAGCAATCCTATAGGACAGGGTAGAACTGTCCCATAGGGTTTCCAAGGAGTGGCTGGTGGATTTGAACTGCCAACCTTTTGGTTAGCAGCTCAACGTTTAACCACTGTGCCATCAGGGCAGATAGATGCCACATAAAAATCACCAAGGAGCCAAGGAATGCAGGGGCTACAAAAGCTGAGACAAGGCTCTTCCCTAAAGTCAACAGAGAGAGAGCCTTCCTCTATAGCTGGTGCCCTGAATTCGGACATCTAGCCTCCTGAACTATGAGAAAATAAATTTCTGTTCTTTAAAGCCACCCACTTGTGCTGTTTCTGTTACAGCAGCACTAGCTAACTATGAAATGTAATTCTTACTCTAATTATCAGTTAGAATTTGTGATCATGCACAAATCAGGGGTGAGCTTGTGGGTGAAGTCCTGTGAGTGAGTGGGATTCTCACTGTGCATTCAATTGTATAGGTCCTGCAGCAGCATCAACAGCGTCACCCTACCAATAACAACATCCTGCAGAGAAAACAACGGGAGCAAATATTTTACTACCTAACCTTATTACTTATTTCCATGAGGAACTGACATGGCTTGGCTCATAAATTATGTTCCTTCCTTGTAAATCTGAATGGCTTGCTACTATGATGGTGGTGCAAAATTTCCCAAGAGGGCAGGTAGGAGACAGAAAGTGACTCCTCCTCATTGGGGGAAATATGTGAGGCTTTAGCTATCTGTGAAGATCAGAGAAACGGACCATGGTCATGCACCCCATCATTGTTCCAATTCCTCTCCTACCAGCGGACAACAGCACTGGAGTCCGTATAGGGCTTTATGCTCAAGGATACAACAAAGAGTAACAGCAATAATAATAGCTAATGTTTGCTGAGACTTAAAGAAGCCAGGTATTGTGCAAAGAATTTTAAATATATTATTCCATTTTTAAATACTCATCATAGCCTAGAGGTGAGTATTATTTTGATCGCCATTTTGCAGTTGAGAAAAACAAGGCTCAAAAACCTGTTGGCGTAGAGTCGGTTCTTATTCATGGTGATCCCATGTATGTCAGAGTAGAACTGTGCTCCACAGGGTTTTCTTTTTTTAATAAATATTTTATTGAGTTTTTGGTGAAAGTTTACACAGCAAATTAGGTTCCCATTTAACAATTTCTATACATATTGTTCAGTGACATTGGTTAGATTTTTCCCATTGCGGCAGCATTCTCCATATGTCCGTTCTGGTTGTACCACCGCCATTAATCCAGTTTCCCTATCCCCACCCCCAACCTTCTCATCTATGCTTTAGGGTAAATATTCACCATTTGGTTTCATATAGTTTTTTTTTTTTTTTTAAAGGAGCACAGGACTCACGGGTGATGTTGTTTATTAGCTGAAAGGTGACCACTGGGAGTAGTTTCAGTTCAGAGTTTAAAGGGTATCTCAGGGCAATAGTCTCAGGGGTTCCTCTAGCTTCTGGCTTTTTTTTTTTTCCCCCAAGAATTAGAGTTTTGTTCTACAATTTTCTCCCATTCTATCCAGGATCAGCTATTGTGTCCCCAGTCAGAATAGTTGGTAGTGGTAGCTGGGCACCATCTAGTTCTTCTGGTCTCTGGATAGATTGGCTGTGGTTCATGTAGGTTCCGTAGGGTTTTCAATGGCTGATTTTTTGGAAGTGTATCACCAGGCCTTTCTTTTGAGGTGCCTCTACGTGGATTTGAACTTCCAACCTCTCGGTTAGCAGCTAAACACATTAACCATTTACACCAACCAGGGATTCTAATCCTCTTGTTAAAGTCTCTCAGACAGGAACCAAAAGACCTGGCCTTTAACAAGAGCTAAATCAAAACCATACCCGTTGCTGTGGAGTCGATTCCGACTCACAGTGACCCTAAAGGACAGAGTAGAACTCCCCCATAGGGTTTCCCAGGCTGTAAATCTTTACAGAAGCAGACTGCCACATCTTGCTCCCATGGAGCGGCTGATGGTTTTAAACTGCTGGTCTTTTGGTTACTAGTCAAGCACTTTAACCACTGCACCACCTTAAATCCTACGTTTGTGAGTGCCACACTCTGATGTGAGAAACTGCTGATCAGTGCTCCAATTTCACAACTAAAGAAATGCAAATCCAGAAAGACAATGTAGTGAAAGGGAATTGGTACCACTATGCGGGTGGGGTGACCTGGTTCCAGACCTGGGCTGCCAACACACTATGCTATTTTAGGGAAATCATCTATTCCCTATGAGCCTTGGCAGTATCATCTGTAAAACAAAGGAATGGGATGGTTCTAAGATTTTTTCCAGTTCTAACATTCTGGAGTTTGTTTATAGCCGAGTCAATGCGAAAAGACAGATCGCCAGATGCTGAGTTCAACGTTGATGTCACCGCACGAGACTGACCGCTTATACACAACTGTTTACAAAGCATGAATCTTAGACTGTAATTATGAAAGGGCTTTTAGAGCACATTTAATTACATCTTACATTATTTTTTTTCTTATGTAATGCTTATTGAATAAAAAGATACTCAAAAATATAATTAATAATAAAAAGAAATTCACCTATAATTCTACCACATTTAGAATGTATTACTCTTAATAGTTTCGTGAGTATATTTCCAGGACACCCTCCTTTTTGATGCCTATATAGGCAGATTTAAAAAAAAAAAAAAAAAAATGTGATCTTGCTTTTGACTCCTGAAACACAGATCAGTTTTTTCCTGTTAACTTTCTAAAATATAAACTACAGTCATAATGGCTGCATAGTATTCCACTGAATGGATGAGACGTAATTGATGTAATATCTGTTTTTGTTTCCATTATTTTATTATTCTTTTTTTTTTATTATGACCAATTTGATAGATATTCTTAGAGCTAAATATTTGTGCGTAGATACTGTCATCATTAGGATAAAAGAACATGAAAGAAATGGTATATTAAAAAGGATTTTTAAATGCTGTTGAAACCTCTACAGAAAGGTATATTAGTTTCCATTCAGACAGTGAGATGTGCCTATTTTCCCAAACCTTTGTGAACAGTAGTGACTATGTTTAACAAGTACTGCCAAGCCATTATTGACCTGTTTGTGTATCTTCAAGGCAGCCAGATTGCCTGCTTAAGTCGGGGCTCTGCCACTTGGTAGCTTTGGGATCTTTGGAAGGTGACTTAACCTCTCTGTGTCCATAAAATGGAGCTCATAATAAGACCTAGCTTGTAGGGTTGCATGTTATATGAGGTACTATATGTAAAGGGAAGACCTGGTGGTGCAGTGCTTAAAAGCTTGGCTGTTAATCAAAAGGTCAGCAGTTCAAATCCAATAGCCACTCCTTGGAAACCCTATGCGGCAGTTCTACTCTATCCTATACGGTCGCTATGAGTCGAAATCGACCCGACGACAGTGGCTTTCTAACACGAGATACCTGTTTCTTCTCTGTATTCTCACGTACCTTGGGCATAACTGGATAATGCTCTTGCCTTGTTTATTAAAGCTTTCTGTTGATATGTGGATCTCCTTTGGCAAACTATGGATTCCATGAAAGTAAAGGTGACATTTCGTTCACCTTTCTATCCCACAAGCCTAATAGGTATTTGGAAAATGCCTAATTAAATCCCCAGGTGCAAGGACGAGGATTTGCAGAATTACATATCCATGAGCTTTCTGAGGTCCTCTGGACCACAAGCACCTTTGTTATAAAGGTACAAAGATATAAAGATAGAAGTTATAAAAGTCTTTAATCCATACATAGCTCTAAACTTAACTACAGTAGTAAATAAACTGGCTTCAGTAGAGGTGGTTAGATTTGTTCTTTAAGATTATAGAAAGAGCACCTGACTTCTAGTATCTTCTACTAACTAGCTGTGCGATCTTTGGCATGACATTTGACCTCTTTGACCTTAGTGCCCTGGTCTCTAAATGAATAGTCGGACTCATAGGATTGTCTCTAAGGCCCTCTGCAGGTCCAGCATTTTAAAATTCTGCGATGCCTAAGGCTAGAGAACACTTGTATTTGAAAGAAAAGGGGAAAGAGACAAGAAAAGGAGTTAATACCATATTCACCAGATTTAACCACCTGTGCCATAAACTTGCAGGAGTTTCTTCTTGGATAGAGCAGGGGAAAAAAGAATGGGGGAAAATAATTATGAAAAAAGTATCAAAATAGCCTTTACCAAATAGTACTGCATTTAGGATAAGAATATCTTTAGAATTTTTTAATGGGATTAAAACATTCTTCACTCTGGTCCCCTGGTCTGTGGCTATTCAGATACAGAAAAAGCTGTGGGAGAATTCTGATTTTTAGAGGAAAAGATAAAAAATCAACAGAGCACAGGTTACCGCTAGTAAGGAGTGGCTCCCGTGTTTTTATTCAGCGCCAGAGTCACTTCCGCTCAGCTCACATCTATACGAAAATGAAACTAATCAGCTTCAGCGCATGAAACCATTAGCTACTGCTTCAAAGCTGCTGCGTTTCTCAAAGGTCAAAGAGGGCCCGCCCAGCAGCAACAGGAATTTTGCAAGTGATGTGTGTCACATTTGCATATGATAATTAGTTTCTCTATGAATACAATTTGTTCTGCAGATTAACATTTTATGTCCTCATTAGATAGCAAACATTTCCATGTTAAACCCACAAAGCTGGCAGAGTTGGCTCTGCTTGCATTGCATGATAGCATTAATACCTGTGTTTCTACTGATGCCAATTAGTGGTGCTAAGTCTTGGAAGAACAAAGGAGATCACTAATGCTATTAATATAAATAGTAATAAAAATGCTGAGAAGCTTTCGCAAACCTTGTTAACCTCAAAGATCATTAGCAGTAAAGTATGTCTGGGTTGTGAATGGCTGTCTTCTTGGGCACATAAAGTATAAGCATGTCTAGAGTGCTTTGCTCTGTATATTGGAGCCTTCTCCTGGCTTACAGAGTGAATCCTAAATGATACTGGTGCTGTAAAGAGGAGCGTGCAATTAAAACACTGCTTTATTTTGCTGAATGCATTTAGCCCAATAAGGAAGTTGGACGTGCTCTAGCCAGGAGGAATAACAATTTGCTCAACTTGTACAGCTCAGAGCAACATGGTTTACTGTCATCCCTCAAGCCAACTCCTTAAAAGCGCTGAGGTATTTTATGGTCCCATAAAAGGTTTTTATAAAGCAGGATGCCCCAGAATTTCTCATGAGAGGTTTTAGTTTCCTTGGGACGGGAGTGAAATGTTCTCTGATGGGGGTGTGTGTGGAGGGGCATGGAAGATGACGATGGGCAGACACATGAGATACAAGGCTGTGCTCATCTGCTCAGCACCTTCTTCACTATTAAATGGACACCTCAGTAGAAGAGGCTGTTTGAGAGAAACCTTCCCTGTGAAGGGCTATTTCTGCAACCAAAAGAGATTCATTGACATGAAGACCAGTGGACAGTTCTCTCCAATTTAGTGACAGGGGATGGAGGATCCTGTATCAGCGTTTATAGGAATAGATCCTAAAGGAATTAACTAACTTCACTTCCCTGCTAAAGCATTTTGTTCGGCATGTCATGTATTCTTTGATTCAGTGATGTTTTTTAAAAATGTACCTCGATGAAGGCAAGTAACAATGAGTCATCTTACACATTCAACTGAAATTTAAATACTTTAAAATTGAAGTTTGAGCTGTGATACAGGCAATTATACTAAAATGCAAAATTTTGTATCAGTTAAGAAGTCAGGTGTAAAAGTTAGAAGTCGCTTTGTTTCTCAGCTCTGCCATTTGTTAGGCTGTGTAGCTTTTCATAAGGTATTTTGTTTCTGTAAGTCTTAAATTTCTCTTCTGTAAAATGGGGATAAGAATTGTACACACCTCACAGGATTGTTGTGAGGATTAAATGAGTTAACCCAGTGTTAACATAGTGCCTGGCCCATAAAACAGATCCAATAGATGGGAAATGCTGTCATTATTACTTATGAAATACATTTTCTGATGCTGGGGAATAACCATAACAAAATAAAACAGCATTTCTCTCTCTCAGTAGATTAACAAGAACTCCAGTCCTCTCAGATCTCTCCCAGGGGTGTCTTGCAAGAGACAGATGCAGAACTCTGTCCTCTCAGCTCTCACCCCAAGTGTGCCATTTCCTCCTTGCTGCTTTAGCTGTTTCTTAAATATCACTTGTCACTCTGAAGGTGTTGTGTTCTCCACCACTTCTCTATCCCAGGTCCTGCCTTGATGTTAGAGCCGATGTTGCCGTATCTGTTCTACGCAGTGGTTAAGAGTTAAGCTGCTAACCAAAAGGTTGGCAGTTCGAATCTACCAGCTGATCCTTGGAAACCCTATGGAGCACTTCTACTCTGTCCTATAGGGTCACTATGAGTTGAAATCAAATTGATGGAAATGGTTTTGTGTCATGGATTAAATTATGTCCCCCCCAAAATGTTTGTATCAATTTGACTGGGCCCTGATTCTCAGTAGTGTGTGATTTTCCCATGTGTTGTAAATCCTGCCTGTATGATGTTAATGAGGGAGGATGGGCGGCAGTTTTGTTAATGAGGCAGGACTCAATCTACAAGATTGGGTTGTGTCCTGAGGCAATCCCTTGAGATACAAAAGACAGCAGCAAGCAGAGAGGGGGTGGGGTGGGGAGGGGACACGGGACATGGGACCCTTATAACATCAAGAAAGAAAC
>NW_004444045.1:3683790-3721357 GCF_000243295.1 Trichechus manatus latirostris
TCCTAGTCCAGGGGAAGACTGATGATAACAAGGACCTTCCTACACAGCCGAGAGAGAGAGAAAGCCTTCCTCTGGAGCTGACACCCTGAATTTGGACTTCTAGCCTACTGGACCATGAGAGAATAAACTTCTCTTTGTTAAAGCTATCCACTCGTGGTATTTCTGTTAGAGCAGCACTAGATAACTAAGACAGTTTGGTTTTTATGATATATGAATATTCTCCTCACTTCTCCATTCTATGTGGCCTACAACATCACCCAAATTTCAAAACAACATTGCCTCGTATTTTCAGTGGTTGCCAAACATTTTTGTGATCTTAGCTATTCATTCTCGCCATCCCCTCTACTCACCTTTGACACAAGCTCCTGGGGTAGAAAGCTGAGTCCACAGAATTAACTGTGCCCATGCTACCAATCATTTCTCCTCTCGCATGCTGAGAACTCATGGCTCTTGAAGGATGACTCATGGTTGGTTAGCTAGTTAGCTACAGGTTTCCTTATGAAGCTCCTTAGTCCTTCACACATAATACACACACCCTTTATCCATTTCTGTCATTCATGTTTGAATCTTCAAAGTGAATACATACAAGACTCTCAAGCTAGAATTTCTGCTATATGTTTCTAGGTGTAGAAAGAAACCAGGAGCATTAAATATATAAGGGAGAAGTTTGGGAGGGACATGTTAATTTCTCTAAATTCCTGAAGGATTGGCCGGTGGAAATAAAGATTACATTTGCTTCTGACAACCAAACCAATTGGTGGGGGCTAAAGGAAAAAAAAAAAAATGTTAGCTAAATTTAAGCAAGAATATTTAATAGTCATAGTTGTACAAAGATGGCTGTTCTGGAAAAAAAAAATGGGATGGTCAAGCAAAGATGGAATAACTGGTAGGAAAGCAAATAAAGGAGATTCAAGTATCAGATAAGAGTTGAACTAAGTGGCCCCAAGCAATGGTGGCTCCAAATTTCTCTGTAAAAAGATCTTTGGGCACCAATCCAGTTTGAAAATGTATTGGGAATAGGGGAGGCATTGATAATTTTCTTACAACTATGTTTTACAGAATGCTTCATATAAATATGAGAAAGATCAATTATCCTTATCAAAGCATAAAGTGAGAAGCTGAAGGAGATTATTCATTTATTCTACGAACATTTGGTGCATACTTAATATGTGGTAGGCTCCTTTCTGGGTTTTGGGGCAGGGTGATGAGCAAGACAAAGTTCCTACTCTCTTGAGCTTGCATTCTAGTTGAGGCAATGATGAGGCTGCAGATACAAGAAAAGGTAGTTAAGACACTTCATTAATTTGTCTTTTAGCACTCAAGAAAACTTCTCCCATATACAAGCCAGCCCCTCATGCCACCATAGCCTCTAGGGTCTCTTTTTTTCTATAAATCACTCTGAGACACTATTCTCTAGCATCTTTCTAACCAGATTGAAGGATCAGAGAACAGATAGATAAGTGATAGCTAAGTCTCCAATCCTAAGAGATGTGACAGGTGGATTTCTCTTACCAGTTGTTTGTCTCTTTCCCTGCACTCAACACGGGAAGAGCAAGCACTCTCTCATTCACATAGTAGGTGCTTAATAAATAAATATACAGTGAAATAATGTTGAATATTCTACTAAGGGCCATAATATAAATCCTTTTCTGTATTATTTAGGAGAAAAAGGATATCAAATTATCTCTTTTGGTCAGATGTGGCAGACACGTAGGTCGGGTGTCCTTCAAGATGTCCATGAATGTCTGTGACTTTCTGAGGACCAACCCTTGTGTTTCTCTTGGAGTCTCTCATGGCATTGAATCTTCTGAACCCCCACTGTTCCTATCACAAATTGGATTCTTGGAAATGAAACAGGCCTGTTAAAAAAAACTCTTCTTTATGCAATGAAGGATGTAAGGAAACTGGAGGAAGTTCAAAGAAGAATAACAAGAATGATTAAGGGGCTGAGAGCATGATTTATGTTGAATGATTAAAAGGATTAAACATTCAGAACTTGGCCAGTGCTACATACTTAGCTATAAAAAAAATCAAAATTAAGTGCCAAAGCTCCGGGCTCCCATAAAAAATACAAATTTGCATATAATTTGGCACATGTTTCTACACGAAGTTCAGCAGAGCCTTACTGAGGCAGCATTCACACAATGCCAAAACCACTAGTCTGTTTGGTCGGTTTAAAATATAGCCTATTTATGTCAGTAAAACTTGCTATTTGGCTTAATTGAATGTACAGCTGAATCACAATGTGCCCACCAAGGGCCACCATCCACACAGATCCATCCATAATATATATAAAATAAAGTAACATAGTTATTCAAGAGTAATGGACTAAAATCCCTACAGGGATAAACAGGTAACCAAATGAGAGAACTGGTCCAAGCTTAGAGGATGCACAACCCATAGAAAGGGAGCAGCCACTATTGGTTGCAGCCAATTGTTGCCATATGGGAATTTCTGCCAAAGGTTGCCAGATCTTCTCTCCCATCAAATGAAGCCAGTGATTCAAGGTGTTTTCAGCAGCAAGTAATGAAAAACCAGCTCAAAGAGGAGAAGGTGATGGAATCAGCCACTCTAGAGCTACGTATCTCCAGAGTAGAAAGCAGGGGTTGTTGGGAAACAAGAAGGAGGAGATAGGAATGGATGTTGGGAGGCAACCAATTGG
This sequence comes from Trichechus manatus latirostris, assembly GCF_000243295.1. Classification (NCBI taxonomy): domain Eukaryota; kingdom Metazoa; phylum Chordata; class Mammalia; order Sirenia; family Trichechidae; genus Trichechus; species Trichechus manatus. The sequence continues at coordinate 3,686,453 of NW_004444045.1, forward strand.
TATTTATTATAGCTAAAAGAAAATCTAGATTGTTTTATTAAAATACCTAGGCAGAAAATAATTTTGTGGATACTAGTTTTTTGCTTGAGAATTAGGGAAACTGAGGCCCAGGAAAGGGGAAAGACATTCTCAATTCTTCTTTTCAGAGCAATAACTCAGTACGAGCAGTGATTTAGGAGAGGATACCTGGGTTCTTTCCTGGTTTTGTTGTGTGAGTAAGTTACCTGTAGGCTCATAATGTCTAACTTTTCTAACTCTGCTTAAATAAAGCAGCCAGACAACATAAATTTATAATTTTTTCATGATTCTTTTTTCTAAATTTATTTGTGGTAAAATATATGTAACATAAAATTTGTCATTTTAACCATTTTAATGTACAATTCAGTAACATTAATTACATTCATCATGTTGAATAACCATCACCACTATCCAGTTCCAAGCTTCTTGTGACTCCAAACAGAAACTCAGTTCCCTTTAAGCAATAACTCCCGAATCTCCCACCCCCCCCAGCTGCTAATAAACTTTTGTCTCTATATATTTGCCTAGTCTAGATATTTCATATAAGTGGAATCATATAATATTTATCCTTTTGTGACTGACTTATTTCAATCAGCATAATATTTTCAAAGTTTATCCATGTTGTAGCATGTATCGGGACCTCATTGCCCATTATGGCTGAATAAGATTCCATTGTATGTACATTTGGCCATGACTGGTCTGTTAGTTGGTCCTACTGTGGTGGCTTGCACATTGCTGTGATGCTGGAAGCTATGCCACTAGTATTTCAAATACCAGAAGGGTCACCCCTGGTGGACAGTTTGCAAGAGAGCTTCCAGACTGTGATGATTAAGATTATGTGTCAACTTCGCTTGGCCATGATTCTCAGTGTTTGTATGTTATCACTCCCAGGATGGGGTCTGCTGTGAGTAACCAATCAGTTGAAAGAGAGTTGCCTTGGGCATGTGGCTTGCATCTGAATATAAGCAGATATTCTGGCTTTTTGCTTGCTCTGGATCCTGCAGCTGCCTCCTGTTTGTCTGACCTCCAGTTCTTGGGACTTGAGCTATCAGCTTATCTGCCAGTCTTGGGATTCGTTGGTCTTCACAGTCTGTGAGCAGGAGCCCTGCTCACCAAGCTGCCAATCTTGGGTTCACCAACCCCTGCAGCTACGTGAATCAGGAGAAGCCTCTATCCTGATCCACAAACTTGGGATGTTCCAGCCTCTACAATTGCATGAGCCATTTCCTTGATATAAATCTCTCTGTATATTATACGCTTTACTGGTTTCGCTTCTCTAGAGAACCCAGCCTAAGACACAGACTAAGACAGACTGGGAAGAAGGATCTGGCAATCTACTTCTGAAAAAATTGGCCAGTGAAAACCTTATGGGTATAAGCGAAACATGGTCTAACATAGTGCTGGAAGATGAGCCCCCTGGTTGGAAGGCACTCAAAATACAACTGGAGAAGAGCCGCCTCCTCGAAGTAGAGTTGACCTTAATGACGTGGATGGAGTCAAGCTTTCAGGACCTTCATCTGATGATGTGACATGACTCAAAATGAGAAGAAACAGCTGCAAACATCCACTAATAATCACAACATGGAATGTATGAAGTATGAATCTAGGAAAATTGAAAGTTGTCAAAAATGAAGTGGAACGCTTGAAGATTGTTATCTTTGGTATCAGTGAGCTGAAATGGACTGGTATTGGCTATTTTGAATCAGACAATCTTACAGTCAGCTATGCCTGGAATGACAAATTGAAGAGGAATGGCATTGCGTTCATTGTCAAAAAGAACATTTCCAGATCTATCCTGAAGTACAACTCTGTTAGTGATAGGATAATATCCACACACCTACAAAGATGACCAGTTAATACAACTATTATTCAAATTTATGCACCAACCACTAAGGCCAAAGATGAAGAAATTGAAGATTTTTACCACTTTCTGCAGTCTGAAATTGATCAAACATGCAATCAAGATGCATTGATAGTTACTAGTGATTAGAATGCAAAAGTTGGAAACAAACAAGTTGGAAAATATGGCCTTGGTGGTAGAAACAATGCCAGAGATAGCATGATAGAATTTTGCAAAACCGACTTCCTCATTGCAAATACATTTTCTCAACAACATAAATGGTGACTATACACATGTACCTCATGAGACAGAATACCTAGGAATCAAATCAGCTACATCTTTGGAAAGAGACGACAGACAAGCTCAATATCAGCAGTCAGAATGAGGCCAGGGGCTGACTGTGGAGCAGACCATCAATTGCTTCTATGCAAGTCCAAGTTGAAGCTGAAGAAAATTAAAACAAGTCCATAAGAGCCGTAGTATGACCTTGAGTATATCTCATCTGAATTTAAAGCCCATCTCAAGAACAGATTTGATGCATTGAACACTAATGACTGAAGACCAGACAAGTTGTGGGATGACATTGAGGACGTAATACATGAAGAAAGCAAGAGGTCATTAAAAAGACACACACACACGAAAAATAAATAAATAAATAAAAACCAAAATGGGTGTCAGAAAAGACTCTGAAACTTGCTCTTGAACATAGATTAGCTCAAGTGAAAGAAAGAAACAATGAAGTAAAAGAGCTAAACAAAAGATTTCAAAGTAAAGTAGAAAGAAAGAAGACAAAGTATTACAATGAACTGTGCAGAGATCTGGAGTTAGGAAATCAAAAGAGAAGAACACGCTCAGCGTTTCTCAAACTGAAACAACTAAAGGAAAAATTCAAGCCTCCAGTAATATTACTGAAGAATTCTATGGGCAAAATATTGAAGGATGCAGGAAACAGCAAAAGAAGATGGAAGGAATACACACAGTCACTGTACCAAAAAGAATTGGCCAGTGTTCAACCATTTCAGGAGGCAGCATATGATCAAGAACTGATGGTACTGAAGGAAGAAACTCAAACTGCACTGAAGGCATTGGCAAAAAACAAGGCTCCAGGAACTGACAGAATACCTATTAAGATGTTTCAAAAAATAGGTGCAAGGCTAGAAGTGCTCACTCATCTATGTCAAGAAATTTGGAAGACAGCTACCTGGCAAAGTGACTGGAAGAGATCCGTGTTTATGCCCATTCCAAAGAAAGTCAATTCAACAGAATGCAGGTATTATCAAACAATATCATTAATATCACATGCAAGTAAAATTTTGCTGAAGATCATTCAAAAGTGGTTGCAGCACTACATCAACAGGGAACTGCCAGAAATTCAAGCTGGATTCAGAAGAAGACATTGCTCATGTCAGATAGATCTTGGCTGAAAGCAGAGAATACCAGAAAGATGTTTACCTCTGTTTTATTGACTGTGCAAAGGCATTTGACTGTGTGTATCATAAGAAATTATGGAAAGAATAGGAATTCCAGAACACTTAATTGTGCTCATGAGGAACCTGTACATAGACCAAGAGGCAGTTGTTCGAACAGAACAAGGGAATAGCGCATGGTTTAAAATCAGGAAAGTTGTGCGTCAGGGTTGTATCCTTTCACCATACTTATTCAGTCTGTATGCTGAGCAAATAATCTGAATGGCTGGACTATATGAAGAACACTGCATCAGGATTGGAGGAAGACTCATTAACAACCTGCAATATGCAGATGACACAACCTTCCTTGCTGAAAGTGCAGAGGACTTGAAGCACTTACTGATGAAGATCCAAGACCACAGCCTTCAGTATGGATTATACCTCAACATAAAGAAAGCAAAAATCCTCACGACTAGACCCATAAGCAACATCATGCTAAGTGGAGAAAATATTGAAGTTGTTGGGATTTCATTTTACTTGGATTCACAATCAATGTCCATGGAAGCAGCAGTCAAGAAATCAAATGGCACATTGCATTAGGCCTATCTGCTGCAAAAGACCTCTTTAAAGTGTTAAAAAGCAAAGATGTCACTTTGAGGACTAAAGTGCACTTGACCCAAGCCGTGGTGTTTTCAATGACCTCACGTGCATGTGAAAGTTGGACAATGACTAAGGAAGACCGAAGAAGAATTGATGCCTTTGAATGATGGTGTTGACAAAGAATATTGAATACACCATGGACTGCCAGAAGAACAGACAAATCTGTCTTGGAAGAAGTACAGCCAGAATGCTTCTTAGAAGTGAGAATGGTGAGACTTTATCTCACATACTTTGGACATGTTATCAGGAAGAACCAGTCCTTAGAGAAGAACATCATGCTTGGTAAAGTGGAAGGTCAGAAAAAAGAGGAAGACCCTTAACAAGATGGATTATCATGGGCTGCAACAATGGGCTCAAATGTAGTAACGATTGTGGGGATGGCGCAGGACTGGGCAGGATTTCGTTCCGTTGTACATAGTGTCGGTATGTGTCAATACAGACTTGAGGGCACCTAACAACAACAACCACATTTTGTTTTTCCACTCATCTTTTGATGGTCACTTGGATGTTTCTACCTTTTGGCTATTGTGCATAATGCTACAATGAACATTGGCGTACAAGTATCTGTTTGAGTTCCTGCTTTCAAGTCTTTTGGGTATATACCTTGGAGTGGAATTGCTGGGTGATATGGTAATTCCGTGTTTATTCTGTTTAACTTTTTGAAGTACTGTCATACTGTTTTCCACAGCAGCTGCACCAATTTACATTCCCATCAGCAATGCCCTAGGGTTTCAATTTTTCCACAACCTCACCAGCACTTGTTGTTTTCTGTTGTACTGGTAATAGTCATCTACCAGGTGTGAAGCGGTATCCCACCGTGGTTTTGATTTGCAATTCCCTACTGACTATTGACCGGGCGCATCTTTTCATGTGCTTATTGACCATTTGTATATCTTCTTTGGAGACAAGTCCTTTGCCAATTTTTTTAATTGGGTTGCTTGTCTTTATGGTGTTGAGTCTTTTGACTATTAGCCCTGTACTCAGAGAGGGATCTCAGAAAGAAAATACACTTAAGAGTCTTATAATTACAATCCCAATATGTATAGGCATATATAAACACATCAACGAACATTCACACGCAAGCTAAACTTGAATGGGACTTTAATGGACACAAGGGAAGGGTATTTTTTAATAGTAATGTATAGGTTTGTTGAGACTATGCACTGCACAATTCTGGGAGTTGCCAATGTGAAGTGCACATTCCATACGTGGCACTGAAGTTGAGATATCAGCCTAGCACTGTAAGCTCTGAAATGATAGGAGAAGCTCCATCGATGGAATTCTAAGACGTGACAGCCCAAGCAGGCTAAAAATCCATTTACCAAATTGCCAAAATTGCTCTTACATGCACCGTGCCCCACCTGCTGCTACAATGGCTTCTAGAGGGGCGGATTCTGAGAAGCGTCCTGGTGAAAAGATGGGAAGTGCTTACAGCTTCAAGAGAGTGGAGAGTTTGTTCTGACAGGCAGGATGCAACTTTGCGTAAAGGAGAGTAGTTGTCATTTTCAGAAAAGGAACATTTAGCCTAAATATTCTGAAAAATTTTGACAGCAAGAATTATGAGATTGGGGAAATCTGTAGCAAAGGAAGTGGTGGAAACCCCATCCCTGGAGCCGTTTGAAAGTCAATGGAATGAGGAACTAGAAAATCTACTCTAGGAAAGAATCCGCTACTCATTCCCCGGGGCCTGAGGGATGACATCATGGGCCTCCTCCTCTCTAATTGCCATCATTCTCGGACTTTATGTATTTTCCAGGGTTTTATCTTGCTGCTGTTAGACCAGCACCCACTCCCTAATTGAAAAAAAAAAAATTGTTTTCAAACCATTCCAACCAAACCCTAAACTATCTGCTCCAAGGAGCATGAAGATTTTCCCAAATGCAAACCATGTATCTTAAAATTCTCTAGTGTGAATTTCACTATTCCCTGGGGGGAGTCTGCCAAGATGAGAGACTTCATCATCATTTTACTTTATCTGGCTTCCTCTCTCTAGTTTATTTTAATTTTGGGTGGCAAAAAAGCAAGGGAACCTCGAATCTTATAGTACCAGCTGACAAGGATCTGCTTTATTTTCTCCCTCTGACCACTGGGGTATAGATGGCTCCCTCAGTGAGGGCTCAGTAAGAGCGGGAATAGCCCGCATCCAAAGAGAAATGGAGACCACCACATTTGCCATTAGAATGCAGAGAACATGGATTTCTCTAAGGTTCAAGGAGTGAAGAAACGTTTGGATCCTCTCAGTAAAGGGGGGTTAAGAAGACTGTGTAAATGAGTATGCATTGTATGTGTAGGTGGTGATAATTTTTCTTTTCTCTTTCTTATATGCCTTTGTGTTACTTGTTTACTGTTACGGGCCTCTGGGAATTTGGAGGTCACATCTTCTTTTCACAGGATGTCATGAGAATACCACAGTGGTCAGGTGCACGGTCCCTGCAGCCCAAGGTTTTCTCTCTGTGGCAGCAGTTCCAAGTTTCTGGGTAGCATAATGGCTAAAACGTAATGAGAGAAACAAACATTTTTCATGAGATCTAACTCTAATCTCCTTTCTGGTAAAAAGTGAGAAACCTGGTCTAACATTCATCTCAGTGTTGTCTGGGTTGTGGAAAAGGGGCCACAGCCCAGAAGCCCTACAGTCCTTACCAGTCTTACTTCTGATTGTCTTCATATTAAAAAGCTATAATTAAAACCTAAACTCTGTAAAAGGAGCCCCGATGGTGCAATGGCAAAGTGCTTGGATGTCAACAGAAAGGTGGGAGATTCGAACCCCTCAAACCCTCTGTAGGAGAAAAGACCTAGTGATGTGCTCCGGTAAAGATGACCAAAACCCACTGCCATCGAGCCGATTCTGACTCTTATTGACCCTACAGGACAGAGTAGAACTGCCCCATGGAGCTTCCAAGGAGAGGCTGGTGGATTAGAACTACTGACTTTTGGTTAGCAGCCGAGCTCTTAACGACTGCGCCACCAGGCTAGGAAACCCTATGGGGGCAGTTCTGTTCTGTCACGTTGAGTTGCCATAAGTCAGAATTGACTCTGTGACACACAATAACACTGTAAACTTTTCCTTTTTGTTTTTTACAGTTGCTTTGTGTGCATGGCAATTTTAAGTTCTCTTATTTTTTTTCCTAGTAAAAATTTAGGGACATCTTAGTCCAGTTAGAAATGAAAGGGAAAATTTATTCATATTGAAGAGGGCTGCAGTGAGCGCATAGTGGCCAGAAATTCCATAAGAAAGCCGTACATACTGCTCTCAACTTTTTTCTTTCCCAGTTGTGGCGGTGTAGATTCTGACTCACGGCAACCCCATATGTGTCAGAGTAGAACTGTTCTCCATGGGGTTTTCTGTGACTCATTTTTCAAAAGTAGATCACCAGGCCTTTCATTCCAGGTGTCTTAGTCATCTAGTGCTGCTATAACAGAAATACCATAAGTGGATGGCTTTAACAAAGAGAAGTTTATTTCCTCACAGTAAAGTAGGCTAGAAGTCCAAATTCAGGGTGTCAGCTCCAGACGAAGGCTTTCTCTCTCTGTCAGCCTTCTCATCAATCTTCCCCCAGGCTAGGTGTTTCTCTGTGCAGGGACCCCGGTCCAAAGGATATGCTCTGCTCCCAGCACTGCTTTCTTGGTGGGATGACACACCCCCTCTCCGCTTGCTTCCCTTTCCTTTCATTTCTTGTAAGATAAAAGGTGGTCCAGGCCACACTCCAGGGAAATTCCCTTTACACTAGATCAGGGATGTGACCTTTAGTAAGGGTGTTACAATCACACCCTAATCCTCTTTAACATAAAGTTACAATCACAAAATGGAGGACAACCACACGGTACTGGGAATCATGGCCCAGCCAAATTGGTGCACACATTTTTTGGGGAACATAATTCAATCTATGACACCAGATGTCTCTGGTGGACTTGAGCTTCCAACTGAGCATGTTAACTGTTTGCACCACCAGGGGACTCTGCTCTTAACTCTAGGGCCAGTGGAGTTTCAGTAAATCTACAACGAATAGCCCAGGTGAGAGAGGGAATTACAGAAGGATTGACTTCAGTTTTGTATGTCAGTGTCTCACTGCTAACGTCTCTCCTTCATTGCTTCGTTTCGAATCTGAGGTAGAGAAACATCAGGAATTGTTTGAAGGGATTTAGTTAAGAAATATATTCTCTTGACAAAAATTGAAAACAAACAAACAAAACCAAAAAACAGGCAAACAAAAAACACCACCACAAAACACTGGTTATTAGAGTCAATTTTTTCTTAATGGTATAATTTCAATTCTGTATTGCCTAAACCTCAACCCTGCTTGCTCTTCCTCCTACCATCTTCTTCAGAAAAGTCTGAATCTCAGAGGTGTAGGGAGGGTAACAAGTGCCCAGGAGTAATCTCTAAATTTGGGTCCTCCTCTTGTCTGGGTTGGGGGGGGGTGGTTCTGCTTTGTCTGGCGCCCCCTTGGACTTGTGCAGGTGGCAAAGGCCCCCTTTTAATCCCCCCCCCCCCCACCAACTATGCCTCTGCTGAATCTAGTTTTTCTTCAGGATAATTTCTCCAGGCAATTTTGGAGTCTTTCCTTTACAACATCCAGTCCTTTCTCCTCTGCCTCAATCAATAAACCTGTTTCTCAGCTTCTAGTCGAGGACCAAAGCCTGTACAGGAAAGTGATGCTGTCACAGAAGGCCTGGTGATGTCACAAAGCACTGGGAGATCTGGTAAAAGCAGGGATCCTTGTTTTTATGTCTCTGAGAAATTACTGGTACCCTAAGGGCCATCACATCTGTGCATGCGCTGGTTGTTGTAGAAATAGTAAGGGTCTAGTTAACCTTGGGCATTTACATGTTTGGCAAGTGTCTATAAAATGCTGAGTAGAGAATACAGGTTTAAGGAGTTGAAGTTATTAAAATGGGGTGGGGTGAGAGGAAGTGTGCCAATAAAAACAGACAATGTGGTTTTTTAATCCTTTCCGCAGAAATTCAGGCAAAAGGGGTATAAAATAACTCTACAGGGTCACTTGTAATTCAGCTTAAACTAAGCTCAGGAAACTGAATAATATTTCTCAGAAGGCTGATTTATGCACTTACAGTAACTAAGTCCTAGGTGCCACAGGAAGTAATAAACTTCTAGCAACGTTCTAGCATGCATGCTCAAACTAACTGACTAAATCAATTTCTAACTTCTCTTTAAAGCATTTCAGAGTCAGTTCTGCTGGGGTTGGTGGGGCTCTCGAGTCTTTGTTAGTAGGGGCAGCAGCAGGAAGGGAAGTCCAGGGACAAGGTAGGCTCCACATTATAAACAAATTATGTTCCAGAGTTTGTCTGTAAATCATTTCTTTGGAAACCTAACCACATTTTCTTTACAGAAACAGAGGTAGACATGGTTAGGCTCCCTGGCTCTTATAACCCTCTGGAGTCTACTTAAACCATGTGCAGGTCAAATCCACTCTACTGCATAAAAACTAGAGAACAGCCACATAATCACACAAAATTGGTGGGCAAGGATCAGATAATGAAATCTTTTTTTTCCCATTTGTCCCTGTTATTGTTGTTAGGTGCCTTCAAGTCTTTTCTGACTCCTAGTGACCCTATGTACAACAGAATGAAACACTGCCTGGTCCTGTGCTATCCTCACAATCGCTGCTGTGCTTGAGCCCATCGTTGCAGCCACTGTGTCAATCCATCTTGTTGAGGGTCTTCCTCTGTTCGCTGACCCTCTACTTTACCAGGCATGATGTTCTTCTCCAAGGACCGGTCCCTCCTGATAACATGTCCAAAGTACATGAGATGAAGTCTCACCATCCTTGCTTCTAAGGAGCATTCTGGTCGTACTTCTGCCAAGACAGATATGTTTGTTCTTCTGGCAGTCCATGGTATACTCAATATTCTTTGCTAACAGCAGAATTCAAAAAGCATTGATTCTTCGTCTGTTTTCCTCATTCATTGTCCAGCTTTCGCATGCATGTGAGGTGACTGAAAACACCATGGCTTGGGTCAGGTGCACCTTAGTCTTCAAGGTGATAGCTTCGCTTTTTAACACTTTAAAGAAGTCTTTTACAGCAGATTTGCCTAATGCAATAAGTTGTTTGATTTCTTGACTGCTGTTTCATTTATCCCTAGGGCTGACTTAATTAGAAGGGATAAAGAGACAAAATGAAAATTTTGTGGACATCTTGCTTGTGATTTCTCAACATTTTCAAGGATGTTAGAGGTCAATGACACAGCTTCTTTATCATAACTAATTTCACTTCACTATGCATAATTTATCTTTTCTGACAGAGAAGATAGCAAGGAAAATGGCTGAGCATAGAAAGAAAAAGGACATCTCTAGCAATTTCTACTGGAGGGAGGCCCTAGTAGGGTAGCTGTTGTTGCTAAGTCAAGACTTTTCCTCAGCTAAGTGTTTCAAAGTCAAATTTACTTAGAATCATCAAGCTTCATTTTGCTCCTTGGTTCCAGGCCTCACTCACCCACTCAATTCTTTATTAGGCATGCTAATAAAAAGTGAAATAACATTTCTGGCAAGCTATGTTTCCTCCCCCCGCCCCCCAAATGCCCTAAAGTGGTGGTACAAAGTGGAACTAACACATCCCAAATGTAGGTAATCAGAGAGAGGAGGAAGAGAAACAAAGGGCCTGGATACTTCACAAACTGGATAAAAAGACCCTGATAACTGAGTTGACTGTATTTAGAATTTTCCTGTTTCCTTCTGAAAAGCAGACAGGGAGCTGAATGAAGTGCTTATCTAAAAAGTGTCAGAACTCTTTAACAATGTTATTACAAGGATGTTGGTAAAGCAGGGTGAAGATTTTGGCAGGTACAGATGGGATTATATTTGACTGAATTATTTGCTTGCTTCTTGTTAATCTGTACTCTTCTAGTATCAAGCTCTTACGGGGTGCTGATAAGGACCTATCAAGAACTCGCCTTTCGCACTCTCCTATACAGCGTAAGTTGGAATTCAGCATTCCAACTGTGACATGTATGGAACAAAGTAATTTCTGTTGATTGTTTGGGAGGAAGAAGCTCTAAAGCAGGCAGTTCCTGTCTAGCAATCATAGCAAGAGAAATCTGGCTAAGAAGAAACATTCTGAAATACTCCATGAGGGGCTGAGGGATGCGTGATAGGTCTTTTCTAACAGGTTACACCCAACTTTAAGTGAGAAGTCATCTGAAAGAGTCCCACCTGGACTTCACAGACCCCTAATGAGAGAGAATGGATGAAACCAAAAGTGTTTGCAAGAAAAAAGTTTCCTTCACAGGGAGAGGGCTCCATGAGGGCCTAGATAAAGCAGTTTAGTGCTACAGTGCTTCTTTCCTTTTCAACTTGCAAAGGAACAAATACCATTTCCACAAGGTCTTACATCTAAGCCCACTGACAAAACATTAAAATCTTCCCTTCCCCCATTTCAACCTGAGCAATTTTTTTTTTTTACTTATAAATAATTTAAATTCAAAGGATAAAAGGAAAAATCTTATACAAGAGTTGTTGAGATGGTAGCTTAAGAGAAGCAATTTTCTTCTCTGTGAAATTAACCTTGGTGTAGTAGACCACAGCAACTAAAAAGAGCTCTACAGTGTAGTTAGCACCAAAGAGAGCTCAGAGGAAGTCAGGTTTTTAAAGTGCATGTCAAAGACAGAGGGATAAGCATGTGATCAAGAACAAACGTAAAGGAATGACATAGAACCTAGTATTAACAGAATCAAGAGGCTAAATCCAGAAGGAAAGGAAAGTTATTGAAAAACGTGGTAGTTGGTATTATGGATTGAATTGTGCTCTCCAAAAAGATATGTTCACATTCTAAGCTCTGTACCTGTGAATATGACTGTCTTCATTATCTAGTGCTGCTATAACAGAAATACCACAAGTGGATGGCTTCAACAAACAGAAGTTTATTCTCTCACAGTCTAGGAGGCTAAGAGTCCAAATCCAGGGCATGAGCTCCAGGGGAAGCCTTCTCTCTCTGTTGGCTCTGGGCGAAGGTCCTTGTCATCAGTCTTCACCTGCTCTAGGAGCTTCTCAGCACAAGGACCCTGGGTCCAAAGGACGCATGCTCCTGGCTCTACTTTCTTGGTGGTATGAGGTCCCCCCATCTCCACTCGCTTTTTTCTTTTATATCTCAAAAGAGATTGATTTAAGACACAGCCTAGTCTTGTAGATTGAATCCTGCCAAATTAACATGACTGCTGATAATCCCACCTCATCAGCATTATAGAGATAGGATTTACAACATACAGGAAAATCATATCAGATGACAAAATGGTGGACTATCACACAATACTGGGAATCATGGCCTAGCCAAGTTGACACATACTTTTGGGGGACACAATTCAATCCATGATAATGACCCTGTTTGGAAATAGGGCTTTTCCTTTATTATCAGTTAACAGGATCATACGGAAGAGGGTAGGTCCTAATCCCTTCCGAGTAGTATCTTATAGAAGGGGAGAACAGACATGGAGACTGACAGAGATATACAGGAAAAGACAGATGCCATATGGAGATGATTTAAAAGCCAAGGTATGACAAGAAGCTCCCAGGGCTACCAGAAATTGGAGGAGATAAGGAAGGATCTTCCCCTAGAGAGGACAGAAAGAGAGCATGGTGCTGCTGACGCCCTCCATTTGGACTTCCAGAACTGTGGAAAAATAAATTTCTGTTCTTTAAAGACACCCACTTTGTGGTGTTTTGTTATGGAAACTAAGACAGTCAGGAATTAGTGATGGGCCAAGAATATAGAACAAGAAAGGATAGACATGGCTTATTGAGAATGGATGATAGAAAGAAGAATGAGCTGCTCTATTCCCAACTGGGTTTGATCTTCTCTATTAAAGAAAATTGTGTTCAAACTAGAAAGGGTAAAACAAACATGGCAAAAAAGAAATTGAAGCCCCAAATAGGTGAATTATTTCAAAAGGCATCTAACTTCTAAAATGCATCTAAATCTTTAGACCCAGATACATTATATACTAGGATACTAAGAGAATATCACAGATGGGATTTTAAAAATATATTTTTATTCTGAAATAATTATAGATCCACAGGAAGGTCCCAAGCACACTTCACTCAACCTTCCCCAATGTTTGCAGATGGGATTTTAAAATCACTGACCATTATTTTGAGAATTTATGGAGAATGAGAGGAATGGTACCAGAAGACTGACAGATGGGCAAATATTTTCAGGATTTTCCTAAAATGGCAGAAGGGTAGTTTTTGAAATCTCTTCTTTGATGAGCTTGTAATAGATCTCTTCCTAAATTCTAAAAACGGTTGATCACTTTTTTTAAAAAAGTATGCGTGAGGGAGTGATACTAGAAATTAGAACGACCTCACTAAAAGTAAGCTGGACCATTTCTTTTTTTTTTTGAGAAAATTTCTTGACTGATAAACCAAGTGACTCTTTGCCTATAGTATATCTATTTTTCCTCAGGCTATTTGAAAAATGCTTTTGTTATTTGTCTGTTGACAATTTGATTTTAACTGTAGTATAACTGTGTGAGCTCATTACTAGTACTCTGAGATGAATGAACCAACATCAAAATGGAAGGAGTTTCCAATGGCATGTCACAGGGCTTTGGCACTATCAAACATGCAGGATGACTGAATAAAAATTCAAAAAAGAAGAAGAGAGATTTGGGAATCAATAACCTATTGGGAAATCCCAATGATCTGATCTGAGAATCAACAGTTTGAATGATATAACAAGGGAGTGGATGCAGAGCAGGCATTCAGTTCCTGGAATTCATTTAATCCTGGGGAGTCCTTTCCTGGATTTAGAGAGGCCAAATTTTGTTATGTGTAATTCTCTGGGGAGATGGTCTATAGTAGTCCATAGATTCCCAAAGGGTCCACTACATTAAACATTTAAGCTTTACTTGTACAAAATAATTTTAACTAATAAAGAGATGGAGCCCTGGTGGTACAGTGGTGAAGAGCTATGGCTGCTAGCCGAAAGGTTGGCGGTTTGAATCCACCGGCCACTCCTTGGAAACCCTACGGGGCAGTTCTACTCTGTCGTATAGGTTTGCTATGAGTTGGAATTGACTCGACAGCAACTTTTTTTTTTTTTTTAAATAAGAGATGGCTGAGGTGCACTTGCTTTTAAAATGTGGGCAGAGGACTGAGGAGAAATAGGAGGTAAAAGAACAAATGGGCAAGTACACAGTAAGAGCATTCAATGGAGGTAAACTTGAAATAGTGGGAGTGATGGGCAGTTCAAATGCTTTGCAAAGGTTTCATGAGAAGAAAATTGTAACATGTCTGGATGAGGTGAGACATACATATTGAGCAAGGTAAATGATGTGCAAAGCAACAATACAAGAGCTGTCAGAAAGCCAAGTGGGAGACAATTGTAAAATAAATGGTGCAGACAAGAACAGTGAGGTCAAACAAAGGAAAGTTCTAATTAGTGGTGAGAGCTGGAGGTTTAGGAAACCCATGTGAAGGTGGGTAGGGTATAAGTTAGATCTGAGAGTCAACCATCCTTTCTTTTATTCCAATTGAAGACATTTTTATAGTTATTTAAACTTCTTTCACTTTTATTATGTCTTCTGAGCAAAGACACATCCTTCATGTAAGAAGTACTGAAGTACTGGAAGACGACTATTATGTCACCATTGACCTTGCTTCTAGCTTTATGAGTTTCCAGTCCTTAGGGAGCAGACTATTTCCAGTGAAGAGCCTTGAAAAACCTGATTACGAGTCAGGATTTGACAGGAAGGGAGTTAAAGAGCCTCTTCCAGGTTCTGGATAATAGTTGTGTCATGATAAAAACAATCATTTAAAGAGGAGCATTTTGAGTCACAACATTATATGTGGGACAGATTGGGAAAAGGCCAAGTTCAGGTTGCTTATGGGAGGCTTTGAGCTGCAGTAGAAATGGGAAGGAAGGAGCAGATCTGAAGAACACTGGAGAGGAAGGATTGCAGAGCTTACTAATGTGCAGGATATGTGGTAGATAATTATAGCAAAGATTAAACTCTCCTTGCCTTCATAATGTATTTAGCAGCCCCAGTTCTCAGACAGGTGAAACATGGAGAAAAGGCCGGCATTAAGTTGTCACATCCTTCTTTTTATTAAACAAGAAGTACAGATGTGTGAAAGATAGCCCTGGAAGGGAATATGGAAACTAATAGCATACTCCTGATCTTGTACAGAGCAAGGAAGATCAAAAGTAGGTCTTGACTTGGTTTTGTTTCCTGGTGACTGGAATGAAAATATAAATGTCCAAAAGAAACTGGAGTGACCCTTACAGAGTTAGGTTCTGGAAGTCCCTAAAGTATTACTTTGTGCCTGAAGAGAGGAAGCCCAAGGGATTGTGGCAATTCCCTGCCTCTGCACTGTATGGTGATAGAGAAGAGGGGGAAAGGGGAATCTTCAACTTAGTAGGAAGAACACTACTTACCTGGTGTCTTAGTCACTTAGTGCTGCTATAATGGAAATACCACAAGTGGGTGACTGTAACAAACAGAAATTTTATTTTCTCACGGTTCAGAAGGCGGTTGTTGTTCTTAGGTGCCATCGAGTTTGTTCCAACTCATAGCAAGCCTATGTACAACAGAATGAAATGCTGCCCGGTCCTGTGCCATCCCCACAGTCGTTGCTATGCTTGAGCCCATTGTTGCAGCCACTGTATCAGTCCATCTCGTTGAGGGTCTTCCTCTTTTTCACTGACCTTCTACTTTACCAAGGATAATGTCCTTCTCCAGGGACTGATCCCTCCTAATAACATGTTCAAAGTATGTGAGATGTAATCTCACCATCCTTGCTTCTAAGGCGCATTCTGGTTGTACTTCTTTCAAGACAGATTTGTTTGTTCTTTTGGCGGTCCATTGTATATTCAGTATTCTTTACCAATACCACGATTCAAAGGCATCAGTTCTTCTTTGGTTTTCCTTATTCATTGTCCATCTTTCATATGTATATGAGGCAATTGAAAACACCATGGCTTGGGTCAGGCATAGTCTTTAAGGTGACTTCTTTTCTTTTTAACACTTGGAAGAAGTCTTTTGCAGCAGATTTGCCCAATGCAATGCACCATTTGGTTTCTTGACAGCTGCTTCCATGGGCATTGATTGTGGATCCAAGTAAAATGAAATCCTTGACAACTTAAATATTTTCTCCATTTATCGTGATGTTGCTTATTGGTCCAGTTGTGAGGATTTTTGTTTTCTTTGTGTTGAGGTGTAATCCATTCTGAAGGCTGTGGTCTTTGATCTTTATCAGTAAGTGCTTCAAGTCCTCTGCACTTTCAGCAAGCAAGGTTGTGTCGTCTTCATGTCGCAGGTTGTTAATGAGTTTTCCTTCAGTCCTGATGCCCGGTTCTTCTTCGTATAGCCCAGCTTCTCGGATTATTTGCTCAGCATATAGATTAAACAAGTATGGTGAAAGGATACAATCCTGACACATACCTTTCCTAACTTTAAACCATGCAGTATCCCCTTGTTCTGTTCGAACAACTGCCTCTTGATCCATGTACAGTTTCCTCATCAGCACAGTTAATTAGGAGGCTAGAAGTCCGAATTCAGGGCACCCACTCTAGGGTAAAGCTGTCTCACTGTTGGCTCTGGAGAAAGGTCTTTGTGTCTTTTTAGCTTCTGTTCTTTAGTTCCTTGGCTATCTTCATGTGGTGTTTCATCTCTTTTCCCCCATCTCTGTGCCAATCTGCTCATTTTATATCTCAAAGGTGATTGGCTTAAAACACCCTACACTAACACTTCCTCATTAACAGAACAAAGAAAACCCATTCCCAAATGGGATCATAACCATATGTATAGGGGTTAGGATTTACAACACATATGTTGGAGGAACACAATTCAATCCATAACACCTGGTACAGCCAGAATGGAAGTGACATCTGTTGAGCCTCTACTTGTTGTCAGGAGCTATTAGGCACTTTATATACATTTTCTTGTTTAAAACTTACAATAACTATTGGAAGGAAGAATAAAACAGGACGGAAGGAGCATGAACATCAAGTGAGCATCCTGCTGACTGTCTTGGTTCCTGATAGTCCTTGGAAAGTCCCCTTTCCAATAGAGAACTGAGCAGCCTCCCTGTGCAGGAAGAGAATGTTCACCGAGATGAGGAGAATGCTCAAAATAGAAAAACCTGAAACTTATGGGGGAAGCTAGTCTCAGAATGCAGTCTGCAAATAGAGTGTTAACTTGTGTAAACAAGGAATATTTGATCACAAAAGTAGATAGGATCATAAAAGTTCCCGTGGTCTCCTCCCGCTATAAAGTATTAACATTATTTTGTTGTTGGTGTTGTTCATTGCCATTGAGTTGGCTCCAATTGCCAGATCCTGCCTGTGCCATCTTCATGACTGTTGGTATGTTTAAGTCCATTGGTATACCTATTGTGTGCTATCCAACTTATGGGGTTCATCTTCCAGCATCATATTGGACAATATTCTGTTGTAATCCATAGGTTTCCATTGGCTAATTTTCAGAAGTAGATCACTAGGCCTGTCTTCCTAGTCTGTCTTGTCTGGAAGCTCCACTGAAACTTGTCAACAACGGTATCTGAAATAGTGGTGACATAGCTTCCAGCATCACAGCAACAAACAAGCCACCACAGTACGACAAACTAACGAGTGGTGGACTGTCACTATTACCCCTTTTAAAACAAGGCAATCAGCCCAGATAGAAGGAAAGCTAGATTGGAGGTGATGACTTGCTTCTTGCTGTGTGGCACCTATCACTAGGTGCCTCTATCCTGTGGGCCTCTGCCAAGGTGTGTAAAGCATGGGGACCAGTGGGCATAGTTCTTGCTCTGACATCTACATCTTGCAAGAGTGTTGGACTTATTTCCACAGTAAACACACATATTATCAACTTGGGTGCGCTAATTTATTTCATCTTTCTTATTCAAGATGAAGAGACAGGCTTCTCCAGCCCACCTCCCTCAGGGCTCATGAGGAAGATTCAGATAATGAGGAGGATTGGGTGAGCTCAGGGCTGTAGCACTTGAAAGTAAGGAGGTTGCTTGCTTCTTAAGCTTGCTAGAAAATAAATGTAGCTAAATCCTTTCATGCTGGGTGGATTTGGCTGTATTCCTCAGGGGACTAATATTTCTTCTGAGAGCTGTTTTTCTTAAAATCCTTGTGAATGCCTGAAAAGAGACCCCTGTAGAGAAAACTACCTCAGACACAAGCACAGTGCCCTCTGAATTACGTCCTAATTTCTAGTGTGAATGCTATGTTAATGCAGTATCATGGGTGACAACGAAAATGTGCCCAAGTCAGAAAATACAAATTTATGACTTCAGCAACAGTCTTAACTTCTCCCACTCTGGTCTGCTCAGTGTTTTATGTTGTACTTCTGGTTAAATTTATGCCTCAACGCTCAGTGCAAGTGAGTTATGGTTACTCTGGGAACCTTAATTTTGCATTTCCTGACTTCTGTATGTTCAAAGGGACATGTTTTCAAAAATGTCTTATAAAACAGCATACCAGACCAGCTGATATTGTGTAACTGCCTGTGCCTGTGGAATGAAAGTGATAAACCTCCATGGTTGGGGCTTCTTAGAGGAGCAGAGAGAGATGGCTGGGGTGGATTTTCAAACCAGCGGGTAGGTGTGTGGCAATGGAAAAGGAAAAGAACGTGATTAATTTTTGTTGTTATTTACTGAGCATATATGCTTGGAGTTGTTCTAGGTATTTCACTTAGGTTAGCTTTGTCTCAACCCTTTGAAGTAGGTTTTATCATCCCAACCATATACATGAGAACACTGGGGGAATTAAAAAATACACAAATTTCTCAAGATTCTCTAAACAGTAAGTGCAGAGTTAGAATTCAGATCTAGTTTGGTTGAGCTGGAGCCCATGCTCAACTCTGGGCTGCCTCTCCAGCCACCAGATCCTGAGACCTAAGTCCATTTCACGCCCCACTAGCTGTTTATATTGGCTAACTTATTTTTACAATGACTTTAATCTTGGTTTTCTCTTGGGTAAAACAGGGATATTACATAGCTACCAGATTGTTGTTGGCTTAAGTGGGGTCAAGTTTATTCATGGCTTTGCCACTATCATTGGTAAACTCTGTCAAGAATTCCAGTTCATAGTATTGGTCTACCCAAAGGGAAATGGTCAAGTAAGTTCTGTGTTTATCCTTGGTTATACTCTACGTGAAGGACCAGAATTCTTGCTTGTTTTGTTCCTTGTGTGCGTCTAATGCCTAGAGGAGTGCTTGGTACATAGCCACTCAGTAAATATTTGTTGATTGAATGGACCAATTGCATTTTGCCACCTCCTAGTCCACTCTTTCTCTCCTGTCTGCTGTCATCTTGGGCACGGCTGTGTGATCTGGTCTTGGACACTGTATGTCCTCTTTCAGAAATTACCTGTCTTGCCCAATCACTCCATCACCCTTCTGTCGGTTTGTCATATTATGGTGGCTTACATGTTGCTATGATGCTGGAAGCTATGCCACTGGTATTTCAAATACCAACAGGGTTGCCCATGGTGGACAGGTATCAGTGGAGCTTCCAGACTAAGACTAGGAGGGAAAGCCTGGAGATCTCCTTCCAAAAATTAGCCAATATAAACCCTATTGATTATAACAGAATAATGTCTGATATAGTGCTGGAGGATGAGCCCCCTAGGTTGGAAGGGACTCAGAATATACTGTGGCTACAATAATGGACTTGAGCACACCAACAATCCTGAAGATGGTACAGGACCGGGCAACATTTCTTTCTGTCGTAGATGGGGTGGCCATTAGTTGGAGCTGACTCCACCACACTACAACAAGCCCAACTACTGCAGTTAACTTATTTTCTGCTTGAGAACTGGAAGCAATTTAGTGTGTTTCTACTCTCGGGAATTTCCAAAGCAACAAGGATTTTCTGCATACCATGTCTAAAACCACAGTTATTGAAATGGGAGCACTTCTAGATTCTGTGGCAGGATTTTAGGCGTATTATTTTGGAGACAAATATTTGACATCCCTAAAACTATACTAATCCTAGATCCATCCTTGTCCCTGTGAATCAACAACTGGGCTAAGCCCACCAAATCACACATTCCTACCCACAGCAGACCCAGCTGCCACCTCATGTTATGACTTTAGAGAAGCACTGAAGTTTGCATATCGCAGCATTTTTGCAATAGTTTTATTTTCTTCTTGGGCCTCATGAAGGATCTTTCTGATGTGCCTTGCTCTTCTGAAGGAGCTTTTCAGGTTTCTGATATTCGTACTTGTGTTTCTCATGTCTGCAGTCAACAAACAGCCTTCAAACCCTCCTAACTGTGTTCGCATTACCATTCGCCAAGTCCGGGGCTCTGTGCTGCTCTGGGTCGCCTTTTCCTGCTGGAGCAAATGATCCTATGCTTCTGGCTAGGCTTTAAAATTCACTCTTTCTCAAATGATTCATTGTCATTCCAATCAAGAGTCCACTGCCTCTAGCTCTTGAGGTCTCACTGTACTCTACCTTTCCTATTCAGGCTAACTTCCTCCCCAGACTTGTGTTCTTCCTCCTCATTACTCCTCAACTCCCTCGCCTTTCCCTGCCCAGTTCTCTAAATATCCTGCTTCAGTTTCCCTCTGAAATTAAAAAAGGCAAGGTGATGATACCAGTGAGGAAGTCACTCACAATGGAGAAAACCATACTTCGGAGTTTGATTCATAGACTTGCCACTTAATATCTGTGTGACAAGGCGTAAGCTGTTGTAGCTGTCTTAGACCCAGTTTCTCATCTGTTGAATTGGATAGCCATGTCATCTTTATGGGGACTGGGCTATCATTAGCAAGCACCCACTGAACGTTTCCTATTCCTAATGCAAAAGAGACATCTTTAAGTGTCTTGAAAGAAGTATTTGATTGGTATTAAAAGAAAACAAAACTATCAGTCAGGTTTTTTTTTTTTTTTGAGGGAGCTAGAGAAGAAAGACAGAGTCTATGAGTGGTGCAAACAGTTAACATGCTCTGCTGCTAACTGAAAGGTTGGTGGTTTGAGTTCACCCAGAGGTGCCTCGAAAGAAAGGCCTGGCCTTCTACTTCCAAAAAATCAGCAATTGAGAACCCTTTGGAGCACAGTTCTGCTCTGACACACATGGGGTCGCCATGAGTCAGAGTCGACTCGATGGCAATTGGTTTTAGAGGAGGAAGAAAGAGACTGTATAAAGAAATATTATCAGAACTGTGAGAATTACTAAGTTTAGTGATATGATTTTCTTTATAGTCAATGAGGAAATAAAATTTATTTTGGTTTTGTACCTTATGTGTGTATGTGTTTCTTTTAAACTTGAAGTGTCTTTTTTTTTTTCCATGTCAGAAGCAGAGAATTCACTCATCCATTTCAAGAAAAATTTAGAGAGTACCTCTTGTTTGTGTGATACTCTGTGAAGTGTTGGCTGAAACAAAGTCCCTTGTAGGAGAAGCAGAAAATCCCAATTAATGATTATAATGCATTGTGACAAATGTAACCATAATGCCTCATATAAGAGTTCATTTTTGTGGCCTCCTGTTCCTTGCTGTACAGGAAATGGAAGCATTTATGGGAGATGTTCTGAAGGGGATTTTCCCCTGGCTCTTCTCCATGTCAGAAGAGGACATATCGTCTGAAGTGCCTCATATTATCGGAAGACAAAGCTGTCCAGAAAGCAGATTGCAGAAGCCTCAGGCAGTTGTAGGGGAAGGAGGTCAGTGAGGATTGTTGTTCTGTTGTAATTAATTAAAGAATTCTCAGAAGGTTCCAGAGAGTCAGAAAGACGTGTGCCATGAATATGAGGCAAATTTATTGAGTTTTGATTTTTCCTTTTCCTACGTATATGTAGAAATGCTTCAGGCATGACTGAGTCAAACGGTGTACGATGTCAAATGAAAGACCTCTGTGTTACAGACTTCTCTAGTCCAACCAGCAATTCTATGTAAGCGTTGTTTGTTTTCGTAGCTGAAGATTCTTTAGGGACCTAAGTTTCTGCACGTACACTCTTAAACACATATATATTTACAAAGTGTCCCTGTTCCTCAGCTGAATGCAGTCAAATGGCAGCTTATTTGAAAACAGCCTCAGCATCTGATATGTCGGTGAATTAAAAAGACCCTACTGCCTTCCTCAATTAAACGGACCCTACTGCCTTCCTCCCAAACACACAAATAGTGCAGATAAATTCTTACAGCAACCATTCCTTCTTGAGTTTTTGGGATAGTCCCAATTCTAAATATTGTGTTCCATTTTCAGACTTTGCTTCAAACCATGTGTCCTGATGTGGGGTTTAAACATGTACAATCTCCACGTGAATATTAAATTTCAGTATTCTCCTCCTCACACGTTCCATACTTTTTAAGCAGCATTTCTTTGCTCTCCCAATAGTCTTGGTTTTCTGTTGGTCCTCGATGGCCCTCACTCCGACTTTTGTTGTCTTCTTCTTTCTCTCAGTGTCTCCCTCATGGACTCATTCTCCTGGGCCTGGTACTTCCCATCCTATTGTCACCACTTGCCCCTAGGCACTGACAGGAGCGTTAGGATGGGCAGGGCTGGGGTGTGACAACGCTCTGCTCGCGCAGTCACCTCAGTGACATACATTATCTTCAAGTCCTCTCCAGGGGGCGAAATTGAGTGAACAGTCAGGAAGGTAGAGGTTATATGTTCCTACCATCCTAAGTTTTCCATTTCTGCTGTAAATCTAGTTGTGTAGCCTGGAGTAAGTTACTTAACTTCTCAGAGCTCAGTTTCCTCATCTGGAAATTGAAGATAAAGATTGTACCCACCTCATGGTGTTGCTGTGAGGATGAAATGAGTTATTATATGTAATAGCAGTGGCTGGCAAATAGTGGGCACAATATAAGTTTCAAATTATTACAATTACTATTACAATTCATTAGTATTTGTATGTGTTCATAAGTTTGCAGTGTAACACACATAGGGACCCCAGGACTCTCAGAAAGTTTCTATGAGTCCAGGGAAAGAAAGAAGTTAGTAAGAAGCTAACTTTAGCAAAGACCAAGCCCTCCTTTTCCTACACCATGTATTGCAGCTTCTTGCAGTGGTTAAGAGCTATGGCAGCTAACCAAAAGGTCGGCAGTTCGAATCCACCAGCCGCTCCTTGGAAACCTGATGGAGCAGTTCTACTCTGTCCTATAGAGTCGCTATGAGTAAAGAAGCGACTCTACGGCAATGGGTTTAGTTTTTGGGTTTCATTGTTGATGATGAGAGATGTCATGACCCTGTTGGATGGCACGGGGCAGTTCCAGCAACTCACATCAGTTCTGGAGTCTGTCCTTCTCCTTTCTCTTCTTGTCTGCCTCTCCTTGCTCTGCAACCCTACCTCACCAAGTCGCTAGCTGTCTTTCTCCCCATTCTACCCCCTGACTCAGCCAGCAGGCATCTTAAAAGCAACACAGAGAATCCACAGCCAAGCATCACAAGTTTATCTATTGTCTTTGCTTCTCACTCTCTATGGTGCAGGGTCCTTCCTATGAAGTTGTGGATCTTTATTAGCACCCCCATCCTTTATTCCCTCATCACCTCCATAACAAATCGTGACATGTGTGCTGCAATTTAACTTGGAATCTTAGTTTTGACTTTTACCCAGAAATATGCATTTCTAAATATTGGCTTTTTGTTTTACTGTTTTAGTCTGAGTGGTATGTTCATATGTTCCCTCGCTATTCAGATGTTTGGTAATTTGGATGATCAAGTGTTTTTCAAGTCATTTTATTTTACTTAAACTCTAACCTCCATCTCTAATCCTTGAGTTATTTTCTCAAGGGATCAGCCAATTTGTGTTTGGTTGTCTAGAAAAAAAAGTGCCTTATGGTGACCTTCAGAACATATATATTTTTTAAGATACTAGAGCATGCTAAATTCCTTTTTTTTTTTTTTTGACATAAATATTATGCCTTATCCCTGGTGGCACAGTGGTTAAGCTCTCTGCTGCCAACTGAAAGGTCGGTGGTTAGAACCTATTAGCCGCTCCACAGGAGAAAGATGTGGCAGTCTGCTTCCATAAAGATTACAGCCTAGGGAACCCTAAGAGGTGGTTCTAATCTGTCCTATAAAGTTACAGTGAGTCGGAATCGACACGATGGCAATGGTTTTGATTTGGTTTAGACCTACTAATAAGGTTAATCTAGACCATAGAGTTTCAAAATAGAGAGTTTGAAAAAAAATATGTAGAATTGTTGATTTAAAAAAAAAATCTAGGTGTGACAATGATTGATTGAGTAGTATTCATTATATTTATAATTTCAGGCGTGAAAGAAAGAAAGAAAGAAAAGAAGGAAAGAAGAAAGGAGGAAGGGAGGGAAGAAAGGAAGGAGGGAGGAAAGAAGGGGGAGGAAGGGAAGGAGGGAAGGAAGGAAGAAAGAAAGAAGGAGGGAAGGAAGGAAGGAAATACAAGCCAAAGGGAAAAGAAAGCAAAAGCAGTTTGCAGTCAGAAGTGACTGCCAGGACCAAGGATTACATTGGCCTTGACAGGGGTGTTTTTCTAGGTGCCTCAGTGTCGGGCAAGCAACGGGCCACTATTTGATCACTTGTGACTCTTGCCATGGTCCCTGGCCAGAGCAGTGTGCAGGGAGCCTGTAAGATGAAAGTGTACACATTACTGGGGATGTAGACATTAGAACAGACGCCAGAAGCTAAGTGGAAGGTGGATAGACAAGAAACTTTTGTTCTTACTCTCTTCTAAGATACTTTCTTTTTGTGTTAATCCTCTGCTATCCAGTTATCAGGGCCCTGGTGGTGCAGTGGTTTAGCGTTTGGCAGCTAACCAAAAGGTTGGCAGTTCGAATCCACTAGCCACTCTTTGGAAACCCTATGGGGCAGTTCTGCTCTGTCCTATAGGGTCACTAGGAGTTGGAATCGACTTGATGGCAACGAGTATGGTATGATATCCACTTATCACATATAACCTCCTTCAATCCTAGACACTATCATATGTAGGCATTTATCATCTTTTAATATGGGCTATATAATGTCTTATTTATTTATTTTCTGTTCCCCTCCACTAGAATTGAAACTCAATGAAGGCGGAGATATTTTCTCTATTTTTTCACTGCTGTATCTCCCGCCCCTAGGATAGTGACTATCACGTATTAGGTGCTTCGTAAGTATTTGTTGAAAAAGCCTGTGATTCTCTCACAGTTCTACAAACAAAACCCCACTCACCCTAACTTCCAACAGAATGCGTAGACACTCAGCCACAGTTCAGTTTCTTAGAAGCTTGGATCTTTTGAACCTAAAGAAACTGGGCAGTTATTTAGTTCAGTCCTAATTCTTACTGATAAAAAAGCTGAGGTCTAGAGTATCAGCAAATTGCCCAAAGACACATAGCAAATTAATAAAAGAACCAGGAGTAGAATGAGGACTCCTGACCCTCTGCTCTTTCCCTAAACTACTTTGTTTCCCATTAATTTCACTCTACCCTCGTTCGTACTACTGGAGTGGTGGTGTCCTCCTCCATCAAAACAGCATAAAACCCACGGCCATCAAGTCAATTCCGACTCCTAGCGAGCCTATAGGAGAGAGTAGAACTGCCTCAGAGGGTTTCCAAGGAGTCGCTGGTGGATTCGAACTGCCAACCTTTTGGTTAGCAGCCAAGCTCTTAAACACTGTGCCACCAGAGCTCCCCATAATAGATAAGCTGGAGGTTTTCTCTCAGGTTAAGGGCTCAGTGGTGCTGAGCCTTCCCTGGGATCCCTTTTGTGGCCTGTCTTCTAGTTATGATCCAGGAGAATGGATTTTACGTTGTGGGGACCTTTTGTTGAGCCTTTGGGTCTTCAGACACGTGTAGATGTGTGTCTCTTCCATTTTCTCTTCCTCCCTCTGTCGGGTGAGCTCAAGCCTCAGCCTTTCTGTGAAGTTTTTCCCATTGCATCCAGCCCATATTGATTGATGTCTCATTTCTCTGCTCTGCTGTGGTTTATGCTAGGATGATAAACCCAAATGACTGTAGAGGCCAATTCAGTAACGTAAAAGAGGGCCACGATTGCTAGATCTTTCCATTTTTAAAGAAGCTGAAGTTGCCCTGAGCTAAGTTTCCCATAGTCTCTGGTATCTAACTTTTCACTCCTACCTTTCAGGAAGTAAAAGGGAGAGAGGTCCCCAGAGCCAGAGAACTTGCATTCCTAGTCTTAGTCCCCATCTCCCCTTCTTTCCATCCCCCCTTACTCTGCTCACTCCACAACCGAGAGGATTCTATCTGAATGCTGGTGGCGGTGGAGAGACAGAGGCCTCCCTATTGCCACTTCTCTTTCCGGCCCAAGGGCTGCCATTAGCCCCACTCTGAAGACTGCCTTTTTACTGTGTACCAAAAAAACCAAACCCGCTGCCATTGAGTCGATTCTGACTTATAGCGACCTTATGGGACAGAGTAGAACTGCCCCATAGAGTTTCCAAGGGGTGCCTGGTGGATTCAAACTGCCAACCTTTTGGTTAGCAGCCATAGTTCTTAACCACTACGCCACCAGGGTTTCCTTTTACTGCATGTTATGGATTAAATTATGTCCCCCCCCCAAAAAAAATGTGTTGGAATCCTAACCCCTATACCTGTGGGTGTGATCCTGTTTTGACATAGGACTTTCTTTGTTATGTTAATTACAGCATACCTGAGTAGGGTGAGTTCTAAATCTAATCACTTCTGAGTTATAATAAAAAAGCTAATCAGGCACAGAGACATGCACACAGGGGAAGACAGATGCCATATGAGGATCACCAAGGAGCCAAGGACTGCCTGGAAATCAGCATGGCCAAGACCCTGATTTGGAATTGTAGCCTGCAGAGCTGTGAGAAAATAAATTTCTATTCTTTAAAGACACCCAGTTGTGACATTTCTGTTATAGCAGTGCTAGGAAACTAAGATGCTGTATTTCCATCCAGGCTTAGATCCAGCACTGTTCTCTAAATCCTCTGGAGAAGGGGCTCTTTCCCTTTCTTGGTCCAGGCCTACTTCTTTTTGCCTTTGGATTAGAGCTGCTGTCCTCAGCCTCATTTCTCACCAACTCTGTTACTGTTTTCCCAGGACATCACAGTGAGGAAACCCTGGAGGAGCATATGGGGGTGTGACCCTGCTGCCCTCCCCTGAGCAGCTGGCCTTTCTGCCCTTCTAGTCTCACCTTGAAGCTTCCTGTTGTCTTATGCTTTCATTCTCTTCTTGCTTTCAAGGCTTTTCCATGAGGCTATTCTTTTCATACCCTAATTCTGGATCAAGTGTTTCCCTACTTCCTCATGCTGTCTTGGTTTGGGGAAAAGGTCATTTTTCTTTCTCTCTTTATAACTTGAAGCTGGATCTGAGGAGTTCCACCTGTGAATTGTCAATCTCCTATGGAATCCATAATAATCATTCACATGTTAAAAAGCTGTCTCCACCCTTCCTGAGAAGTTCCTCTATTTCCCTTTTTAACCCAACCCTTGCCATTGAATCTATTTCCACTCATAGTAAGACCCTATAGGACAGAGTAGGACTGCCCTATAGGGTTTCCAAGGAGTGGCTGGTAGATTAGAACTGTTCAAACTGCTGACATTACAGTTAGCAGCCTAACACTTAACTACTGTGCCACCAGGGCTCCAATGAATAGAAATTATAGGAACACGTGTACTGTGTGCTGCCTATAGTATGTTGTTGCTGTTGTTAGGTGCCGTCAAGTCAGTTCCGACTCTTAGCGACCCAGTGTACAACAGAATGAAACACTACCCAGTCCCGCGCCATGCTCATGATCCTTGTTATGCTTGAGCCCATTGTTGCAGCCACTGTGTCAATCCATCTCGTTAAGGGTCTTCCTCTTTTTTGCTGATCCTGTACTTGACCAAGCATGATGTTCTTCTCCAGGGACTGATCCCTCCTGACATGTCCAAAGTATGTAAGATGTAGTCAGACCATCCTTCCTTCTAAGGAGCTTTCTGGTTGTACTTCTTCCAAGACAGTCTTTAGTATACTCTTCTCAAAATGACATTGATAGTGACTAGTTCGAGCATTTGGCTCTGCCCATCTGAAGCCTGTCCTGTTCTCCTCACTGATTCTGGGTTTCCTATTTCTGTAGCCTAGTTCTCCTACCAGATCCTCAGATGACTCAAATCTTAAGTCATCCCCCCCCCTTCCTCAACTGACCCTCCATATCTAGCTGGTTGATAGAATTATTAAAATTTGACCCCTGTCTTCATTTCCTAGTGCTACTGTAACAGAAATACCACAAGTGGGCAGCTTTAAAAAAAACAAAAAACTTTCTAGTCCGGAGGCTAGAAGTCCAAAGCAGCACGCTGGCCTTGTCTATTCCTTCCTTGTCAGTATCCCAGGAGTTCCTTTGTTCCTTGGCTTGTAAATGATCTTCACATAGTGTCTGTCTTCCCCTGTGTGAGGGCATCTCTGTATTTAATCTACTCTTTTTATAACTCAGAAGTGATTAGATTTACTCAGGTATGGGCTAATTAACGTAACAAAGAAAATCCTATTTCCAAACAGGATTACATCCACAGGTATAGGGGTTAGGATTCCAACAGATACTTTGGGGGAGGGGACACAATTCAATCTATAACAACCATCAGTTTCTCTCCCACCTCTTCCCACTCGGTGTTACTGGCATCACTATCTTCTCTTAGTCTGTTGTAACCCCAAGTTGTTTCCACATTACGTATCGCCAAAAATTAATATTCCTGTAGTAAATTGAGATCACATCACTTCCTAGCTTCCCAACTATCCGTGTTTCCTCAGAGCCTGTACAGTTAGATAAAAAACTTCTTAGTCTTTCATTTGAGGTCCTCGCAATCTAACCACAGATCTGCTTTCTTATCTTATATCTCACTACTCCCATTTATGCATCCTACCTCCAAGAAGTTCAGAAATATTATTGAAAGTGGAAGTAAATACTGGCCCTCAAGAGGCCTCAAACCCTTCAGATTCCTGTCTTTGCTTTGCCCATGGCATCGTCTCTGTTTGAATGCTTCTACCCTAATTTTTTATGTGTCCAAAGTCAACTTATGACTCAGAATTCAGTTCAATGTCTAACTTCTCTATGAGATCTTTTCCCTTACCCCAATTTTAATTTTTTTTGTCTCACCATTGAACAATTTTAGCAGTCTCTCTATTGGTATTCATTTGGAACTGATCACTTATTACCTTGTATTACTGTTATTTGTATATTTATATCATATTCTTTACATGTCTTGATAATTATTTCCCGGAAGGCAGGATTCAATTTCATCACTCTATCCTGTACATCCCCTTGCATTGTTGACTCTTGATAAATATTAACAGAACAGATACTTTACTTTTCTGAGCTCCATAATGCAATCTTCAAACACCATAGTTTTCACTGAAGGTAAATATACTGGTCACTACGAAATCATGTACATTGAGTATTTTTTCCATCAGTTTACATTTTAATAGTCACAGATATTCATATTTATTATAGTGAGACTGGAGTCTGACATTGGTCTCAACATGATCTTGTGTATTTCAAGAGGTCTAACACTCAAAAACAAAAAAAAAGATCTGGAAACCCACAGGCTCTTTTCTTAATCATGGATCTTGGCAATGGGAGTTGCAATATGTTGCCACCTATTAATTAAATCTGTACTCGGGTGAATTGGCCAAGAAAGAAAACATTAAAAAAAGAAAGAAGAAGAACCAAGAAGGATGGGGAGCATAATAAGTCAAGGGAACTACTTGGGTAATCAGAACCTTTGGTATAGCAACACCTGGCCATACCGTTGTCCCAACCGCTATGAGAAAGCTGTAGGGAAGCGTGGAAGCCAAGAAAAAAGATACCGGTTTTGGCAGGAAAACCACCCCCAAAATGTTACATTGCTTTATAACATATTAATGAATCATATTGAATCAAAAACAAAACAAAAAGAACACATTGCCATAGAGTCTTTTCCGACTCATGGTGATACTATAGGACAGAGCAGAAGTGCCTCCATAGAGTTGCCAAAGCTGTAAATCCTCACGGAAGCAGACTGCCATATCTTTCTCCCGCTGTGTGGCTGGTGGGTTTGTACCAAAGGGAAGAGTCAGTTATGAGCTTCATCAGAATAAGAGTGTTAGGTATGAATGAGATTTTAGCGACCCTCTAGATCCTATAACATTACTAGCAACTTCTGCGTTACAAACCTCTTTGAAAGTCCGTTGACAGCTACCCATCTTATCTCCGGAAAAACGAACATACATACAAAACTAACCTCACATTGAGACCTTTTGGTTCAGAGCACATTTCGCCATTATAGGCGGGCAAAATACCTGTCAGGGAGAGCTGGCAATTTGCTCAAGATCTTATACGAAGTTAGTGAGAGAGGTAGTCCTGGAATCAGAAATCACGCCCCAGTCTTGAGTTTTACCCAATATATTTTTTTCTCATGAGTAACGTCCAACAGATAAAGTAATTAATTTTATTTGAATAAACACACTTATCTTTGTGCTCTTTAGGAGGGAAACAAATGCAAATGGAATGTCTGTGTCAGGCCGTGTGCTGGGTCCTTCCGCGTACACTGTTTCACTACTATAGCAACCGTAACTAGTAAATAATAATATTCTTATTTTCCAACAAGGAAATTAAGATTAAGTGACTTACCCAAATTCACACAAGTCGTATAAAATAGGGCTTAGATATGAATCCATAGCTCTTATCTCAAGTTTCACTGTTCTTTCTCTAGTGGTTTAGTGCTTGACTGCTCACCAAAAAGTCAGCAGTT
Organism: Trichechus manatus latirostris; assembly: GCF_000243295.1. Classification (NCBI taxonomy): domain Eukaryota; kingdom Metazoa; phylum Chordata; class Mammalia; order Sirenia; family Trichechidae; genus Trichechus; species Trichechus manatus. The sequence goes on from NW_004444045.1 coordinate 3,716,991, forward strand.
CAAATCCACCAGCTGCTCCTTGGAAACCCTACGGCGCAGTTCTACTCTGTCTAATAGGGTCACTATGAGTTGGAATCGACTCGACAGCGATGGATTTTCTCTATGCTAAACTGATTCTCTGAGAAAGTTTCTTTTAATCTGGCAGGTGAAATAAGGATTATTGATGCTACTGCAGCAACTATGATTCAAGAAATTTAAAGAAATAAAAACTATATAGAATTCTACCAACAGAGTTGTTAGGGAATATCAGATCTGTCCTTACTCTCTTGCACAAACTTTCCAGTTTATCTACCTTTCCCCGCTCTGTTTGAAACAACAGCCCAGAATTGACCACACAGCTGGTAGAATTCTGGACAGCCATCTGTTAATATGTACACAAAGTCTTAAAATTTTGCTTATATTTTGTTCAGTAGTTTCTAGTTCTAGCTATTTATCCTGAAGAAATTATTGAACAATAAAAATCAGAAAAGCATACCAAGGTGCATGTCTAGAAGTGTTTATTATGAATAAAAATCATAATATGAAATGAACTAAGTAGCAATAGAGAATTATTACATGTTCATACAATGTAAAATATGCATTCATTAGAAATGATGTTGTAGACATATATTTATAGTCATGGAAATGGGTTCATGTTATACTTACTGAGCTAAATGTGACTGTATTACACAGACAGTTCTGTGACTTATTTCTCTCATTCTTTTTAAAGTTTACACATTCTTATATTATAGGAATACACATGATTTACCTACTCCCCTATTGATAGAGATTTCAGAGTTGTTTCCCTTTCTCTTTGGATACTGTAATAGTCCTTATATCCCTTTGTAAGGAGCCAGACAGCACCTCCCTCTTAGTCACATTCCTTCCAGACCGTCCCTCTTCCTCCTAAGGAGGAAGGCTCTATGCTTTTTCTTTCTGTCTTACAGGAACTTCCCTTATATCACACCTTACCTTCTGCCTACATTACTGATAAAAGTAAAATTCTGTGATCTAAAGTCAGTCAGATTTAACTATTGAAATGTAAAGGGGAGTTTTTGAAATTTAGGAACTCTTTTTTTCTCACTCAACAAATGTTGGCTTTCAAGACAATTACTTTGCTATGAAACAAAAAAAACTCTGCTTTGGAGGCCAAAATCTGAATATTGGTTCCTTCTTTCTCTTTGTATTTCTGCTTTAAAATACTCATTTGTCCCAACTCAAGGGAGGCCTTTGGGTGAATGAGTCACAGAGAAGAAAGTGAGAAAAAAAAGAAAATAAGAAAAATTTGAAATGTAGTAGTGATATAGGATTCCCCCCCTTCTTTTTTTTTTTTTTAACTAAGAATGCTTCTAATATTTTATCACTAAGTATGGTGTTACTGTTAGCTGTTCATTCAGGCTATAAAATTGCCTTGTGTTCCTAGTGACTAGGGATTTTAATTAAAAAACAACAACAAAACGAAGAACCAGGAATGGGTGGCATCTGTCGTTGAGATGACCATGTTTCTTTTTCCTCCGTTGATCTTCTGCTGGCGTGAATGACATGGATTGATTTCCCAATGTTGGAACCTTCTTATATTCCTCAGTAAATCTTACTCAGTCATGGTTTAATTTGTGAATTCTTTTGTATTTTGTATCATAGTATTCATTTAGTGAGACCGGCCTAACGTTGGGAAGCTGTCCATCAACTTCTGTGCTTTGGAACAGTTTGTGTAACATAAGAATTAACTTTTCCTGGATGTTTTGGCACAATATAATGCCAAGGGAGAAAAGCAATTTACAGACCATTATGTATAATATGATCTGTTTTTGCAAATATAAATACATACATGAAAAACTCTGGGTGAATATATCAAAGATTAATAATATTTCTGAGATCTACATTATGTTTTTTTCCCCTTTTTGCTAAACTATGATTTTTAATTTGCCTATAGCAGGTGTGCTGCTTTTTTTTTTTTTTTTAAAAATAAATAGGGGGCATCAAATGAGGATACTTTGGGTACAGCTGAGTTCCTCGGTGGTGCAAACGGTTAAAGTACTTGGCTTCTAACTTAGAGGCACCTTGGAAGAAAGGCTTGGTGAAAAATCAGCCACTGAAAATCCTGTGGAGCACAGTTCTACTCTGACACACATGGGGCCGTCAGGAGTCAGAGTCAACTCAACAGCAACTCTTCTCTATTTTTGGGATGGCAGTGTCTCCTGTACCCCTTCTTCCCCCCATGGCTCCACATTGTCATACCCCTGCATATTGCCTCTTGGTTGGGAGTTGACACTTGCTCTCATAAAGGGAACAGGGTTAAGGAAGAGTTTCTGGGTCTTCTTTCCTTGGACATCTGTCAGACTACATCCCAGATCCCTACTTTGCTTCACCTGCGTATAAGACACATGAGGATTCCACGTTGGCCACTGACTGGAATCTACTTTTATTTTTTGACTCTAAAGCAAAAAGTAGATTTTCCTAAGTGAGTCTATAGACTAGCAATGCAGTAGTTAGAGTTCCTATTTATGCTCTTTCTGAAGTTTTCTCTTATGAAGTTAAAGTTAGGGTTTTCAGGAGTTTTCCTAGTCATTTAGAAATAGCCTAGGGCAGCAAATATCATCTGCTTCAATAGCCTGAACTAGTTTCCGCTGGAGCATATTGCAGCTTGGGGAATTCTCCTCACCGTATCTATTCCTCTCTTTAAGGGCTGCAGATCCGAAGGATGAGTGTTCTCAGGATTGCTGAATCAGCAAGCACACTGCTACTTAAGCAATCTCCTTGGCAAGATGGTGCTTCCTTCCATCCAGGCTCTCATAGGCAGACAGAGGCTCTTGTCTGGGAAAATGCAAATAGTCTTCCCTTCTGTCTGAGTTTCCTAGTCCTACCGTAACAAAACACCAAAAAGTAGGTGGCTTTAAGGAACAGACATTTATTGCCTCACCGTTCTGGAAGCTGTTATTGCTGCTGGGTGCCATGGAGTCGATTCGGTCTCATAGAGACCCCGTGTGACAGAACGAAATGCTCCATAGGGTTTTCTTGACTGTTACCTTCATGGGAGCAGATTACCAGGTCTTTCTTCCACAGAGCGGCTTGGTGGGTTTGAATCGCCAACATTTTGGTTAGCAGCTGAGCACTTAAACGTTGTGCAACCAGGGCTTCTTGTTCGAAACGCTAATGCAGGGTCTCAGCAAGATCATGTTCTCTCGGTGTGTTCTAGGGGAAGATCTGTCCTTGCCTCTTCTAGCTTCTGGTAGCACCAGGCATTTCTTGGCGCTCCTTGGCTTGTTTTCCCTCTGCGCAACTTTGTCTTCACTTCTGTTCTCCTCTTTTATAACACACCACTCACAAGGGACTCGGACCCACCCTATTCTTGCATGACCTTGTTAACTGAACTGATCATGTCTTCAAAGATAAACCGTATTTCTAAATAGGGCCACTTTTATACAGGTACAGGGTTTGGACTTTTGACATATATTTTGGGGGACACAATTAATTCGATTATACCTTCTCTCTAGCCATTTGACAGAATGCAGTTTTAGTTAGCCTCTGTCTCTCATGTCTAAAGGCTCTCCTGTGAAACCGAGCAAACTGGTCTTGGCCAAGTGGCTAAGTGGTAGGAGTTTCTTATCATTGCTTCAGGCAAAGTTTCTTCCTCTCAGGGTTACTCACCTAGGTGGCATTGCATATTGAGTGGCAGTATGGTGTAGTGGCTAAGAAAGTGGACTCTGGAATAGATTGCCTAGCTTCAAAACTGGCTCCACACTCTGTGCTTACTTGAGCAACTAATTGTTCTTTGTTCCTCTTTCCTAATCTGTAAAATGGGAGGAAATAATAGCATCTACTTTATTATGTTGTTGGGACTAATAAGTGAGAAAATGAATGTATAGCTCCTAGCACAGTGTTTGGCATGTGGTAATTTTTCAATAAATTTATCTATTATTACCTATTACTATGTTTGAAATGTTCGGCAGCAGTGGCTCCTAGCTCTGTGTTCACTTCCCGCCCTCATTACTTTCGATGCCTAAACACATCCTCCTCATATGCTGAGGAATTCCACAGCTGGCGTATAGGTTCAAAGTTTTGTTCTCTATAGCAACTCCTGAGGATCTGAGGTGACCTTAACAACTGTGTGGATGACCCAGGCAATGTATCTTGCCCTCAAAATTCTTTGACCTCCTTCTTAAAAGCCTGTGAGTGGCCACCTAAGATACTCTGTTGGTCTCACCCCATTGGGAGCAAGGGAGAATGAAGAAAACTAAAGATACAAGGGAAAGATTAGTCCAAAGGACTAATGGACCACAAGTACCACAGCCTCCACTAGTCTGAGTCCAGTACAACTAGATGGTGCCCAGCTACCACCACTGACTGCTCTGACAGGGATCACAATAGAGGGTTCCAGACAGAGCTGG
>NW_004444045.1:3721457-3743025 GCF_000243295.1 Trichechus manatus latirostris
CCAAAGATTAGACAGGCCCATAAAACAAAATGAGATTAAAGAGGCATACCACCCCGGGAAGAGGACTAAGAGGCAGGAGGGGACAGGAAAGTTGGTAATAGTGAACCCAAGGTCGAAAACGGAGAGTGTTGACATGTCATGGGGTTGTTAACCAATGTAATAAAACAATATATGTGCTAAACTGTTCAATGAGAAGCTAGTTTGTTCTGTAAACCATCATCTAAAGTACAATTTAAAAAAAAAATTCTTTGATCTCCTCATCCTCAATGATCTTTTTCCCTACTCATGCCTGGTTACCCACACTCACAGCCACATTCCCATCCTCGCCATCACCAGAAGCTACATTACCTCTTAAATTGCTGTTTGAAATTCACTCCCTAACCCAAGTTCTGCCCTTCCTCCTAACTTCCTAAAGTGTCCTCACTTCAACAGTATTGAAACCATATCAAATCCTTTCTAATCCCTTGTCCCTATCATTTTCTATCCCTTCATTGCTTCCTGTCTTCTCCTGTCTCTGTATCCAACATAGGTTTCACGATCATTCATTACAGGGCACGACTGACTCCCTTATCCATCTCTTCTTCCATTGCACCTATTTCCAAAAATGCCAGTTCTTGGATAAATCCAACCTCCAGTCCTTAAAAAAAAACAAAAAACCAAACGCGTTTCCGTCGAGTTGATTCCAGCTCATACCGACCCTGTAGTAAACCTTGATGGAAATAAAGAGCTCTAAGATAACCAGTTTCAATAAGCAGAAAGAAACAAAATTTAAAAAAAGAAGAAGCAGCAGCAGCAGCTCCGCCTAGAAGGGAAGATATTACAGATGATCTTGCTATGGGTTTTTCAGGATTACATGTATAGTCCCTAAACAGCTCAAATTCTTATTTCTTGTTAAAATCTAAGCAAAAGGATTGCTTTGCTTTATGTTTGATTGTCTCTTTGTTTATTTATGCTCTGATTTACTTTTTTAAAGAGCTGTGTCTATGTGAAGCAACCTATAGAAATGACTTCATTTAGAAAGTTGTGCATTTCTGTCTTCCTTAGAATTACTGCTTTTCTTTGTTTAGCTTACGGTAGTTGAGAACCGGTGCACTAACAGTAGAGCTGTATTAATACCTGTATACAGCCTTAAGGCAGCTGAGTCACAGCAGTACTCGGAAATGAATTTGAATCTTGGAAAATTGCAAAGTTCAGTTTGTAATTTTCTAAATCTCTTGGGCTCAAATTCAAAATGAAAACTTTACAAGATTACACTTCAAGAGACTTCTACTGCAATATAGTACTTACCAATTCTGGGGAGGTGGGGTACTGCGGTTTATATTATCTTTTCCATAATCACATCTTAGGGCCTTTTCAAATATTCCAAAAGCCCATTTGAAAATATCCGTGTGTGTGTGTGTGTGTGTGTGTAGGAAAGAAGTAAAAATATTCCTTTGGGGGAAAGGAAATAAGAACATGATTAAATTCAGAGCAACAGATAATACTGATTATCAATTGTGCGCCTGACCCAGTTTTTCACTAACTTTTAAAAAGAATGAAATTTAGCTTAAATTTTCTTTTTTTTTTAGATAAAGGGGTGAAGGCTTAAGTACCTTTTTTCTCCATATAAACTTGTTTTCTGAATTCCAGTGATGATTTAAAAAAAAAAAAAGCACTTCTCAAACTCTGGATAAATGATGGCTTGCCCTGCAATGAGCTGTGGAATGAGGGCAGGTCAGAGGGAGATCTGTGTTCAGCGGAACTCAGATCAATCCACCTGCCTTTGTTAACAACTTTTATTATCCATGGAATTTATCTTCGGCATTTTCTTTTCAAAAGCAGATTCATCACCTTTGCTTGCTTTAGAAATGAAAATGCTGAATTGATACTGTATGTCAGCTTTTTACTTTTCTGAACGTGGCTCGTATACTTCAGAAGAAAGAACGTAATTTGGGGATGGTGCTGCTACAGCAAGCAAAGAAGAGAGAGGGTGTGAGGAGAAGAAGAGAGAGAAAGCGCCAGAGAAACAGCAGGATTACATCTACTGTGTGTATAAGATCATGCTCAGAGCTATAGAGAGTGTGGAAGAAATGAAGACGCTTCCCTGCCTGACAGATGGCTTGTTGACCTTCTGTGGTCACCCTGCACAGGTAAGCAATGAAGAGATGGTGTCATCATAGGCCATGCCTCTACGGATTCTTTCTTGATCAGAGCCTTTTTTTTACACCACGCAGCCTCCTATGGTTCATCACATACAGTCGTTCAAGGGCACTCATAGGATTAGAGAATATTAGAGAGGGAGGGAATCTTACAGCCTCTCCCCTCTCCACACACAACAATAGTATATATAGACAAAGAAATAGGTGCAGGGATGGGTAGCTGCCAATTGTTGATACTGGCAATCGGAACGAAAGCCTTCTAACTTCCCTTTAATAAACTTTCTGATGGAGCATGAAAGAGCAAGGACTTACGGACTAAAAATGATGAAAAAAAAATGTGTACATTCATACCTTTCAAATGTTCCCACCATCTGTGTTTGTACATAATTTTATTGGATCACAGCCACATCCATGGATTTGTCGATGGCTGTTTTCACACTGCAATGGCAGAATGGAATAGTTGTAACAGAGGCAGTATAGCGCACACAGCCCAACTATTCACTATTTGGACTTTTACAGAAAAAAGGTTTCTGGCCCCACCCTAGGTTATAATTCTGGGATGTAGTAAATACTACCGCTTTGTTCACCACTGTATCCCCAGCACTAGCCTGATGGATACTCAAAAATTTGTTGAACAAATGAATGAGTGAATGAAATAACCACAAATATCCAACTGGAGATTGGCAGTGGGGAGGTGGATAAACAGGGGGGGAGTTTAAAAGTGATCTGAGTGAAGAGGTCAGTTTTAGAGTCTATCAGGATTTTGCAGGTTACGTTAATCTCAGTCCAAGTGCAGTGTTTGTACAGACTGAAGGTGATACCAGCAGGTCTAATTCTAACTTCATTCTTCACTGTCCTTTGTAATGGTCTTTAGTACTATTGGCCAGATATTCAGATTCTTCTCTCTTCTGAAGCCATTAGAGGATTGTACTCCTGCTCTGTTATAGTCTGGGGATAGCTTGTGTGATAGGTTTTAGTCAATGAGTTTAAGTGGCATATGCCACTTCCAAGCAGACAGTTAACTGGTAATGTACCCACTGCCATCGAGTTGATTCCAACTCAGCAACTCTGTCAGACAGAGTAGAGCTGCCCATTGGGTTTCCTAGGCTGGAAACCTTTATGGAATGAGACTGCCACATCTTTCTTCCACGGAGCAGCCGTTGGGTTCAAACTATAAAGTGCTTAACCACTGTGCCGCCAGGGATCCCAAGACCCCTCAGAGCTCTGCTTTTCCTTTTGCCATAGTTGCTGACAGTATTCCCAATGGCGACTGAGCCATCATCCTCGGTCCTCAATGTGGACTTTGGCAAGTAGAACAGGGAACCAGCTGACTCTCAAAGACCTGTGGTATGAGCCAGAAACAAACCTTTGTTGTTTTAAGACACTGAGATTTTGGTGGTGTTTTACCACAGCATAACCTAGCCTATCTTGATTGATACGCTTGTCCACTTGAAATATTTAACAAGCCTACCCCAAGTTTTCTCATGTCTTCAACCTGTTCTTTGTGTTCTCCTCACCTGACTTATCCTTTCCTTCCTCTCCACTCCCTGAAAACCTAACCCTCTGAAGACTCAGCTTGAGAGAGTCTCACCTCTTCCAAAGCTTTCCCTAACCATTTAGGACACAGAGCTGAGTTCTTCCTTTGAGTTTCTGAAGTTCTGGTATCTGTGCTATTTGTTCCTTATGTACTGCTTTGTGTGCTAATTTTTCTAGTGGGCATAGAATACAAGTTGAAAGCATCAGAAATTATGCTTGTTATTCACTGAATTTCCCAAAATACCTCCTAACTTGAATAGAATGGATTACCCACAGCCTAGATTGATTGATTCGGTCTTCCAACAAATCTTTAATGTGTGTCTACTACATGCGTGGAACACTCTAGCTAGTTGTTAACCAAACCTGTTTCCTTTTATTCCTGGGCAGAGCTAGACCATATCTCCCAGCCTCTCTTGTAGTTAGGTGTAATCACGTAATTGATTTAGAGTCGATGAAATGTGGATAGTGATGTGAATGAGTTCTCTCTTTGCACCTGAAACTCTCCTGCTTCAACTACCATGGTTTTTTTTTTCTTTTTTCTTTTTTTGTTGTTCCTTAGCTATCAATGCAACATGCTTAGAATCTATGTGCTGATGATGGCAGTCTCTGTCAGCCTGAGTACCTGAATGATTGTGTGGAGCACAACCTCCCATCCCTCCCCACCAATCTATCAATTGGACTTGAGTGAGAAATAGAACTTCTATTGTGTTAAGCTGTTGAGAGGGCTTTATGTGTTACAGCTACTAGCATTACTTTAACAAAATAAACAATCTGGGAATGGCACTTTGTTGTTGTTGGGTTTTGTCTGCTGGTTTTAAACAACCTGGTAAGGGAGGTCTCATGGAGAAGATGAGATTTGAGCAAAGACTTGTAAGAGCAGAGAGAGTGAGCCACGTGAACATGTGGAGAAACAATGTTCTAGGCAGAGGGAGCAGCATATGAAAAGGCTCTAAGGGAGAAGCATGCCTGGCATGGCCAAGGGATACTAATTAGCCCAGAGTGATTGGAGCAAAGAATGACAGATAAAGTAAATGAGAGGAGAAGGTGTTGCTAGATTTCCCAGGGCTTGAGAGGTTTGTAATACTGTTCTAGGCACTTAGTCTTGTATGTCATATGCCCATTATGGCCTTTCTTCAAGCTCATACTAAATCATATGACTGACTTTTAATATCTTATACTAAAGTGACTATAATATAAATTAACTGTCCCAGTTATAATCCTCTGTACCACATTTTTAAGCTTCAAACTCCCATCTTAACTTTTGTTGCAGGTATAGCAAAATTCATGTGCCCCATATAAGTCCAGAGGAAAAGAGTTTGTGCAGCTTGCCAATGCCTATAAATCAGGTTGTAGGCACAAATAAACCACGACTTTTTCTACCAGAAGGGAGAAGAACTTAAAATCACCCCATACTTCATACAAACTCAGGATGTTAGCGATCGCTGTCAACTACCAGTGCAATGGGAGGTCAGTCTGCGATTTCTGGAATAGTTCATTTTCCCCTGGAGTTTGCTCTAAGAATTGTCTTTTCCGGTGAGTTGAAGGTCAAAAAGAGAGCTGAATGGTTATGGTGCCCCCAGTTCTCTCATGTCCTGGAAGATAATCCATGTAGTTTACTAGCTATAGCTATTAGTATGTTTGCTTTCTGTCATCTTAATATCTAAATAGCACAAGTTTAAATAGTTTCCTTTCCTGTAGTTAGAAAATGACTAGTAGAAAATTAAGCAATGGCCGTAAGCAGAAAATTTACAAAAGAAGAAAGGAAAATGCCAGCGTAAGTATATGGAAACTATTTAATTGGCACAGTAATAATAATTGCATGGACATACCCTTTTCACTTACCAATTTGGTGAAGGTTAGAATGAATCATAATGATCCTTTTTGACAAAGGTATAGGAAAACTTGTCCTCCCATGCACTAGTGGTATAATATAAACCAGAAAAAAGTATTAGAGGATAATCTGCAGTATAGACTGGAATCCTTAAAAGTATACATATTTCCTAGCTCTGTCGTCTGAGAAGGTTTACAATTACTAATATCCTAGTAGCAATGAGCACACTCGGTGCCCAGATCTTGGTTACTAATTCTCTAGTTAAAGAAATCAAGGCTTCTTGGAGAAATGGCTGATTATAGGGCTGGGCAGGAAAAATACAAGATATGAAGCCTGGAGCATCTAGTAGTGCCAGAAAGTAAGGAAGAATTAAAAAAAAAAAAAAACAGATGAGGCATATCAGAAGAACATAGGAATCACCCTGAAAGAGCTGGCCAAAGCTAGTCTGGGTGGCAAAGTGGCTGCTAACTGAAAGACTGGTGGTTCAAACCCACCCAGTGGCTCCAGGGATGAAAAGGCCTGGCGATCTGCTTCCATAAAGATTACAGCCAAGAAAACTCTATGGAGCAGTTCTACTTGGTAACACATGGGGTTGCCATAAGTCGGGGGCCAACTAGACGGCAGTTAACAATGACAGAATAATATGAGGAACAAAATAAATAACAATAATATTGGATTATATCTCAAAGAGTAAAATAAATGTCTGGGAGTCTTTTTAAAAAAAAAAATTGCCATCGAGTCAATTCCAACTCATAGTGAATCTATAAGACTGAGTAGAACTGCCCCATAGGGTTTCCAAAGAGCAGCTGGTGGACTCGAACTGCTGACCTTTTGGTTAGCAGCTGACACTTAACCACTGTCCCATCAGGGCTCCATACTGATATAAATAAAGGAATACATAATAAAATGAGAGAGAAGAGGCAAATCTTTCTGACAGAAAGATTCCATACAATATACGCAGATACTCCCTCCTCCAGGAAGAAGAGCTTAATTTCCCTCCCTTTGAGTGTTGACTGGATTTAGTGACTGCCTTCACAAGTATAAAGTATGGAAAAGGAAAAACAGTAACTTTACAGAGGAGAAATCTAAGAGACACCACTTTAATCAATTGATCACCAGTAGATAAGTCATGTTACTGTCACATGCCCTCTGATATGATGCATGAACAGGGCACCACACTTCTCTGAGATTCTTCTCAAAAACTCAGACCCTGATCGAATCATGAGAAAACACCAGGGAAATCCCAAATGAGGGACAGTTTACAAAATATCTGGCAAATAATCTTTACAAATATCCAGGTCACATAAAACAAGGAAAGCCTGAGAAACTGACAGAGGCCTGAGAAGCTATACGGAGGAGACGTGCTGACTAAATGTAATGGATCCTGAATTGCATCCTGTAACAGAAACAGAACATTAGTGAAAAAACTGGCCAAATACAGATAAAGTCTTTTTAGCTTGTTTTTGTTGTTAAAGTCTATGTACCCTTCGACCAAGCAATATCACTCCTAGGTATTTATCCTGTGAAAACAATAACCATGTATGCTCCTGTTTGCCTGTTTGTGGTAGAATCGATTCTGACTCACAGCGACCCTACGGGACAGGGTAGAACTGCCTCATAGGATTTCCAGGGAGCAGCTGGTGAATTTGAACTGCCGACCTTTTGGTTAGCAGCCAGAGCTCTTAATCACTGTGCCACCAGGGCTTCCCATATATGCTAGTGGATATATGCTAGTGGTTCTTGAAATTGAGCATAGGACAGGATCACATTGAGGGCCTACCATCAGCAGACTGATAGGCCCCCTTCCAGAATTCTTATTCAGTGTGTAGGGGGCAGAGGAGAGGAGTGAGAATTTGCATTTCTAACTAGTTCCTACGTGCCCGTGATGCCACTGATCCAGAAACCACACACTGAGAAACCCTGACATATGCAAACATATACTACAAGGATGTTTATTATAGCAGTTATCTCTTGGATTATATGATTTTCATTTTATTATCTTTTTTCCAACTAATGTTTTCAAAACTTTAAAAATATTTCCAAGTGTTTCTATAATAGGTGTGTATTGCTTTTGTGATAAGAGAAAAATATAATTTTCAGTTAAAGAGGCAACTTTCTCACATAATGTTCTTAATACCAATATGAGATTTTCATGTTCTTGAGGGTAGGTTAGTGTACTGGCAATGCTAATGGTAACTACTTTAAAAAATTTAATTTCTATTTATTAAAGCGACAAACTGAAAAACCTAATTTTCCCTTAAGCTTTTAAGTTCAAACCAAAAATAACGTTATTATAAGTTGAGTAACATTTAACAATCACCTCCAGGGGGATTTGATTATATTTTTACACTCCCCTAAGTATTCTAACCCATTTATAAACTTAGCCGAACTCTCTTAAAGCATTAGAAACTTCATGTACAAATTTAATATAATAGATTTTATTTTGATGTATTTTGAATATATGTTCAATAAGCAAAACTTTCCCAAGTACTTTGACCTTTCAAATAAATTTATTGAATAAATATAGAGAATCTCAAATCCTTTAAGACATTCTAATACTGGTTACAAACAGCGAAAATCTCATACTTTTCAACTTAATTCCCAAGTTAAAAAAAAAAAAGACTCAGCTACTTGTTTACGTTTTACTTATGCTAATCGTTCAGATTTTCAAAAACTCCAGATTATTTAAAGTATGACAATCATTTTAAAGATCAGAAAACACAGATTATTCCAAAACTATCATAAATTGTCAGTTCTATGGTTCTGATTTACTTCTTCATATATGTACTTAATTCCAAACTTCCCAAGGCAAGGGAAGAGTTTTTCCTTTCAAAGCACATGGAGTCACTGCCTCAGTAACCAAGGTGATTTGAAGAGTGAAGATTTCCTGTAGATACAGAGTATATGAAATCTGGAGTTGCAGACATCCAGGTTCATGCTTCTGGGACGCGGACTGCCATGTTATCACTTTAAGCCGTTTTTGTGTGGGTCCGAACGGACTCGAAGGCAACTGGTTAGTTATCCCATTAAAAAAACCAAACCAAGCCTTTTGCTGTTGAGTCAATTGTAACTCATGAGGACCCCATGTGTTTCAGAGTAAAACTGCACATAGAGTTTTCAATGGCTGTGGCCTTTTGGAAGCAGATCATCAGGCCTTTCTTCTGAGGTGTCTCTAGGTGTATTTGAACGACCAACCTTTCGGTTAATAGCCCAGTGCTTAGCCATCTGTGCCACCCAGGGACTCCTTCTGTGCCATTAGAAGGTTCCAAGTTTGTGTAATAGAAATAGGGCTGGACCATACCTAACTGAATCCTTTACCTAATGCTTTCATAATGTCCCATAATTTAGAAAGATGACATTCTGTATTCTTACCCTGATGGTACCGCCACTAGATTGAATTCAATGAATCTATTCACTACTTGATTTTATTCTGAAAACTTTTCATGTTCTTATTTGGCACTACCACAAGTGTTATGGACTTTAAATGACATCCGATTGGTCTCTGCATTTCTTTAATGTCTTTATCTCTTTTTGTGATTATAATGTTCGGATCATGCCAGTGATATTTAAAAGGTGAACAACTTTGTTTTCAAAGTTATTCTTATTGTTTAGGCTTCATGGACTGTTTCTCTAGGTAAAGTGGATTGGGAATCACTGGGTCTTGTAAAAGCAGCAGCTTGGGAGCACTGGGCCTGCTGTGGAGGGCTGAGAGGAAGACGCAGAGGGTGGAAAGATATAAAAAGCTGGAGGGAGAATGCACTTTGGAGACCATGTAGCCTATTTTGTAAGTTGGAGAGTTATAGCTGATGTTGCTATAACTGTAAGAAAAACTGTGTGTGTATTGGTGGGGGTGGGGAGTTGTGTGTGTGAAAATAACTCCTCACAGTACTAGCGGAGCCCTGGTGGCCCAGCAGTTAAGAGCTTGGCTGCTAACCAAAAGGTCGGCAGTTCGAATCCACCAGATGCTCCTTGGAAACCCTACAGGGCAGTTATACTCCGTCCTATAGGGTCACTGTGAGTTGGAATGGACTTGACGGCAGTGGGTTTGGTTGTTTTTTTACCAGTACCAGTTGCCATTGAGTCGACTCTGACTCATGGCGATCCCACGTTGTCAGAGTAGAACTGCACTCCATAGGGTTTTCAATGGCTGTTTTTTCCAAAGTAGATCACCAGGCTACTCTTCTGAGTCACCTCTGGGTGGGCTCAAACCTCCAACCTTTCGGTTAGCAGCCAAGCACACTAACAGTGAGGAGTAAAAAGTGTTCTTAAGAAAATGCCTTAAGGAAGTTAATACATTCATCCATTCCTACCATTAAAAAATGTATTTCTTTGAGGTAAGTGACAGTGTGTAGCAGAGTCCACTGTTAAAGAAACAAACAAACAAACCCCTCGCCATCAAGTTGATTCCAACTCCTAGGACTGAGTAGAACTGCCCCATAGGGTTTCCAAGGAGCAGCTGGTGGATTCGAACTGCCAACCTTTTGGTTAGCAGCCTGAGCTCTTAACCACTGCACCACCAGGGTTCCACTATTAGTATATTCATAAGCCCTGAGTAACTGGGCAAATCACTTCGTTTCTCTGGGCCTCAGTTTTCATAATCCTTTAGACAGCAAGCACCTTCTACCCTTTTCCCGAGGGCTTTTTTGTGACCACCCAGCTAAAAGGACCAGGGAATTAAGACTCCCAGGAACAGCTGTCAACTAATGACTAATGGGAGTTAGTGGACAAATGTATCAGCTGTCTTGCCTGACTCTAGATGTGCTCTATGAAGTCTCCCAGAAACCTCCATGGGATTGAGCCCCAGTTGCCCCCAGTAGTAATCTACTCGTTAATATATCCTATATTGGTTTCTATGGTTTTCTTCTCTTACTTCCCCACTCTCTTAAGGATGCGTCTTGGGATTACTTCTCAAATAAACCACTTGCACTAAATCTTGATTCAAGGTCCGCTTCTGGGAGAGCTCGATCTAAGACAGTAATACCCAACTTCAAAAATGTGCCTGAAGGAAGAAAGCTAAACTTGGATTTTTCTTCCTGGGTAGGGTAGGTAGTCTCCTTTTTTTGTTCTTTTTTTTTTTTTTTAATTGTACTTTAGATGAAGGTTTACAGAACAAACTAGCTTCTCGTTAAACAATTAGTACACATGTTGTTTTGTAACATTGGTTACCAACCCCACGACATGTCAATACTCTCCCTTTCTCAACCTTGGGTTCCCTATTACCAGCTTTCCTGTCCCCTCCTGCTTTCTCATCCTTGCCCCTGGGCTAGTGTGCTCCTTCAGTCTCGTTCTGTTTTATGGGCCTGTCCAATCTTTGACTGAAGGGAGAACCTCAGTAGTGACTTCATTACTGAACTAAAAGCGTGTCCGGGGGCCATACTCTCAGGTTTTCTCCAGTCTCTGTCAGACCAGTAGGTATGGTCTTTTTTTTTTTTTTTTGTGAGTTAGAATCTTGTTCTACATTTTTCTCCAGCTCTGTCTGGGACCCTCTGTTGTGATCCCTGTCAGAGTAGTTGGTAGTGGTAGCTGGGCACCATCTAGTTGTGCTGAACTTAGTCTGGTGGAGGTAGTCTCCTATTTTTTGAACTGTGAACAGTGGATTTGGAGTCAGAAAATTAGAATTCTGGTTCTATCACATATTAGCTGTGTTAACTTGGGCCTCTTTGAATACCAATATCCCATTATATAAAATGGAGTTCATAAATGAGATAATCCTAATTCCCTTTCTCCACATTCATATCCCATATTATTAAAACATAGTTGAAAAGACAGTGTGATACAGTGGAGAAATAACAGGCTTTATTTCAGACACACTTAAATATGAATCCGATCCTGGTCAGACAGGCTTTGATGTGAATCCAGTAATATCTTGGGGCAAGGTACTAAATAAGAGTTAGTAGCTTTTCCCTACTTCCAGAACTAGGAGTATAGCAGCCCTTTATATGAAAGACAAGAAGGGATCTTATCCTCACTAACGGATGCCCCAGATGTTTATGCTGTAATTCAAATTGTAATGTGGAATTAAAATATTATATAACATGGCTCCCACCCACCCTTTGAAACCCCCTCTTCAATTTGATAGTAGAACTTCAATTACTTTAAAATTGTGAGACATTTGTAGATAAAGCATTAGAGCAAAAATCCATTACAATCTGTTAGTGTGAAATTGAATCTCAACCTCTATAGGTCAGTCTTTGGAAAGGGATTTGTCAAGTGACTTGTATCTGAATGGTGACTCAGTTGTTCTTGATGATGTTGAACCAGTCATAGCCACTTCGTACCTATCTGCATGCACACATACACACCTGTATTTATTGATTTATCTAACATGTATATGTTGTTTCTCAGTCAGCCTATGTTGGTCATTTTTGCTCCAAATTATCAGAACTTAATTGTAGTAGTCACTGAACATCACTAAAGATGGAATGATTATTAATTGAATTTTAAAACGGTTCATTCACCCAGACTAATAGTGTGTTCATAATAAAGAACAATCATTTATACGCTCAGTTTAAGCAAATGCTAACATGGATATACAAAATGAACCCTCACATTTATCAGACTAATCGTAAGAGATGGGCTCTGAGGAAAACTAAATGGGAAGATGATGTTTGTGACACTGTGTCACATGCAACTTTGAGACGTCGTCCGTACACGGATGCTTCTCCAGTCCTATGAAGTTGGAGCTGGAAATACATCCTTTCAAAGGTATTTATGTCTCCTGTGTGTATTTTGTTTTTGAAGAGTTTATCAACTGTTGCAAAGACTTTAAAAAACATGTCCAAATGTGATCAAAGGAAGGGTTTTCACTTCCTCTGCTCGACAGTCCCTGTGAGTATATTGCTTTCAATGTCATGCAGGAGATCAAATGAACAAATCCCTGTTGTAACTGCTTTTATTGTCATATTCATGACAGTTTGTTGTGATCACCAGTTTGCCATTCATTTTCTTTAATAAATCCCTGGATGTATATTTTACGACTATGCCATACCTAAATTATTAAAATTATTACAACAACTAATACTTGCAGAGCACTTATATGACAGGGATTACAATGAGTTGGAATCAACTCGACAGCACCCAACAACAACAGCAATGCTTAGTCCTTAAAGTGCATTAGCTCGTTTAATCCTACAACAACCTATGAAGTAGGCATTATTGCTATTTTAATTTTTAAAATAAGGAAACAAAAGCACAAAGAGGTTGAGTAACTTGTCCAAAGTTACTCAGCTAATAGATGGTGGAATTGGGAATTTAACTCTCCGAGAAACTATGACGCTGTACGCTATATTCAATCAGAGCAGGATTCCCAAAATATGTCATGTGTCTGCCTTTTCTTGTTTTTATATAGCCTACTGTACTCAACACTAGTGATCTCAGCAATTTTGTATCTCACACCCTTTGATAATTTGATATAGACCAAATCTTAGGAAAACAAAAACAATAAAACAATAATAGCAGACATTTATAAAAGAGCACTTATTCTGTGACATTATACTAAACAGTTAATGCACAGTGTACTATTAAATTCTCATAAGCAATATATGACAGAAGGTCATCCTCATTTTTTGGTTGAAGAAACTGAGGTTTAGGCAAGTGAAGTAATTGCCCAATGCCTTGTGTTAATATATTTAGAACAGGGATTTGGGATCCATGTCTATCTGCCTTCAAAATCTGTGACTTAAATAATAGGCTATAGTGATTCATGACTACACAAAAATTAACCTAAAATTTCAAGGGTCTCACAATCTTCTAATCTTGTCCATGGACTCAGGGTCCAAGAACTCCGGGTCAAGAGCTCTAATACTTAGTTTTCTGCCACATGAGCATGCCTCCAACTTCTTATCATTAATCCTTCGATTAAAAGTTACTGTTGTTCCCCTTTGTTGGCAAATGTGAGATGAAGCTGTTTAGCTTGACATAAAAGGATCCATGGAAAGGTCTAGTCTCCTTTCCAGTTTCATTCCCTTTTGGTCCCTCTTTCTCATCTCATACCTACATACCCTTCCATTCAAGCAAACAGAAATTCTTGCCATTCCCCTCAATACGCCAAACTCTTCTCTGTTTTTGACCCGAAGTGTGCTGATCTAGAGTCTTCTTCATCTACTTCTCTATGGGTGAATTTCTACTCCACCTCTAAGGCCATCTCAAGGGTAAATTGTTTTGTGAAGACTTCTCTAACTCCCCCAGGCTGTTGGTTGCCATCCTCAGACACAGAAGATGTTCTCACTGGTGTTATAGCTTTTATACATGGGACTGTGATGTATCTGTCTCTTCTGAAACAGTAAGCCCTTCAAGGGCAGGGTCCATGTCTTATTCACTCTTGTCTCTCTAGTGCTAGCATGGTGTCTGGCACATAGTAAGCGCTCAGTAAAAGTTGTTGAGCGAGCAAGGCTAACATTCTTCGATACTCTTACAGTCCTCCCGATTTTCTGGTGAGGAAAAGCCTTACTGAGACTAATAATCTTCCAGAATATGAGGCTTTATGTTTGAGGACTTGAGTACTGAAAACTTTTGTTTTTCTTGATGAAATAAAAGAAATGGCTAACTTGATATTTTCTGGGGGAAACTGACTGTGTCGAAAACTAGCCAGTGTCTAAAACCACCCAAGCCTCAGCTTTGTACAGTCTCTCCTACTTCCTAGCTAGCCATTCCAGAGGTTGACCAGATGTCTGTGCAGCAATCTGTAGGTTTACTTATGCGTTTGACACTTTCTAAGTTAGGCTAAGGATTAGCAGGAGAAGCTGTGTATTTTTTTATAATTTTCCTAAGACCTGCCATCACCTAAGAGATGTGTCCTGCCTATTGTGTTTCCACAGACTCATGCCAGTTGGAATATGAAGGCAAACCCTGGTTAAGTACCTCATCAGAGGTAGAAACTGTAATGATACATACATAAGAGTCCATTGAGCAGAATCTTTGCGGTGGAAATTCATAGACAAATACAGTTCTGATTCCTATCAGTCCTACCAGGAAGCAAGTCATTTAACAGTCACAAATGACTTAGCCCTAATGCAGTCGGGGATCCCAGAGTAAAACATTTCCATTCCTGTCATTACAGCAGATAAATTAGCCCCTACAAGGAAGAGAATAGAAATAGCTCCTTAAATGCTTCCTCTAAAAAGTTGCTTAAAACACTTACCTTGACTGTCTCCATCGTAGGCAGCTTTGTTATTTGCTGATTTTAAAATGATGATTCGCATTTACATAGTAAGAACTCAGAATTATTTTACAAATATTCTCATTAAAACTTAGGCGCCTGCTGTCAAATAAGTACACAGCTAATTGATTTTGTTCATTTTTCTGTGAAGGATTGTGAGCCTTTGAGTTTGATTTACCTAGAAAATACAGTGATCTGATAAACCACCAGATTGAGAAAATGACTGCAAAGTACTGCAGTGTATTTTCTTAACAAACATTCCAGGAATTCTACATTACAGTCTAAAATATAAATTGAATATCCTATTTCGAATACTGCTGCCACTTGCAGTGGTGGACGATCTTCATCCTTTGACTTTTTAGAAAAAGCCAAAGACATCAGAGCTAGGTCTGGCAAATACAGTGGACAGCTGCAATGCCCAATGTAGTTTAGGGTCAGAAATAGAACAGGGATTTCTTTTCATGCACAGCTTCTAATGTAGCTCTTCTGAACATTTCCATATTTGCAGAAATGTTTTCAAATATAACAGCATTACTGGGAAAAGTGTACAGCTTTTCAAAGATGCATATGGCAAATCAGTCTTTAAATATATTGTTGTTAGGTGCCATTGAGTCGGTTCCAACTCATAGTGACTCTGTGTACAACAGAACTAAACACTGCCTCGTCCTTCGCCGTCTTCTCAATTGTTACTATGCTTGAGCCCATTGTTGCAGTCATTCATCTCGTTGAGTCTTCCTCTATATCGCTGACCCTCTACTTTACCAAGAGTAATGTCCTTCTCCAGGGACTGGTCCCTCCTGATAACATGTCCAAAGTACGTGAGGGAAGTCTCGCCATCCTTGCTGGTAAGGAGCACTCTAGCTATACTTCTTCCAAGACAGATTTGCTCATTTTTCTGGCAGTCCATGGTATATTCAACATTCTTCACCAACACCATAATTCAAAGGCATCAATTATCCTTTGGTCTTCCTTATGTAGGTTTGGGTATATTTTTTCTTAATAGCTCCTTGTCCACTAGGCCCCTCCTTGGCTCACCACCACCAATTATTTTGCCGCAATTCTTCCTGTGTGCATGACTTTCTTTAGCCATATCAGTGCCCCATGTTCTGAGGAGACAGTACACTTCTGCCTGACTGAGTTAAATACTTACTTCTTACATCGCACTCCAGCATTGCCATCTATTGTGGACCTGACTAAGGGAACAGGTCAGCCAAGTAGATGTCCAGAATGCCAATCTATGTGGAGAACTAAACATTGCAACAACAACGACAAAGAGGGTCAGCCCAGGGAGTGGTAGGTGCTTTTGCTTGGCTGAGAATGTGCACAGGTTTGGGGCCAAAGCTTATTGCTCAGTACAAGGAAGAGAATCTGAGTATAGCTACCTGCTGCCAGGCCCCTTCTCTGTCCGTTCCCCAGGCAACATTCAGCCTCTTCTCCAAATAAATGTAAACAAATGATCCAAGAACACAAGTTTGAAGGGGCAGCAATGCATCAGCCTCTTCAGGATGTTAAATTATTAGCCTGCATGAGAAGCCCATACATCTTTGTCAGAGGTTGCTCTGATCGAGTGTATTTTAATGGAACCAGGCTCCTGAAGTAATCCAGAGAGAAAGAAGACCAGAAGGCTCAGCAGGAAAGTGGCTTAGGCATTAGTGTGGTGTTCTGATGATAGGATGTGACTTGTCTCCCTAATCCATGACAGCTTCTGCCAAGAGTCCATATAATGGATTTAGTTTGTATTTTTGTCCTGTTGGGAGCAGGTGTCTGGGCCAGGAGCTGTTCAGCTTCATGGCACCCGGGTCATTGCTATAGCAGTGGGAAGTTTTTCCTCTTTCAATAAAATATAAGTTCTTCACATCAGGCTGCTCACAAAAGCTTATACAGTTGTAGCTGCGTTAAGTCATCATTAGACCAGAGGACAGGGAAATCAAATTTTATATTAGGAAGAGCCTGTCACACCCACATTGAGGAACTTGACTTGGGCCGAGGGAGGTATACTACATGGACAGCCTATCAACATAGGTCCTCACAGAGGATCCACTATGAACGTGTTATAATTACGTTCTCTGCCCAATGTCTGCACTGTCCTGGTGGACACCCCCTCTTGCCTCAATCCCCGTTCCTTTCAACCCTCCTTGCTTTTTGCGTAAAGGGCTATTTTCTGATGACGCATTTCTGACTGAATCTCATTTCTGTTTAGGAAACTATCATCAGTAGCAATTGGTTCTTAAGTATAAATCCCCATGACAGATATTTCCAAGCTTCCATCACCTACACTACCCTTTTCTCTACATTCCTGCCCAGCTTAGCTTTGATCTGAACCAGATAAGTGTTTATTGGTCCCAGTAGGGCCACTTTATTCATAGATGAGCTTACCAATTAGATGGTATGATTTCAGTGTGTCTGCCAAGGGTTGTGGAGCCCTAGTGGTGCAGTGGTTAAAAGCTCGGCTGCTAACCAAAAGGGCGGAGTTCGACTCCACCAGCTGTTCCTTGGAAACCCAAGTGCCACTCTGTCTTATAGGGTCACTGTGAGCTGGAATTGACTCGACGGCAATGAGTTTTGGTAAGGGTTGTAGTCCCCAGACGTTTTTCTCATCTAGTTGGATGCAGCCTGCTATTTCATTCACATCATTCCTACCTTTAGTTTTATATTTTGGTGTTGATAAGGGTTTCCCCTTCGCTAAGAGGGATACATTTCAAACTGTGAAGGAATTTTCTGAGGGCAAGTTTAGTAGGTCAAGATCCAGAGTACATGAGTGTGCTTGAGGTAAATAAAGAAGTCACCACTATATACGGGGCACTTTGTGTGCGTATGTGTGTATGTATTTTCTCAGAGATGCTAAAACAAAGAAAAAAATGGATTTCCCACCTACACAACAACCCAGGAATGATTAATTTTAGTAAACCAATTCATGTATGCAAGCTTCCGTGGGACAATCTGTAAACCTAGTTGCTGGCTTATTTATATTAGAGAGGAGTTCTTGGACAGAGAACTGGGATCTACTCTCTGCATGGATCCAGTAATCAGACATCCTGAACCTTTAAGAATCATGCTACATTTCAAATATTCTGTCACATTTTCCCCACAAATATACTTACATCTATGGAACTACAAGTCCGGTTGCTGATCTTAAAAAATCTGGAAAATGCCCAACCTAGACTTCGAATCGCCCTCTTAGGTAAGTTGATCTACTTAGGGAGGTGCACTGGTTGCAGAGGTTTGTCTGGTGATCCTGGAGTCAGCGAAAAATAAATACTCTCCGCTAGGATATGGTCCAACAGGACTATCATCCTTTTAATCTGTTTTCTCTTCTAGACGGAAGTTCTATGAACTTGGGACCGTACGGATTTTTTTAAGTCCTATTCCTTTGTCCCTCACCTTTTTCCAGGGTCATCCTCCAGGAAGTCTTGTGACCACTCTTATTTCGATCAGAAGCAGCCTCTACTTCCTGATATATTACTATATACTATCTATAATTCACAGTGAATATACAAGTTCACATTCATAGATTCATGTGTGCAAAGATGTAAGTTTTTTTAACTGTACTTAATGTAGTTCATATGTACCCATTTCCACCAGGTAGGTTAAAACTGAATCATATCTATTTAAGTAATTAACTTCTGGTTAAAAACTTTGTACCTCTCGATAACTACTGAATTAATCCAGGAGTTTCTCTACTTTGCTGCCTCTCTCCTGGGAAGACATGGAAGTTTCAAGGTGGCTGATTTATTGTCCCGGGATCAGGAGAGGGCTGTCTTGACCACCCTCTGCACTGTGCCCTCTTTGACCACCACTGTGGTGTAGTTTGTCCCACCTGGTCTTGGGCATCAATTTCTGACCCTGCTACCTCGGTTGCTATTATCTGAGACCCTGGACCCCAGACCACATTCTGCTTCCCTGTCAGCCCGACAACAATGCTTCTCAGTCACTTGTGTGCTTCTTTTTGGGACCTGGGGAATTCTTGGCTGCCTTTTCCACATCACACTGGGGTGATCCCATCTTTACCCTTCCTGACAAATACTTTCCTCAGACTCGGTCAGACCTGGGGTTCTTCGAGCCCTGCAGTTTCCCAGGCTACAACCTTTACTTCCAGGACTTTGGATTTCTGTCAATGTTTATGCAGTTCTTCTCCAACTGCAGACTCATTCTAAGGTGTTCTTGTTAGCCGCCGTTGAGTCGATCCTGACTCATGGCAACCCCACGCCCAATGGAACAAAAGGCTGCCTAGTCCTGCACTATCCACAAGATCAGTTACAGAGTCGATAATATCCCACAGGGTTTTCAGTGGCTGATTTTCAAATGTAAATTTCCAGGGCTTTCTTCCTAGTCTGGAAGCTCCATTGAAACCTGTTAAGAATCATAGCAACACGCAAGCCTCCGCTGCCAGACAGGTGGTGGCTGCACATGAGGCTCATCGGCCGGAAATCGAACCCACGTTTCTCACATGAGAGGTGAGAATTCTACCATTGAACCACCAACACCTCATCATTCTAAGATACCAACCAGTTTTCTTGCAGCCCCCGATTCTTCATTCCTATTCTTTGGATAACCTTGGTCCCTTAGGGGCAGGACACTGATCTTTGGTCACCATTCATGATTCCCACTCTACAGTTTGTGGTATAAACACTATACTGTGACTCTTCCATAGCTGTCCATGCTTTGGAGCTCCATAAATCGTTTGTCTACCACAAATTCCAGCTTATTCTGTAGAAGGGCTTGCATTTAAGGCTATTATTCCTGCTATTTTTGATAACATCTCATTTGATGTTGAAAATTTAGTAAAAATTTCTTTGTTCCTAGCTGTTTCTAACCTCCCCTGGGGGCAGTGCATACAGAAGGTAGTTTTGGTTGCCTAGGGGGCTTCCAGTTGACCAAACTTACCCTTCTCACCTTCATATATATTCCAAGACTCATCTCCATAAAAGTCATCACAAGGTAGGTAGACGACTTTGTCATATTTTTATCTGCATTCCTTGCTACATTTATTACTTTGTCAAGGTCACTTAATTTAAACTTTGTACCCCTATGAAAGATAAAATGCACTGGGCAATTCAGGAGATGCTTTTATTCAGGCTACTGCAATAGGGAGAAAGCTCATTAATAAGGATTGTCTTAAAGATGAAGAAGAAAACCTGGGGTTTTATAGAGGCAGATAAACAAAGGGATCATAAGGAAGGATGGGGTGGTGGCTATTCTTACCTCAGAATGTGTAATGGCAGAGTAGTCCTTTGCAGTTAGCCATTTCCCACAACATAATGGGGTGAGGATTTCTGAACTGTCGCTGCTTTGTGGGAGCACAGGGCTCATATAAAATTCAACACTGACAGTCCTCCTTTTATTCAAGAAGGATATCATTTTTTGCAGAACAACTCAGAAGCAATCATAAACCTCCTGAGTGGGGCAAAGCATAGTCTAAAAGATAATTCCTCAAGTACTCTTGTTGGCATTGTTCCTGTAAATAAGTCAGCCACAAAAGACAAACATCATATGATTGATCCCACTCATATGAAATATCTAGAATAGGCAAGTGTATAGAGACAAAAAGCTGAAAATAACTGTGGTTAATATAGTACTGATAATTTTCAAAAGTTAAAGATCTGATGAGAATTTATCACAAGAATAGTTTCACTGACAAGGAAATTTAATTGTTTCTGTGGCATGCAAAACCAGGTAATAAAGTCAATCCAAAAAAGCTTTAGACAAAATTAAGTATAAATATGATGATGAGCACCATCTTAAAAACAGACAGTGAACATTACATCTTACTTATAAAAATGGATGAGCATAAAACTTTACAGAGAAAAAAATTCCTGCACTATAACCTCTGATAAGACTGATACAGTATACCACGAATGCACCAAACATATGGTAAGAATGTACCAAGACTATATGAAGAATAGCAAGTGAGGAGATTCATTAAGTTTGCAGTAGGTACTAAACATCTGTATTTTAATAAAACTCCGCGGGTAAGTGATTTGAATCCCTAACTGAAAACCACTAGTATAGAAGAAGCTAGATTCAAGTAAAGAAGGAACATTGAGACTAAGTTAAAATTTGTAAAAATAACTAACATTATGACTGATGACACATTCTATTTTCTCAAGTAGCAAAGCAGCACCAATGATAAATAGAAACAGAGACAGTAAGGCATTGAGAAATCTCTAGGAACTTTCCATACGGCATACAATTTCTGGAATATTTGTGTTAGTAACAATTCACTAAAGGAAGGTGTCTTAGTTGTCTGGGGCTGCTATAACAGAACTACTACAAGTGGATGGCTTGAAGAAAGAGAAATTTATTCTCTCACAGTACAGTAGGCTAGAAGTCTGAATTCAAGGCATCAGCTCCAGGGAAAGGCTTTCTCTCTCTGTCGCCTCTGGAGGAAGGTCCTTGTCATCAATCTTTCCCGGTCGAGGAGTTTCTCAGTGCAGGGCCCCAAGTCCAAAGGATGTACTATGCTCCTGGTGCTTCTTTTTTGGTGATGTGAGGTCCCCATGTTTCTCTGCTTACTTCTCTCTTTTGTATCTCAAAAAAGATTGGCTTAAGACACAGTCTAATCTTGTAGATCTCATCAACATAACTGCCGCTAATCGATCTCATTAACATCATAGTAATAGGATTTACAACACATAGGAAAATCACATCAGATGACAAAATGGTGAACAATTACACAATACTGGGAATCATGGCATAGCCAAACTGATACACATATTTTTGTGGGACACAATTCCATCCATGACAGAAGGCTAAGCATCTCTTCTGATTGACAGACAACTCTTCCCATGCAACTAAAAACCCATTGCTGTCAAGTCAATTCTGACTCATACCGACCCTATAGGACAGAGTAGAACTGCCCCATAGGGTTTCCAAGGAGTGGCTGGTGGATTCAAACTGCCGACCTTT
>NW_004444045.1:3743696-3744648 GCF_000243295.1 Trichechus manatus latirostris
TGCGATCTCTGGCATCATTTCTATCACCAAGGCCATATTTTCCAACTGCTGATCCTTCTTCTTTGTTTCCAACTTTCGCACTCCAATCTCCAGTAATTATCAATGCATCCTGATTGCGTGTTCGTTCAATTTCAGAGTGCAGAAGTTGTAAAAATCTTAAGTTTCTTCATCTTTGGCCTTAGTGGTTGGCGAGTAAATTTGTATAATAGTCAGATTAACTGGTCTTCCTTGTAGGTGTATGGATACTACCCTATCACTGACAGCGTTGTACTTCAGGATAGATCTTAAAATGTTCTTTTTGATGGTGAATGCAACACCGTTCCTCTTCAAGTTGTCATTCCTGGCATAGTAGACCACATGATTGTCTGATTCAAGATGGCCAATATCAGTCCATTTCAGCTCACTAATGCCTAGGTTATCAATGTTTATGCATTCCATTTCATTTTTGATGCCTTCCAATTTTCCTAGATTCATACTTCATACATTCCACATTCCAATTATTAATGTATGTTTGCAGCTGTTTCTTCTCATTTTGAGTCATGCAACATCAGCAAATGAAGGTCCCGAAAGCTTGACTTCATCCATGTCTTTAAGGTTGACTCTACTTTGACGAGGCAGCTCTTCCCTAGTTGTCTTTTGAATGCCGTCTAACTTGAGGGGCTCATATTCTGACACTATATCAAACAATGTTCCACTGCGATTCATAAGGTTTTCACTGGCTAAATCTTTTCAGAAGTAGACTGCCAGGTCCTTTTTCCTAGTCTGTCTTAATCTGGAAGCTCACCTGAAACCTGTCTGCCATGGGTGACCCTGCTGGTATCTGAATACTGGTGGCATAGCTTCCAGCATCACAACAGGCAAGCCTCCACAGTACGACAAACTGACAGACACGTGGGGGCCTTACCATGTAGTCTTCCCCAATTCCACCACAGAGTATTTATATCTTCCTCTG
>NW_004444045.1:3744748-3749672 GCF_000243295.1 Trichechus manatus latirostris
TTAATCAAAGTGACAATACAAGATTTTAAAAGTAAACATAGAAGGTAACATGATTGTAAAGAACTGTAGCTTTTCAAAAGTGAGAAGGCTTTGTTCTCTTAATCAAGGACATAATAAAGTCAACATGAAACACAGGAAATTTTTCTGAATTTCCCATACAGCATATAATTTCTGAATATTTGTATTAATAACATTTTATCCATAAAAATTTAACCATCTTGAGGTAGCAAAATACCACACATTTACACAAGCAGAGGTAAAGAACTTCCTAAATTACAGACATACAGCTATGTAAAAACAGAGAGACCTTACGGTTTTAATTCTAAAATTTCAGCCATGGATCAAGAATTAACAAAAAATAGAAAACTCTGGGTCCATATCAAAGAGCTGTTCTCTTCCCAAACCAATCCCATTGCCATTGAGTCCTTTCTGACTCAGAGTGACTGTCATGGATTGAATTGTTTCCCCCAGAAATATCTGTCAACCTGGCTAGGCCATGATTCCCAGTATTGTGTGATTGTCTACCATTTTATCATCTGATGTGATTTCCCTATGTGTTGTAAATCCTATCACTATGATGTAATGAGATGGATTAGTGGCAGTTATATTGATTAGATCTATGAGACTAGATTGTGTCTTAAGCCAATCTCTTTTGAGATATAAAAGAGAGAAACAAGCAGAGAGACAGGGGGACCTCATACCACCAAGAAAGCAGTTCTGGGAGCAGAGTATGTCCTTTGGACCTGAGGTTTCTGTGCAGACCAAGGGAAGACTGATGACAAAGATCTTCCTCCAGAGCCGACAGAGAGAGAAAGCCTTCCCCTGGAGCCAGAGCCCTGAATTCAGACTTCCAGCCTACTAGACTGTGAGAGAATAAACTTCTCTGTGTTAAAGCCATCCACGTGTGGTATTTCTGTTATAGCAGCACTAGAAGACCAAGACAGTGACCCTATAGGACAGAGTAGAACTGCCCCATAAGGTTTCCAAGGAGCCACTGGTGAATTCAAACCGCTGACCTTTTGGTTAGCAGCCGAGCTCTTAACCACTGTACCACCATGACTCTGTTCTCTTCCCAGTGGGTACAAATTCTCGATGTGAGCTCTAAATAGATAAACAGAAAAGACTAACAAACCAGATTATCTGTCATCTCTCACCCAAAAGAGATCACCAAATGGTCAGACCATAAGACCAAAAGAGGGTGGCACCAGAAATCAAGCAAGCACTCAAAAAGAATTAAAATCAATCCTTGGCATGCTACCAAATGGACAATTGTCAGAATACAGGAGTCTGGAGCATAGGATCAGGGGTTGGACTCACAGCTGAGTCCCTGATAACCAGTCAGGAATGGAGCACAAAGGGCCCCAAGATGCCTTGTTGCCTGGGTTGAGTCAATGGAGACCCAAAATTGAGGTGCAATCCTATCTGAGTCACGGCACCAAAACTACGAAGGACAGAATGTACTGGACAATCGAAGAGGTGATTCAGGCTATAGCAATAGGGAGAGCGTTCATTAATTAAGAATATCTTGAAGGATAGGAAAAAATCTGGAGTTATACAGGGGCAAGTAAGCAAGGGCCTCAGGAAGCAGGACAAACGGTGAATGTCATGGGACTCACGAGGGAGGCCGTTCTTATCTTGGAATAGGTCTGGGAGGGTTATCCTTTATGGTTAGCCATTTTTCAGAATATAAAGGGATGGGGAGATTTCTTAAGCATCACTGCTTCCGAAGCACAGGGCTCAGATAAAGGTCAACATTGTCACTCCCTTACCTTCTAGGAGATCTCAATTAGCATGGTAGTGTGAAAGTATAGGTGTGAGGACGCAGATTTGTATAACTGAGAAAAGTTATTCAAGTCGTTATTACACTGCCTCCTAAATGAGAATCACTTATCTATCCCATAAGTTCCTTAAGATTAGCAATTATATAGTCAGATCCCTTTCTGACACTGGGGAAGTTACAGAATTTCTCTCAGCATCTCTCTCCTAGTCCGCAAAATTAGGAGGTTGTAAACAGGTACGATGCGGAGGTTGTAAACAGATACAGTGATGTTCACTGAATATTTATTTGTAAAAGCAAAAGATTGAAGACAACCTAAACATGTATCAGTGGTGGAGTGCAAAAATAAAATGCTTTATATTGGCATAACGGGATGGAAACACTGCAATTTAAAAATGTCAATTTCATTCATGTGCATCATTATAAATAGATCTTCAATACATAATGACAAGTAAAGAAAGCAAAATGGAGAATGAGACCTACCGTGTATCACTTATATAAATTTAAACCGACATACGAAACCAAAAGCATATACAGTGAATGTGTATCTAGGGAAAATCATTTTTAAAACGGACGACAGTTGGGCTGGTCAAACCAACTAGCCACTGGCCACATGTGAGTAACTGAGCGCTTGAAATGTAGCTGATCTGAATTGAGAAGTGCTGGGAGTGTAAGCTACACAGCGATTTTGAACACTTAGTATGAAAAAAGATGTCAAACTAGCTCATTAACAATTTTTTAATATTAATTACTCATTGAATTATACTATTTGGGATATATTTGGTTATATAAAATATATTATTAAAATCAATTCCACCTGTTTCTTTTTACTTTTTTTACTGTGGTTACTAGACATTCAAGATTACATACAGGGCTTGTTTTGGAGCCCTGGTGGCACAGAGGTTAAGAGCTCAGCTGCTAACCAAAAGGTTGGCAGTTCGAACCCACCAGCTGCTCCACAGGAGAAAGATGTGGCAGTCTGTTTCCGTAAAGATTTACAGCCTTGGAAACCCTATAGGGCAGTTCTACTATGTCTTACAGGGCCACTATGAATCAGAATTGACTGGATAGAAACGAGTTTTAGTTCTATCAGTAAGGTTTAATTCTATTAAAGAGAAACAGACCAGAAGCAAATATGAAAAAAAGTGTTGCCAGTTGCTAGCTCTGAAGTACGGGAATAGAAATGATTGTTATATTACTCATCATATCTGAAATTTCTCAAAAAGAAAAAAAAAAAAAACCCCGTTGGACTAAATAATCTCCCAAAACTTTTGTTTCGCTTGCTCCCGTATTTGAGTAGATAAAATGAGCAGGGCACTACTGCTTATAACAAACTAGCTAGGCAATCTTAGATCCGAAACAAACAAACAAACTCCGAAAGCCACTGCCGTTGGGTTGACTCCGCCTCCTAGGGACCCTGTAGCGCAGAGCGGAACTGCCCCATAGGGTTTACAAGGCTGTAATCTTTATGGACGCAGACTGCTACACCTTTCCTCCGCGGAGTGTCTGGTGTGTTCCAACCGCTGACCTTTTGGTTAGCAGCCAAGTACTTTAACCACTGCGCCACCAGGGTTCCTCTAATCTTAGATCGAATCTTAGATCAGCTCCCTCATTTCTCTGTGCCTCATTTATCTTTTCTAAAAAAAAAAAACAATGAAAATGAGCGGTTTAATAGAATCCTTAAGATCTCTCAGCTCTCGAAGACAGCCGATGTGTTCATTATGTATCACTTAGGTGCCATTCAGGTGCCCAGTATGGCAAATGTGTAACACATTATTGAGAAAGTCTTGTATGTATCAAAACAGATGTTTCTAGTAGTGGCTATGACTCTGACATTTGAAACATGTGTGTGACTAGTCTGAATGTGTTTGTTTTAGAAATTTATTATAATGTTTACTTAATCACCATGAAAATACTGCGTTCTTTTTCATTTTTCTATAAACGACTTTGCCTTCATTCCTAAGAAGAAACTTGCATCAGAAAAACTTAGTACAACAGCAGACAATTAGGCAGAATTTGGTGACCTATGCTTTTACTCTGCGTTATATATGGTTTGGTGATAATACTTGAGGGTAAGTATGAGTACGCTTGTTCAGGAGACTGCTAAAAAGTCTCCCCTTGGTTCATCATAAAGGCATTAATAACCTTTTGAAAAAAAAGTGTTTTTAAATACGTATCGACTAAGGAATAAAGCACTAAGTAGTATTATTGTCTCTTGCTGTTCTTAAATTACTTTTCAAAAACGAAGTCGATTCTCTTAGTACTTGTCTTTCCCAAAGCTTCTAGTGATAGCCACGTACCTAAACAGATCAGAGAGAAAGGGACACCTCCTCATTTTGTTGTTGTTTTCTTCTTATATTTCCTAATTAATCTGTTTCTCTTGCTTTTATTTTTTGTATTTAATGAGCATTTACTTGATTTGGTGGTGCTGGGTGACGATTCAAAGACGTGCATATGTGAAAGCTAGAGGAGAGTAGAAACCTTAAAAGGCTCACTTAGTAATAATTTTTATCAAAACTATGTTCAAAGGAGACTTCAGTTTATTTTTGGTCTAAATGAGGACCACTTAAATGAGACAGTCTGGTAGATTGGAAATTTATATGGGCCAGTGACTGTAGGATTTCTGATTTCCTTGGATTTGAATGGTCTTTCCACTTTGTGTCAGAGAAGTTCTTTTAAACACTGCACTTGGCATCTTAGCTTTGAACATCTTTTCCAGGCTTATCTCTCTCTCCATCTTTTCTACCATTCCTTATTTCCTGACCTTCTTCTGTGGCATTCTATTTTTCAGTCACGTTAGTCTACCCATTGTTGCCATGCCCAATAGACCTCCCCACTTATCTTCACCCCAAACCCAAGCTAACTCACATACACAAACAATCTGAAGCAGTGGAAATCCTCATCAATTTTCAAAGTCTAGCTCAGTTGCCACTCCTTATCGTGTATTGTTGTTAGGTCCCATCAAGTTGGTTCTGACTCATAGCGACTTCACTGCCCCGTCCTGCCTCATCCTCACAATCGTTGTTATGCTTAAACCCGTTGTTGCAGTCACTGTGTCAATCCATCTCATTGAGGATCTTCCACTTTCTTGCTGACCCTCTACTTTACCAAGCATGATGTCCTTCTCCAGGGACTGATCCCTCCTGA
>NW_004444045.1:3749772-3757352 GCF_000243295.1 Trichechus manatus latirostris
TCTCCACAAATATCTCTTGCAGATCTTTCTTTTTTCTTTTCCACTTTCTCTTGCCACAAATAATCATTCATCATTTGGCCTTATACCTTAGACTCTCCCTGTTAGCCTAGAACACAGCCTTTTCTTTGTTCCATTGTACTTTCTCCTCTCTGAGGGCTTCCAATGATTCAAGTTGGATAAACTTCCTGGAATGCTGGAATACACACCTTATGAGTCTTCTCTGGGAATCCGTCTCCAATCTTCTAAGCTAAAGTGTGCCATCTGAATGCTTTGTATGTGCCTCTATTATAACATCTATCACACAGTTGTGCATTTATTTGTGTGTTTGTCTTCCTCATTGACTGTGAACTCTTCAGGGGGTAAGAGCTACCCCTTCCCTCTTCCTTTTATCTACCTCTAGTGCTTTGAGCAATTGTTTGCATATATATAGTAGGTACTCAAAAATACTTGAACGAATGAATGAGAAAAGAGGCCTAGGCCTGGAAGAAAAAAATAGAACAGAGAGGTTGCAGGACAGTGGTTTCCCATGATTTGTGTTGCTTTAAGACCCAGTTTTCCTCTTCACATGTTCTTCCTTGCATCCAACTCTATTTGTTATGTTGTTAGGTGCTGTTGGGTCAGTTCCAACTAATAGTGACCCTGTGTACAACAGAATGAAACACTGCCCAGTCCTGCGCCATCCTCATAACTGTTGCTATGCTTGAGCCCATAGTTGTAGCCACTGTGTCAATCCACAACTCTGTTTAGGTTCATGAATATTAAGAACTTTCTTATCTTCAACTAGAACAAATAGTTATGAAAAATTAAGTGTAACTTCCCTTCTCATTACACATTTGTTTTATTCTTGAATTTATGTTACTGTTAAAAGATCATTTTCAAAAAAGGTAAAATTATTACCCATATACAGATAGAAAAATGAACATGTGTTAAAGATTTATTTAACTCCTGAGAGAATTAGACAATGTTGTAGCTGGTTCGAAAGATAATCCAAAGTTGCAACACATTTATAAACATGCAATGTTGAAATGAATGTGAAAATGAAGACAAAACTGTTTTTCAGTGGGATTGGGTGGTAGAGTGGGAGGGAAGTCAACTGATTTTTTCTACTGCACAGCATGGAATTTGTAGGTCTAGAGACAAGAATTGATTTGTGTTCTGTGAGCTGCTTACAGCTTATAGAGTTGTAAACTAACTCAAAGACAATTAGATAATCAAGAATATGATAAAGTCAACATAAAGTACCATTTTTCTGGTAAAATATGGAATCTATGCTATCTGAGCAGATTACACAGGAAATAAAGAGAAACCTTTTAATTACCTCTTGTTAAGAGCTCTAAAACCAATTTATCATTTTAACAGATAGTAAAATCCTGGTTTTTCATAAACATGATATTTGCCAGTAAAGTATTGACAGAAAATTTTTTCTTAGGCATAAACTCATCAAAACGGAGCCAACTTTGACAAAATTCTAACACATTTTATTGCTTCTTTTCTGACTCAGGTATTATAAACCAAGGAAAATAAAATTGTCTCCCTTTTCTGCAAACCTCCTACAACTTTTGGCATCTGTTCAGATTTCGTCTTTTATTAACCTCTTCAGGTTCCATACCGTGAGACAACCAGACACCTTAAGACAAACTTCCCTTTTTACCTTGAGAAACAAAAACACACTCCATTGTTTTGTCTACATATTCGTATTTTGTTGTCACCCTTGTTCCCAGTATAGTCTCAAACGCGTATTAATTATAACTTTACCAAAGTAACTAACTTGTGTTTCACAAAGAAGACTAGGGATGAGGAGGCAGACAATTGAGAATTAGGGGTCATATACAAGCATTTCCACAGACTAGTAAAGTTCATGAACACTGTCATGGATTGAATTGTGTCCCCCCCAAAATATGTGTCAACTTGGTTAGGCCATGATGCCCAGTATTGTGTGGTTGTCCTCCATTTTGTGACTTTCCTATGTGTTATAAATCATAATCTCTGCCTGTGATTAAAGAGGATTAGGGTGGGACGTAACACCTGCACTCAGGTCACATCCCTGATCCAATGTAAAGGGAGTTTCCCTGGGGTGTGGCCTGCACCACCTTTTATCTTACAAGAGATAAAAGGAAAGGGAAGCAAACAGAGAGATGGGGATCTCATACCACCAAGAAAGCAGCACCAGGAGCAGACTGTGTCCTTTGGACCCAGGATTCCTGCTCTGAGAAGTTCCTAGTCCAGGGAAAGATTGATGACCAGGACCTTCCTCCAGAGCCCACAGAGAAAGAAAGCCTCCCCCTGGAGCTGACGCCCTGAATTTGGACTTCTAGCCTACTAGACTGTGAGAAAATAAATTTCTCTTCGTTAAAGCCATCCACTTGTGGTATTTCTGTTAGAGCAGCACTAGATGACTAAGACAAACACATAACAACTTTCTACAGCCACTTGCTTCCTTTCTACACCTTCTTAAAGTGGCAAAACTAAACATGTTCATTAACGTGACCCAGAAATACATACTCTGCAGCATATAAAAATAGAAGCAAATGTATATAAACTTAAAATCATGATTAATAATCAAAACTTCAAAATGTAGGGCTCCATAAAATATTTAGGAAGTTCAAGCTAATTACTTTCTCCTTGAGAAAAAAACACGAATCTAATAAAAATAAAATGTACTCTTATATTAAATTCTATGCTGATAAAATTTGAGAAAAGACATACAGCTGCATCTTTTTCTTTCTTAAATCCAAGTTATTAAACCAAGATCCAACTTAATTGTGTAAACACATATTCTTATATAAAAATGTTTTTGAGCTAGTGATTTCTGAAAGAAGAAATTTTTTCTTAAAAATCTAGCACATTTTAAATTTTAGCAGCTCAGTTTTCTTATTTTGTGAATTTTGGAGCTATTAGATTTGTATATGCGTTTATCTTTACAAACTAATGAGAATACAGTTCCTTTAACTTAAGAGACATTATAATCTAATTTATTAGACCCTTTGGAGGTAGGAAAACATTTCATGCTGAACAATAAGGGGTGAAAACCTTCCTGATTTACAGACATACAGAAAGGGAGTTTACAATTTCAGCCGCAGGTCAAAATAAATACAGAAACACAAAAATTCACCGTCTAGATCTCCAAGAGTTGTTCTTGTTCTTGGTAGGCACAAAATTCTCAACTGATTGGAGCTCATAAATAGACACACAGACAAATAAAAGACTAGCAAATTGGATTCTATGTTGTATCTCATCTCACAGAGAAGATGCCTATGTCATTCATCTGTCAGAGATCACCAGATGGTCACACCATAAAGCCACATTCTCAGTCATTGTTGCCACCAAGAGTAAATAACTTACCAGCTGTATGTGATCCACAAAATTCATAGAAAAGGGAAAAAATAAAACCTGTAGAGTCAGAAGATTTAAAGATATTGCTGCTTGGAATTCATTCCAGGAGCTTAATTAATTAGTTAATTCCTGCGCTTAACCAGCCCACTTCTCTGGCAGTGCATTTTATTTGGCACTGCCAAATGAGTCCAACAAATGAGAGTCTTGGTGCAACATTCATAGCTCTTAAAGTATAATTTTTAAAAATGTCAAGTCATGAGTCTCAAGCAAATGTGGAACTAACAAATAACAAAAATTGAGTTTTTATGTAATTAATATAAGAAATAGTAATATATTAAAAATGATCCAAAGAATATTGGCAACCCAGGTACATATAGGCAATGTAACCAAAAAATAAAAAAAATTTAGGAAAATATTGCTGGGTAAGTTTTTAAAAATGTTAATTTCAATAGGGTCAAAAACTGTAATTTTTGGCATTATCCATTCCACCAGACAAAAATTATTCATATCTCTACTTGACAAAAATTTACAAGTTAACTTCTGCCCTTTCAGGATTGAAAATTGTCCTCTTAATAAATGTCAAGCATAATACTTCATTGAAAAATTACCTAATAATCTCTTTTGCCTGTTTCCAAGTTTTAGGTAATTTTTTTTTTTTTTTTTTTGACAGAAAAAGATGAGTCTAAAAGTTTGAGCAGCATTCAACAGGTAAGGAATAAGGGGTGGGTAGTAATTATAGTTAAAAGAAATACAGCAGATCAAAAGCACAGAAGTGATCGATGCACAAAGCAGTTGGAAAGTCCAGTTTGCCATAACAAGAAAGTTAAACTGGAAGGGGTTTTTTGTTTGTTTTTCCCATTTAAGATTTTGAATACTAAGCAAAGTATTTTGTACTTACGCGTTATGAAATAGAAATCCAAAGATATTTTTCTCATTTTACTTCTATGGGCAATGTGTGAAATGTGTGCAATATTTTTTCCTTTCTTTTAATGATTTACAGTTTGGTAGGCCAAGTATTTAGGATATATGATTATTATATTGTGTACACTTCTTCACAAGTACAACTACATTGAACGTAACTCATGATTTTGAGCTAGTTTAATTTAACTAAAAATATAATCTGGCAAAGGATGGTCACCAATATTGCCTAATTGCATTTCAGATTTTAAAAATTTACCAAAGCGAAGTTTTAAATATGTATTCAATTTTGTTTGCTGACATCTTTTTTCTCATTTAACTTTATTTGTTTGTAGCCAGATTGGATGTATTAAATTTCTTTGCAAATTAAGTTTAAAAAAAGAAAAAAAACTCTTTTTATTATGGAATATTTCAAACATATATAAAAACAGAAAGGGTAGTATAATGAAACCATGTACCCAACTAAGTTTTAACAATTCTCACTCATGCCAATTTTCTTTCATCTAAACCCTCATCCACTTCCACTTCCCTCGTGATTATTTTGAAAGAAACCTCAGATATATTTCATTTGTAAATACTTCAGTGTGTATCTATAAAAAATAAGAACTCAAAAATTACAAGAAACAATATAGTACCATTTCTGTATCCCACTTTGCCTCTGGAATTTACCAGAATTCTTTCATATCGTTAAGTATCCAGGCAGCCTTCTAATTTCCCCAGTTGGCCTATAACTTATTTTATAGATTGTTTGAATCAGAATTTAAACCAGGTCCACACACTGCAGTTGGTTGCTATATCTCTTACATCTTTTTGAATCTACAGATTTGTCTTTTTTTTTTTTCTCCTTTCCTTGTATTTACTGATGAATCTGGGTCATTGATGCTTTGAATTTTTTCATATTCTGCATTTTGCTGATTGCATTGCCAGGATTTTGTTTAATACAGTTCTCTCTCCCTATATTTTCTTTAAACTTGTTGTTAGATCTAGATATTTGATTAGATTCAGTTTTGATTTATTGGCAAGAATTCTTCATGAATAGAGTTGCATACTTCCATCTCTCTCTTTTTTTAATACTTTATTTTTTAGAGCAGATTCAGGTTTACAGAAAAATTACACAAAAGGTACAGAGAGTTTCCATATACCCCCACTCTCCCCTGCACACAGTTTCTCCTATTATTAACATCTTGCATTAATGTGCTATATTTGTTATAATTGACGAACCAATATTTGCGCATTATTATCAACTACACTCCGTAGTTTAGGTTGACTCTTTGTGGTATAGCTGTATGGGTCTTGACAAGTCCATGTCTTGTGTTCACCATTACATTATGATGCAGAATAGTATCATTGCCCTTAAAAGTCCATGTGCTTCACCTGTTCACCCCACTCTCCCTTCCCCTAGCACCCTTGGCAAACTCTGGTCTTTTTACCATCTCTATAGTTTTACCTTTTCCAGAATGTCATATAGTTGGAATCATAAAGTATGTAGCTTTTTCAGACTGGCTTCTTTCATTTAGCAATATGCATGTAAGTTTCCTCCATGTCTTTTCACGGGTTGATGGCTCATTTCTTTTCATCACTGAACAGGACTCCATTGTGTAATGTACCACAGTTTGTTTATCTGTGCACCTATTGAAGGACCTCTTGGTTGTTTCCAATGTTTGGCAGTTATGAGTAAAGCTGCTGTAAACATTTGTGTGCAGGTTTTTGTGTGGGCGTAAGTTTTCAACTCGTTTGGGTAAATACCAAAGAGTGTGATTGGTGGATTGGATGGTAAATCTCTATTTAGCTTTGTGAGGAACTGTCTACTTGTCTTCCAAAGTATCTGAACCATTTTGCATTCTCACCAACAACAAATGAAAGTTCCTGTTGATCCACTTCCTTGTCAGCATTTGCTGTTGTTAGCGTTTTGGATTTTAGCCATGGTAATAGGAGTATAATACTATCTCATTGTTTTAATTTGAAATTCCCTAATGACAGATGATGTTGATAATCTTTTCAAATGTTTATTTGCCATCTGTCTCTCTTTTTGTGATGCTAAAATTGATCAGTGGGCTCAGGTGTCATCAGTCTGAAACTTTCTTTAAGTTCCATATCAGCTCTTTACCTGATGATTTTAGTACCCATTGATGATCAATGCCTAGACCCATTATCTCATTAGAGATAGCAACGTGGTGATATTCTATTACATATTCGTGATTTATTAGCTAGAATATTTCTATAAAGACAAAGTTTTTTGAAGAAGGAGGTGACATAATCAAAGTTGTATTTTAGGAGAATAAATCTGTTATTGTAATGAAGAATCATTTGGACGGCCTGATACAAGAGACAAAGACATAATTCAGAATTTTCCATGAGTCTTCTCTGTAAGATGCAGTAAGTGATCAGAGAAAAAGGTAGGACTAGTGGTAATAAGGAATCCTTGGGTGGTGCACACCATTAATGCGCTTGGCTGCTAACTGAAAGGTTGGAGGTTCAAGTCCACCTACAGTCACCTAAGAAGAAAGGCCTGGTGATGTACTTCTAAAAAATCAGCCATTAAAAACCCTACAGAGCACAGATCTACTGTGACACACATGAGATCACCATGAGACAGAATTAACTGGAGGGCAACTGTTTTTGTGTTTTGTTTTTAGTGGCAATAAGGAGGAAACTGACAAAAAAAATCTACGTGGTACTGGAGCTGACAATTGCTTGGCTGTCATGTGAGCAAGAGATCAGAGAACCTGGTGTCTGGAAGAATGTTGGTGCCACTAACAGCAACAGAGAGGGCTAGTAGTTTGGAGGCGGGGAGAGATGGTGAGTATTGTTGCATCTCTTTTCATCTCTTTGTTAATACAGGCATCTCTCTCTGCCGCATTTTCTATTACTGTGGGGAGTCTCGTTTTTAAGAGCTTCACAGTGATTTCTGTCAGTACCCTCAGGGATCTCCTTCATGATCTAATGTTTCTCACCATCTGGAAGTGGAAAGATTTTCTCGACATCTACTCAGAAATTTATTCTCTAGTTTTTCCTCTCTGAGCTCAAACACAATCATTTCAAGGGTTTATAGCTAGGCATTTTGATTTTCTTAAGTATGAGGGACCATTGTGATGACTCAGCTAATTCGAATCCAGAAGGTTGTCTCCCAGGCTCTTTTAAATACATAAACAAAGACATTTTATTCCATTCCACTGCCCCTACTTAACCTTTTTTTTTTTCTACCCCCTAAAAGATTCTTCTCCCTCCTGTGTTCTTCAGTTACCAAGCTGTCACTTCCATGCCTGTCCTCTTGCTTGAGTAACCCATGTGGACAGTGTTTAGCTCTGTGCATCTCTGACCATAAATCA
>NW_004444045.1:3759445-3761377 GCF_000243295.1 Trichechus manatus latirostris
AAAAAAAGAAAAAAAAAGCATTCTTGATGTTAGAGTAACCCCCTGAACTATTTAGCTCTGCTCATTCAAAAAGATATTTGAGTGTTATTAAATTAGATGTCAGCACTTCTACCCGATAGTGTATTTATATATAGTTCTCAATTTATCTAAGCCCTCCAGATTTAAAGAGTGACCCAGTTAACGAAAAGCAGTTATTTGGTTGGTTGACAATTCGTTTTTCGGCCTGGTATGTGTTAGTGAATTGCAAACACAGAGAACAAGGGTATTCTTTCTGAAATGTGTGCTTAGTGGCTTTTTTTTCTTCTTGCTAAGTCCAAGGTCTATACAGGGTCATATCTGGGATGGAGAATGTCAAGCTTTGAGTGATACATCCAGCCCTCTCCCACCTCACATTTAAAACACAGTGAAATCTGGTTAAAATGAACATCGAGGTATCTGAAAGGGAAAATAAATATTGAAAAGATGACATGCATTGTGAAGGTGGATGTGGAAGATGAGGTAATACGTTGAGAGCAGGCAGCAACAGATAGTCCTAGCTGCATCTAGTTGGGAGTTAGGGAGATAAAGAAACAGCATGTGGTGGGGCCATTTTTTGCCCCATCTGTTGTCATACATGTCACTTCAGATCTCCATCTGAGAGTCCCACAGAAGACAGGGATATTTCTCTGATTTGCCATGGAAACATCATACTAACAATGTAGCTAAATTTCTGTTCTGTGTGTGGGAAACCTCCAATTGCCCAACATTTATCTTGAAATAAACTTTCCAATTCAATCACTAATAGATATCTCTTGATTTTACTTCTTATCCCATTTGCTTTCTCTGAGATGATAAGCCCTAGAGGGTCCAGTCTGAAGCTCTCCCAGAATTCTCTCTTCTTTTATTCTCAAAAGCCACAACGAATTTAAGAAATGAGATGATCATGTGCATAATTCAGACTATGATCTTGAGGTGAGACAGAGGTGGTGGTGTGGGATATATCACATGGTTCTAAAAAAAAAAAATTGGATTGGTGACTCAGGCGTTAACGTGGCTTTTCAGAGTGTACCTGGACAAAAAGCACCGTGTTGGAGATGGAAGGCCAGCCAGGGCTTGTCATGACCTACTTAGCAAAAGAGTCTGAGGATACAGTCTGGGCCCAGCGGGTACCTGTTAAAAAGATACTCTTGAGAGTCTGCAAATGTCAGAAATATGCCAAAGTTTGTATCTCATCAGTAATAAACTGTGGAGACAATTAGCTAAATTCATCTAATCTGTTGAAATTCACAGCTAGGGTTTTAATTTGCAAGTCGAGTGGCTGCAGCTGCTCTGCCTTTCGGCATATATAAAGCCTTTAGTGTGATACCTTTCCCGTAATAAGTTTAATATCACTAAGTTGAAGCAAAATTCCAGCAACTTCAGTGGGCCTAAGTATTCCAAGTTTACTGTACTAATAAAACAGAAAAGGATCTAGGAAAACAAAAAGACCCTCCAGACCACTGGAAATAGCGTCTATCCATCTAAAGTGATCATCTCAGGCCACATTGGATACAACGCAGACACTTGGTTAGGCTGGTAGAAAGTTGTACTCTTGCATCAGGTCATAAACTGTCCAGGGTAGAAAGTCATGCTTTCTCCAAGGTGCAGCCAATGAAACCTAACAAGAAGCATTCTTTTTTGGTAACTCACTCACTTCTTTTAGTATTTGTTTGCCTTTCTCCCTAATTCCTGTGGAAGTTACGCCAATCAACCAAATAATCCCTATTAAAGGAAAGAGGCAAGGCAAATGCTAACTTTTCATGACATTAAATACGAGCGGGAGATGCTTGTGTTATAAGAAATCAAGCTGAAATTAAAGCTATTTGTTTTGAGACATTTCGAACAACTTTCTAAACCTTTCACAGAAGGGCTCTCTAGAGGTTTTCCTCCCTTTGCACATTTTTAGAACAGAAA
>NW_004444045.1:3762532-3765397 GCF_000243295.1 Trichechus manatus latirostris
CATACTATATATGATCAAATATTTTAGAGTAAAGTACAGTCATCAAAACACCACATGCCTCCTGAAAATCCAAAAGAATCCCATAGACTAAGAAACTCGGGAAATAGAGCTTTCTAGGGACAGAAAACCTGAAGAACTCTTTGCTATTGACTTTTCAGGACTTCAAGGTTGTCTCTGTAACGATAGCAAACTTCAACAACAAGGAAATTATTATCCTTTCCCTAGAAATAATAAGGTTAAGGTACACCTATGCCATACTAGGAGCCCTGGTGGAGCAGTGGTTAAGAGCTCGGCTGCTAACCAAATGTTGGCAGTTCAAATCCACCAGCCACTCCTTGGAAACCCAATGGGGCAGTTCTACTCTGTTCT
This sequence comes from Trichechus manatus latirostris, assembly GCF_000243295.1. Lineage (NCBI taxonomy): Eukaryota > Metazoa > Chordata > Mammalia > Sirenia > Trichechidae > Trichechus > Trichechus manatus. The sequence goes on from NW_004444045.1 coordinate 3,762,902, forward strand.
ATAGGGTTGCTATTGAGTCAAAATCAACTTGACAGCAACAGGTTTGATTTGTTTGGTTATACCATACTAGCAAAAACATCCAGCTACTAGGGAAATGGTTTTGAGGATTGAGGCTTGAATTCTAGTCCTTCCCATACCTCTTAACGAGCTCTATAACTTGGACAAGTTGACTCACTTTTTAGATCTTTGTCTCTTTTGTTGTAAAGAGTAGTGGAGCTTTAAAAATCTCTTCTGGATCTTTCAAGTGTCTAATGTGTAGATTATGATTCTAAGTATTTGAATTTTTCACTTCAAGCTTGAAAGAGATAATTAGATTTTCTTATGTTTTGCCAAAATTAAGTAGAAATTTGGCTGACTTCCATGATATTAGTTCTTCAACCATTCTCTTTTATTCCTTTGGAAATGGTAGATGACTCTCTGGGGCAGAGAAGATGGTGAAGAAAACAGTGCTATGTTCTGCAGAAGGTATGGTCATCCTATTTAAGATGCATATGTTCTTTCAATTCCTAGAAATAGTGAGTGTATGTTCACCATTGAATTAGCGTCATGCAAATGTTTTCTGTGTTTACCTCATATTGAAAGACAGTGCCCCAAAGTAGTCATTCCCTAGGAATGTAGATCTTACAGCTTTGGCATTAAATTTCTCTAAATGGAATTTGCTGTACAGATAAAGCACAAAACACAGCAAGCTTTGACTCTGAGGACATTTCCTTTGATAAATCACACTCAAAAAAAAAAAAAGTCTATGGGAATAATATTATTTTGCCCCCTGTTACGTGAAAGCAATGATTTTTACAATGCAAGGTGAAGATATCCAGGCCATTCTCTAGAATGTTTCAGTTGATTTCCCAAACTGATGCACTGCCTTATTCTAACATCTAAATCAAGTGAGGCCATGCGCTCAGGGCACAAATTAGAGGGCTGTCACCAGACTACACAGGATAGGCTGCCGGACAATCGATACAGGCCATTTAAGCGTCAGGACGGACTATATTTCATTTTTGACACTTGAGTTTATGCTTATTGAGTGGGGGAGCTTTAACTCTACAGCAGCAATAAACTCATTAGGGAGTGTCAGCTGGGACTACAGTGCATATTAAATAAATATCGCCAGTGCTGAGCCACAGTCTTCATTTACTCTTCAGCAGAGATAGCTGGATATGAAAGCTGTCTAAGCGCTTTCGGGTATGGTAAAGATCGAGAACCATTTTTCTCCCCCAAAGGTCTGTCAGTAGTTGCAATCCCAATATTAGGAAAGAATGCCTAATGAGTCCAGAATTTTCTTTTCTCTAAAAATCTCCATCAAAATGATATCCCCAACTAACACCTTAGAGAGGATTTGCTCAAGGCGGTAGGAAAGCTAGATCTTGTAGGAATGAAATTCTAAGTAGGCATTTGAGAAAACTTCGTTGGACAAACAGAAGTACAGGTAGGTTGTTTTAAAGAAATACGATCGCTCCCTGGGAGCACATTCTCCAAAAGTGATGCTTTACAACAAATCTTAAAGGTAATAGGTTAGGATGACCATTGGTGGGACTGCGATGAAAGGACTCGCAGGAAGCAAAACACCGGGTAGCAGGACCTGGAGAAATGACTCTTGCAGAATGTATTTGTGCTCCCTTTGATCAGTGCTCAGCTTCGCCCCCATTCCAAGTCCCCAGTCCCAGTCCTCACTTTTCCTGGCTACATCTTTTTGATCTATAAGTGGAACAGAATCACCACAGAGGGAAGCAATTGGTGCCAGAGATGAGCCTTGCCTACCACATTGCCTGCTCTAGAGTGGCTTATTTTTCTGTCAACTATGTTTCAGCATATTCAGCTGAGAACCCAAATAAAGCTTTGCTATCAGCCCCTGGGTGGTGCAAACCGCTAACGCACTCAGCTGCTAACTGGAAGATCGGAGGTTCAAGAACACCCAGAGGCACCTCAGAAGAAAGGCCTGATGATCTACTTCAGAAAAATCAGCCATTGAAAAAACAATGGAGCACAGTTCAGCTCTGACACACACGGGATTGCCATGAGCTGGAGTTGACTTGATGGCAAATAGTTTTTATCAGTTCCTCACTGGGTCAATCAAAATGAGTAAAACGGCTCCTTCTGAATAAGAATTCCTTTTCGCCTTCATTGTAAACTTTTTGTTTGTTGGCTTTTTTTTTTTTTTTTCATTTTTCTTTCATTGATTAACTTTTAAATAGCTCAAAAAAGTGACCTAGATAATCTTCGGTGCTCTCTCTTTGTCAAACGGCACTCTTTGCCTGCCCCTTCCAGTCAATTGTCCTCTCTTGCCTTCAGACAAACTAATGTTTCCTGTCGCTTCTCCCAGGCTGTTGTTAATTATATCAAAATATATCTTACGACAGAGAACAAAAGAACTTAGACCTCCTATAGCTCTCTTGTGTAGTTCATGTAATGGGTCTTAGAATTCTGAACGGGACTGTGTCTTGGGGCCCACTGTGTCCTTCCATATCACTTCCCCTCGAGATGAATTAAAAAGCT
>NW_004444045.1:3766875-3773390 GCF_000243295.1 Trichechus manatus latirostris
TTATAAAGAGAAGAGGAGGGAGAACAATAGAAAATCCACCATTGTTCAATCTTAACATAATGAACTGAACCCTGCCCTCCCCTTTTACTGAGATCAACTGATAGCTGGACACACGGTGGTCTCTGGCCCTCCACCCCCCTGCAGCCATGATATCTTTTGAAATTTAAATTAAGTAAGCCTGGCTTCAAACAAGAAAGAAAAGATCAGCAACTTTAAGTGAAAAAAACCACTAGCAGGATTTGGTCAGGAATTTTTGTAGTGAGTATTTGGTTTTATAGATAAGAAAAACCCTAAAATCAAAGTTAGATGTCTGTTAGGAATATTTCTCTTTGACACCATAGATGCTGAATCTGTGCTCACATCCAAAGCCAATCCCTCCATTGCCCTAAACCCCATCTACTCTTGCCCACCCGAGGACATTCCGACAGGAACACTCTTAACTCTTCTACATCATTCATTTTCGCTTCTGTCCTGGATCGCTTCCTGCACCATACAAACATCATTATTTCTATTATTTAAAAACAAACTTATTTTTATTCCATTTCCCTTACCAGTTCCCACTCCGTTTTTTGTTCTCCTTTGCAAAGAAATTGCTCGAGTTTTTCATATTTTCTATCTCCGCCTTGTGTCTTTTCATTCTTAAACCCACTCATCATAAACAGCTCTTATCAAGGTGAACAATGTGATCCACATTGGTAAACCAGTGCTCAGTCTCAGCCTCCGTCTCACTTTTCACCAACATTTGCTGCGTTTGTTAATTCCCTCCTCCTTGATACAATTTCTTCACCTTGGTCTCTAGGACACCACCTGTCTTGTTTTTCCTCCCATCTTGCTGATAGCCCCTCTCAGTTTTCTTTGCTGGTTCTTCCTCTTCTCTCTAATCTTACTATGGTGTGCTCTAAGGCTCAGTCTTTGATTTTCTTCTCTGTCTATGGTTAACATGTTGCCGTGGAGTCGATTTCGACTGGTAGTGACCCTATGTAATTACTCCTTTGGTAATCTCTCCAGTAGCATGATTTAAATACCATTGATATGCCAAATTTACACCTCCAGCTCAGATCTTTCTCCTGAAATCTAGACTCATAAATTCAGCTACCTGTGTAACATCTCCATTGGGATATCTAATAGGCATTTCAAACATAACACGTGCCAAATTTCACCTCTGATATTCTTCCCAAACTTATTTCACTACGGTTTTGCCCATGTCAGTTGATGCACTTCCATCCTTCAGTTTGCTCAGGCCAAAAATCTTGAAGCCATCCTTGACATCTCCCTTCCCTTCACACCTCATGTAATCTCTAACGTAAATTCCCATTGAACCTACCTTGAAAATATATCTAGAATACCACAACTCTCACTACCTCTACCACTCCTAACCTCGTCTGAGCCTCTTGCTTGGATTATGGCAGTAGCCTTCTGAAACAATCCCGTGATTCTGTTTAGAGAACACAGTGATGCTTTTAAACTGTAAATCAGATCTTCTTGTTCCATTGCTCAATACCCTTGAACCAACTTCTCGTTTCACTCAGAGTACAAGCCAAAGTTCTCAGATTAGTCAAAATGGTTTATATGATCCACTCCCCCTCCTACGCCTCCCAATCTTACTTCTCTGGGCTTATTTCCTGTTACTTTCCTGCTTGCTCACTTCTCTCCAGGCACATTGGCCTCCTTAACGCTCCTTGACCTTTCCAACCATGATCTTGCTTTGCAGCCTTTGCGCTGGCTTTTCCTTCTGCCCTTAATGTCTGTATGGATAGCTCTTTGCTCCAATGTCACGTTCTTAGTGAGGCTTATCCTGACCACCCTATGTAAAGCCACATCTGCTCTCCATCTATTACCTGTCTCTGGCACTTCTGATTCCATTACTCTGCTAAAAAGAAAATAATAATAATAAGTGTGCAGTTTCCTTATTTATTATGCTTGCTATTTATTGCCTGGAATATGTTTCCAGGAGGGCAGAGATTACTAGCATCTCTTGTTTACTAATGTATTTTAAGTACCTGAATGAGTATCTGGCACACAGAGATACTCAAAAAGTTTTACTGAATACATAAATGAATAAAAGAATAGTTATTTGTTATAGTTCTAAGATGGCAGATAATGAGAAGACATTTTTGTTGGTCCAAAACCGAGTCTGAGCACCCTAAAAAGGGTGGTAAGACTTAGACAAACACACAAAAATAAAGACAAAAGTCCAAACTCTTTCTAGACCTTTTTGCTCAGCTAGGTACAAAGAAAGGTCCCTGGGTGGTGCAAATGGTTTCTGCTCGACGCTAACCTAAATGGGGGTGGTTCACATCCAACCAGCAGTACCATGTAAGAAAGGCCAGGCAATCTGCTTCTGTAAAGATTATGCCAACAAAACCATGCAGAGCAGTTCTACTCAGTAATACGTGGGGTCTCCATAAGTCAGAGTCGACTCCATGGCAACTAATAACCGCTACGAAGAAATGACTTCCGGCTCCTCAGGAGTGGGATTTATTGATACGTGAGAAATGCCCTCTTCCCCAAGTTCTGGCCTCGCCCAGTATCTCAGTCAAAGTAAACAGCTACTACCTGCTTTCTGCGCTCAACAGCATTTGACAACATTTTAGAGTATGAAAAAATTGTTTCACGACATGACATTTGGGCTATTGAAAAGAATATATAAGAAAATCTAGAGGGTTTGGGGTACTGTTCAGTGTTTCACTGCACAGAGCCCTCAGGGAAATGTTCTCCAGAAGAATCAATAATTGGCGGCCAACTAAATAGCCTTGTTCCCCTCAAATATGAAGCTAGTTACTTTATCAAGGAAACAGATGCTTATTGCTTTCAGGCAGAAAATAATCAGTCAGGCAGGTTTACAAGCCCCCTCTCCATCTTGAAAGCATTTCTGTCAGCTTCTTCATCCTCGGAGAAAATTACCAGATCAAGCTCTGAAAGGTAGATGATTAGTGGGCGTCACACTTGGCATCTCATTTCTTCTTCCTGGCTGGCAATAGGGAGATGCTACTGACCTTCCACCTAGGAAAAAACACATTTTTGACAATAAAGTTGTCTCAGGGCTTTTTCTTGGAGCAGAGAAATCACGTAACTATATGCTCCTGCAGGAAACCAAGGGAACCTGGCATGAGGCTCCCAGGACAGCTGGGATCATGATGAAGAAACAATGATTCAATAGCTGACATTTATTATAAAGGAGAGAAGACTCTTATGTCTGCCCCCCAAAAATAATTTGGAGCAGGCAGAACAAGTCACCTAGAAAACCCCTTCATCATTTTCTATTATCTGAATGTTCTGAGGACCAATTTCTACACCTTTCAGGAAAATTCAGGAAAGAACAATGGTGGTTATAATAAATGATCAGAGTCTCTGAAAACATAAATCTCAAGTTCAGAGAGCACACAATAAAGTTCTCCAGATATGAGGGAATGCCTTTAAATGCTCTAACTTTCAATAACCGGACCAATAGGCAACATCATGATAAACGGAGAAAATATTGAAGTTGTCCAGGATTTCATTTTACTTGGATCCACAATCAACTCCCATGGAAGCAGCAGCCAAGAAATCAAATGACATATTGCATTGCAAATCTGCTGCAAAAGCCACATTTAAAGTGTTAAAAAGCAAAGATGTCACCTTGGCCTGACCCAAGCCATGATATTTTCAGTCTCCTCATATGCATGCCAAAGCTGGGCAATGAATAAGGAAGACCAAAGAAGAATTGATGCTTTAAATTATGGTGGTGTCGAAGAATATTGAATCTACCATGAATTGCCAGAACAAACAAATCTGTCTTGGAAGAAGTACAGCCAGAATGCTCCTTAGAAGCAAGGATGGCGAGACTATGTCTCACTTCCTTTAGACATGTTATCAGGAGGGACCAGACCATGGATAAAGTAGAGCATTACTGAAAAAGAGGAAGACCCTCAACAAGATGGATTGACACAGTAGCTGCAACAATGAGCTCAAACATAGCAATGACTGTGAGGAAGGCACAGGACTGAGCAGTGTTCATTCTGTTATGCATGGGGTTGTTATGAGTTGGAACCGACTCGATGGCACCTAGCCACGACAACAACTTTCAAGCATTAAAAAATGATTAAAAAGCATATGAACTGACGACATGAAAAAAAGAGGGTTGCAAGAAGACCGTGTGTGATTTTTGTGGTGGAGGAGGGCCAGGACCAAAGAGTCCTGGATGATCTTTATCCACGCTGGGGTTCATACATCGCCAACAAATAAAATGGGAATCTAGGCATTGCTCGCAGACAGAATAAATATATGTCTCACACACATATGTAACAGTGTTTTTCATGTGTGTGTATCTTTTATGGTGCTTATTAAAGGAGAAATTCATTTAAGTGTTAATAGATTCGTAAAATTTTTACCATCATGTATCTTCTTAATCACGGGATTCTAAAAATACAGCTACTGTCACGTGGAGGTCTGTAAAAACTTTTGCTGTATGAAGTAATCATTATACTTTGAAAACCATTATACAAGGCCTAGAAAAATCCTTCAAGCAAATCTCTGCATTGCTTCAGAATCGGCTACGAGTAGTCAGCTATGTTGTCTGGACCACCCAGCTGCGTCATGTGTGGAGACCATCCCAGCACTCCTCTCTTACGTATTGGGTTTAGTTTTTCATTACTTCATATAGGTGGGTTATACCTCTCTACAGTATGGCTAACTGCTTGCAGGCAGTGGGGACACATGGAATTTGGAGCCAGGCCACCTGGGTTTGGGTTCCGAATCCAAGCTCGGTAGCTTTAACGTAAGAGGCCGCTCACTTAACATCGCTGAGTCTTAGTTTCTTTTTCCCACTTGAAAAGTGGGAAAGTAATCAAAGTAATTCACCGTCTAGCACAAGGTGAAGGTAAGGATCCAGTATTGAAGGTGATCTGTAAATTAAATGTGATACAAATATTAGTTTCCCAAGTGACATATGACTCTGCGAGGCTCGTAGTAGAGGTCAACGGTGTACAGTTGTTCCCCTGATTTTCTTGGTCTCTGCTGAACCATCTCAGGCAGTTTATGTTAAGAAATTGGGCTAGCCGGAAGGGAAGAAGGAAGGCACGAGAAAATTAGATTGGCACCTTTAACACAACCATTACAATATTGTGTTTCTGTTACCTCTGCTTATTGAAATATTTTTGCATTCATGAGATGGTCCTCCCTGTCATATACTCCCCCCAAAATAAACTCATGAATTTCATGAAGCTCACAGTTGATGTAATATCCCAGCTTTTGGCATCTGATATGCAGATTTCTTCACAAAGTTCTACCAAGACCACTAGCACTTCCCCCTCCTCCATACTCTCTCTAGCTTTGCAAATTTATGCCTACAGATAGCATCTAGAGTGGGCATTTCATTTGGTAATTTTCCTCTAGAGAAGCACGCTTCTATAGATGTTTCAATGAGCTGTAGAATGATATTTCCGTGGGCTTAACACTTTGGGCTTCAATTAGGTATATATATATTTTTTTTTTTTTTTTTCCTGGTTTTCAGTTCATACTCTTAATGACAGAATGCTATTTGCCACCCACAGGAGTGACTGTATAGGCAGAAAGGAAGTTAGAGACATTTGTGGAATCTACAATGATGCCTTTCAGGAAATAGAAACTGTCTTTACCAGCAGAATGTTGCCATTGGTGTAGAGTATACGTATGAGACAATAAGGAAATGATGTTGCAAATAGACAGGACAAAAATGAAATTACTTTTCCAGCAGCAATTACCATAGTCCCAACTGCAAATTACCCAGGTGGTGGGTGAGGAATTAGATAGGAGACTGCACAGAAAGAGAAGTTAATGAACAGAAGATGGGTAGGGGGCTATAGGCCAAGATCTTCCTCTCTTTCGAACGACTTTCTTGTTAAGGTCTCGCAGCTTTTAGAGGTCTTTTTCTTGTTTTCCACTTTGTATTGATTCCTCTAAGGAGAACAGTAGTAGTTCTACAGTTGTGATTGTTTTCTGAAGTATTCTTAAAAAATTAGTCTAGAAGATCATATTGGTGATTATATATTTTTATCAGTAAGAATGAATAGACCAATTGATCTTACAAGAATTGTTCTTTTCTTGGACAATACTGTGGTCGGTCAAAACTTGCCATCAGTAACTGCAAAGTTTTTGGTCATTTTTTCCAAAACATATACCTGTTGCCATCAAGTCAATTCCAACTTACAGTGACCATATAGGACAGACTAAAACGGCCCCGTAGAGGTTCTATGGCCGTAATCTTTACGGAAGCAGACTGCCATGCCTTTCTCTTGTGGAGATGCTGGTGGGTTTGAACAGCTGACTGTTTGGTTAGCAGATGAGTACTTAACCACTGTGCAACCAGGGCTCCTTAAAACAGCACAAAGGATATAATTTAAAAATGGAAATTTTCTAGAAGAGAGAGAGTCAGAATTGGAACATAGGGAATCTATAAAGTAATACTAACAAAACCAAAAACCCACTGCCGTTGAGTCTATTCTGACTTATAGCAACCCTATAGGACAGAACAGAACTGACCCACAGGGTTTCCAAGG
>NW_004444045.1:3773490-3775847 GCF_000243295.1 Trichechus manatus latirostris
AAGAGAGCATCACAGAGCAGGAGAAAGAAGAGAAGATCCTTATCTGGACCTTGAATTATGGGACAGTTTTAGCTAAGGAGAAGAGAGAATATTTCCTAGTGGAAGAGACAAAGAAGACAAAATCATGGGATGGGAACTGCAGAGCAGGAGTGCTGGGAGGTGGGGTACCTGTATCAAACAGATAATGCTAGAAGGGACAGATAGAAACATATTTTCTTTACTTTTGTAATGAACTACTTTGTTTCTCATAAATATTTAAATGTATAGTACTTTCCATTCTTCCATTCCATGTTTCCATTGTTTAAGACCTTGGAAAACAGTGTTCATGAGCATCGAGTTAAGAAAGCTAGAAATAGCCTGAGTAAAGAAAGGGTGATTTCTGCTACCAGCTGGATTAGATGTGCTCATTCTGTGGAGTTTTACAACCATGTTTGAAAACACTGCAATCTGAACTGTTGTGCTTAGTAACTGAGGTATTTTCTAAATGAGCAAATTTAACGGAAAAAATTGAGCTCAGAATTGAAAGATCAAGTAAACCTCTTTTTCATGACCCCTACAAGGAGAGGTTTTTAATAGCTGTGTTCAAAGTCAATGTCTTTAAGGTTTTAGAAATATCTGGGATCTTAATTTTAAGGCTCAGTAGACAAATTTCTAAAGGTTTCATGCAATTATGGTCTGTAGAGGTCCATTTCTTGTAGTCTAATAGGGAAAAATGGCCTCAGATGTACACATAAAGATTTCCACCATCAATATTTGGGAGCAGAATTTTCCATAGTGTGAGATATTATACTATGATTCCACTATGTGAAGGGAAATAAATAAAAAGGTAGTAGCATTCTTCTCAACTACGTAGCATCTCTTGGAAATATACTATCATAAATAGTCAAGGAATATATTAACTGCAAGGCTGACTTCATTGTTTGACCTGATTTATTCAACATCCATTGACGAGCATCAAGTCTAAGCCAGGCACAGTACTGGATGCTGGGTCAAGACAATGATCCAGTGATCAAGACAAGCACATTCTTTGCCCTCACTTGCTATATAATGTGAGAGACATACAAGTCAAAAATTACCAAACAATATCTCATATTTAGAGACACTAATATCATCATGCTTGGGTTATCTCCAAAATCCTGGAAATTACTAAATCAGAATCGAGTCTTTATTGCTTAGCTCCAAAGTAAGGTTTTCATTTGAAATAATAGGCAATGCCCCACAGAAAACTAAATGCATTTTGTTGGTAGTTTCATTTACTAGTTTTGTGGTTTTGGTTTACATTTTAGAAACGATGTCAAAAAGTGTGGCCTACTTTTTAATGAACATGGTCAACTCTCCCTTGAGAAGATCGTAGCAACAAATAAGCAAAGATATTGGGAAGAGTAAAGAGGACCAGCTGAGGGACTGAGTGGAAAGGAGAGATGCGTGATTGTTTGGTTTGCCTCTGATGCCACTGCATAGTTCCCATCCTTCAGTCAGTAATAAACTTCATGAGAGAAAGACCGGAAATAGTACTGGATGAGAACAGGGCGGGAAAAAGAGACAAGAACTGACATTGGTGAAGAAAGTAGACTTCTGGAGCTTCCAGAATCGAAGTTTCTGAGGAAAAAACTCAGGCATGAAACCATGTAATGCTTATGTGAGAGGATTAACAGGTGTAAAAAGTATGGGTGATTAAGGGTGAAAGCAAAAGTTTACTAGATAAAATAACATATAAACTTAACTTTATAAGCCCTCTAAGGTGACAACAAAGAAGTTTTTGTTTTCTTTTTAAGAAAAGGTAAATACTGACAAGTTCATTTGGTGCAGAACCCTAAATCAATACTTACTCAGTCCTGCCTGAGCTAATAGGGTCCTACATTAGCTATGGATGACAGCTAAAGTATCTATCAGACACTTCTTTGCCTCATCTGTAGTTGTTATATTAACCTCAACGAGCTAAAGAAAGAAAGATGGCAAGTGGGCCAGTTATCTAGAGCAGGACTTTGGAACTGACAAACACTCCCTGCTTTCTGCTTCGAAGCCAGCTGAGCCAAGCCCAGGCAGTGGAGTCTAGTAGTTCTCTGGGTGCCCATCCTCTCCACCTAAAATGGGTTTGTACCTTCCTGTCTTAGTTATCTAGTGCTGCTATAACTGAAATACCACAGGTGGATGGCTTTAACAAACAAATTTATTCTTTCACAGTTAAGGAGGCTAGAAGTCCAAATTCAGGGTGCCAGGTCCAGGGGAAGGCTTTCTCGCTCCGTCAGCTCTGAGGGAAGGTCCTCATCATCAATTTTCCCCTAGGTCTAGAAGTTTCTCAGTACAGAGACCCCAGGTCCGAAGGACATGCTCTACTTCCAGCTCTTCTTTCCTAG
>NW_004444045.1:3775947-3778933 GCF_000243295.1 Trichechus manatus latirostris
ATACAGAGGTCTATAAAAAAGGAGTGTAGACATATTTTGTCTCAGAGTGTAGTAGTCCACAAAACATAGCAGTCAACAATCTCGAGCACCATACTTGTTCACATTCTTTAGATGCAAATTGTTCACTTCAGGAAGCTTTCATTTGTGACTTCTTTTCAACAGTTGGAGGGCTTGGTGTCCACCCTACAGCGACCATTCGGAGACACTGTAGCAGGAGCTTTCCTTCACATTGCTGCTCTCACAGTGAATCTGCCAACTCCCTGGAGGATGAGATTTAGACCAGATATAAATACTTCTCCTTTAATGTGGTACCAAGGTTATACTGGTCTCATAAGACAGCTGGGAACTGTCCTCTCTTTTTCTAATCTCTGCAAGATTGTTTAGTCCTGGTTTTAAAAAAATTAAACCATAGGAGATTAAAATTATAGGAGTGCTCAATGCATTTAATAGACAAATCTTCTCATTGACACTCTCAAATGGGAACAGAGTATGACAGATTCCTAAAGCTTAATTTATGGTAGCATTTTTTTCTTTACGGAGACTGTCGTTAACTGCCCTCTAGTGGGCCCCTGACTCAAGGCGATCCCGCATACAATGGGAACAAAATGCTGTCTGGTCCTGCCAGCCCATGGTTAGTTGCCGATTGGACAGTTGTGATCCATAGGGCGTTCGTTGGCTGATTTTCAGAAGCAGATTGCTGGGCCTTTCTTCCTAGTCTGTCTTAATTTAGAAAATCTGCTGAAACCTGTTCAACATCATAACAACACACAAGCCCCCACTGACAGATGAGTGGTGGCTGCCCATGAGGCACATTGGTCAGGACATGAACTCGGGTGTCCCGCATGGAAGGTGAGATTTCTGCCACTGAACCTCCAGGACCGCTGTTCTCTACCGAAAACACACTTTGAGAAACACGAGAAATATTCCAATTAAAGTTAAGAATAATAGAAGCAAGTCAGTTGTCTCTATTATTTAACATTATTTCTGTAGTGCTGATGCAAAAATGATAAAATTAGGAGTGTAATGATTCAAATGTTAAAAAAGGAGTAGGTAAAGTTTTTATATGGACTGGGCAATGTTTTGTTCTGTTGTACGTGGGGTCGCCATGAGTCAGATTGGGCTTGACAGCAACTAACAACAAAAACAAAATTTTCATTTGGAATTATGTGATTATCTACTCAAAAGTTCCAGCAGAATTCATCAAAAATCTATTAAAATGAATTACTATAACCAGTAGCTTATCCTATAAATCGCTACAAAGTAAAATTGGAAATTTTAAAACTCCTTTTCTGATCCTTCAGATTAACCACTAAAAAAAAAAAAGAGGAAAATGCATAAATAAACAAGTAAAAATTTGATCAGTTGAGAACACTTGCTAAAATAATTTTATGAAATGATTTTTCTGGTTTCCCATATGCCCATTTGGTGGACTCCATCACATTGTGAATCCGTCTGCCAAGTTCAGCATTCCACTCGATAATTTATTTATTTATTTTCTTCTCTCTTCTCTGGCTAAGAATAAGTATTTCTTAGACTTCTTCAGTTTCATCAGCAGCATTGGCAATGGTTTGTTTCTCCCACAAGAGCCATTTTTTACAAACATACTAAATTTTTATCATTTAACAACAGCTACTGCATGTGAGAGAGGATGAGAGGAACGGGGCTCAGCTGGGCCACAGTGAGGGGCCACCAGCTCCGATCTCGCGGTGGTATCGTGTGATTGGCCTCACACATCAGGCTTGTGGTGTGTGCACGTCAAACTTGTGCCACAAAACTGCAGATGTCTCTGTGACGTGAACCTCTGGGGCTGCTCTCAAAGAATACCAAATGCGATATTAAATTCCTGACTGCTAAGAGCCTACTGAACCTCAAATAAATACGATGATATTTATCACCTACCACGAAGGATGGAGCCCAGGTGGTGCAGTGGTTAAGAGCTCAGGCTGCTAACCAAAAGATAGGAAGTTCGAATCCACCAGCTGCTCCTTGGAAACCCTATGGGGCAGTTCTACTCTGTCCTGTAGGGTCACTATGAGTCAGAATCAACCCAATGGCACACAAGAACAATAACGACAGCAACATGAAGGTCGGGTCCAGCCTGTTACACAGAGCCCTAAAACATTTCCCTCCGAGTCACCTAGGTTAACCCACTTCCTCTAAAAATACCCCACAACATGCATCTTATTGCCACCTATTTAAAAATGTGTATAATATCTGAAATTTGCGCATGACTGCGGACCCTAATAATGTCAAGATAAGTGCATTCAGCAATGAATAATGTATGGGCATCTTCAAAATAATATTCTGTGGCAGATTATAGATCATCTAATGTTAAATAATTAATCTGTTTAGTGCCCTTACAACATAAGCGTTATGAATCCCATTTAACACATACGGAAACACAGCCACTAAGAGGTTAACTGGCCTTTTCAAGGCCTCCTGGGAAATTGTTGGTAGATACAGAATGAAAGATCAAAAATCCTTAGCTTCAAGCCATTTTCTCTGCTCCTTGGATTATGTGTTTCTATGGTTAGAAAATTTTTCTCATTTTAGCTGGTTGAAAACTCTTGACCTACTGCAAAGTATTGAAAGGTATTTAAAGTATATGCAATATATAGGCTAACTTACACCAAAAAAAGAATGTAGAAAATTATTTAGGTCCAGTCTAAGCAACTTGACATTGTATGTAATTATTACGTATAGGAAGAGAATCCTCCTTAGTTTTGAAAATGTTAACTGGGGACCAAAACGCTGACATGATTCTCCAGTTCCAGTGTGTCTAAGACCCATCTGCCTTGGAATCTTCATTTTTAACAATCGTTCCTAGCATGTATTCCACAGGCCATATTTGGAGAGAAATTGCAGGGTAATGTAGTGGTTAAGAGTACATGCTTTGGTTTCAGATGGACCTGAGTTAAAAATCTCTCGTCTTACATTGGGTTCCCTCAGAAGCAGACCATGAGCTGGATTCGAGTGCTAGTTTATT
>NW_004444045.1:3779033-3783749 GCF_000243295.1 Trichechus manatus latirostris
TAATTACATCAGATCGTAAAATAGAGGACAATCACACAATACTGGGAATCATGGTCTAGCCAAGTTGACACGTTTTGGGGGGACACAATTCAATCCATAACACTTCCCATGTTTTTTGTTTGGAGTAAGAGGACACTCATGGCATTATACCTGTAATCATTATTTTCTGTCTCTATTTCTTTTTTATTCCTCATACCATAACCAGGGCTGGCTACACAAATTTTGCAGGGCCTATTGCAAAATGAAAATTCAGGGCCTCTAGTTCAAAAAGGAAGAAAAAATGCTGTGGAAGGTATTAAAATATAAAACTTTTTCCTTTCTTCTATATTCATTGATTTTTTATTTGCTTTTTAGTGTCATTCTGACTGAAGAAAATTATAATTTAAAATTATTAACCTGCATGCATCTTCATATTGCGCAATACCAGTTTCTGATGCAAATATAAGGGCATTGAACTTGTATGGGGAATCAGCAAATTGACACAATTTGTGTTTTGCAGTTTGTACATGCATATGTTTTTGTTTTTTAATCAGGAAAGTAGAACGGCTGCACAAAACAAACTGAACTGTTTTTATTTCACATCTTGATGCACACACATTCTACTAACACTCTTTCCCTTTGGCTTACTGTTAAGTATGATAGAAGGAAAGGAAAAAGAACTATGGGTTGCCCTACCTTTCCCTTTTTTTCTACGTCATCATTTTCAGCATAAGTGGTTGGCTAACGCAAGGAAGTAACAAAAGGAAGAATGGATCTGATAGGATTCCTCAGTGCTCACTTTTCTTAGAACAGAGTTACCTTCTTTCTATGTTCAAAGCAAGTTCTGGTTCCAAGGGAAACTGTGGCTTCTTGGGGCTATCAGTACCCTTGCTTACTCAATCACAGACATAACAAGCTTACCTTGTATTCGCTTTGAGTATTACTGAGCTCTCACATATCACTAAAATTCTGTGTTCATAGGGCGTTGTGAGCACCATATACAAATGGAGAGAAAAACAATAGGGGCTATATACATTGCCATATTCCTCTGCTCATGCTCATACTCTATTATCCCATCTCACTTCACTTACAAAATTCAAGTTCAAAGATAAAATTATTAAGCATTTCAAGAAGGCTATAGCAGTACAGAGTCCTTCTGAGAATGGGGCCTTGTGTGACTGCACAAATTTCATACCGATGAATTTGCCCCTGACCACAACCCTCTGCAGCATAGTTGTCAAGGGTAATTACTAAACATAGTTTAACGGGAGGTCATACAAAACTGTCCCCTAAAACCCAACCCACTGCATTCCAGAAAACCACTATGTTGCTAAAGAGCATATTTTAGCAAATAGAAAAGTCTTTAGATATTTTTATGTGACTTTTTAAAAGTAATTGCTTTAATTTACCTTCAAATGGCCACAAAAGTCACGATTAGTTAATTTTGTTTGTTTGTAGATATTTTGTTTCTAGGAGCTTTACCAAACTTTTGGGCTGCAGCCAGACAAGAGCTATACTTGGGCTGACGCCCAGCTCTGAAGATTGTGGACCCAAGCCCAAATTTCAAGGTCAAGGACTAGGGACAGTTTGGCTGCTTAGGAGTATTCGAATTGAGCAAGAAAGGGCCCCAGTGACCTCAGAATTGAAGAGAGAAATCTGAACATCCATTGATTTGTAGTGGTTCATCTCTCACTCCTTGAGCTCTCACAAAGAGAATCCATTAGATTTTTAGGATCGAAGGGAAATTCGTTGCACATAGAAGTTGATGTTTTTAAATCTCTAGTTAAATGTGAAGACGATAAAGCTTGGAAGTCAGGCATAAATGGAGAATTAAATGAGCTAGATCCACTAATGGGAATCTTGCTAATGAGCTATGGATCCGTGGAGAATAGTAGATAATCATGAACTTGTGTGTTCTGCAAACGACCTTCTATCTAATGGCAGTCCTATGACTCCATGAGAGCCATACCATCTTACATTTCATTAGTGTTTGTCAGAGGAGTAATAATTCTTGAGTTAGTTAACCACCTTTTCTTATTTGGCCCAAGAAAATTCTGATGACAACCACAATATTCCCGATATCTCTGGAGGACAAGAAAAAATATCGCTCAATTATAAGAAGGTGACCCTAAGATTCAGGTATATAAAAATGAGTACACAGAAGGCACAGACACAGGCAATGACAAAGCCAAGAGAAAACTCTGAGTTTCTGGTCTTCCAAACCTGCCGTGTTCCCCATTCAAATGCATTTTAGTCTGTACTTCAGGTGGTATTCACTGTGGTCTTTAATGGATTTTCACAAGGTCTGTGCAGTTTCTGCATGCTGTTACATATGTTTTAGTAATGGTGATGTTTAGTTTTGCATGTGTTTTATTTTATTCCCACAGGAGTCTTAAAAGTAGGACAAGAATTATTTAAAGGGGAAAAGAGATTATTAGTTCAGTTTAAAGGTCCCCATAGAATGGGAAAAACTTGGAAAGTGTAAAGAATTCTATATTCCTATTAAGTATGACTCAAAAGCCACCCTTGGTTTTACACCATCTCTATCTATAACTTTACTTCTCTCGATCATTTTTTTTCAGACTTGTACAGCAGCTAATCCTCATAAAGAAAAAGCCACACATGAAATTTAAACTCCAACACTTCTGCTAAAATCCCTGAAGGAAAACATCTTCCCTCTCTCCACAACCATATTAAATTGACTACATGGAACAGAGTTAAACTTCCGCCTCCAAAATCCACCTTTGGAGAGAATCCAAGCATTAACTAGGAAATTTATAGAAAATCAGGTGTGATCAGATGTAGATTAATCTGGAATCAGATTTTGTAGTCTTTAGAAGTAAGACTTCATGAAGGAAACATATCGTTACAGGGAGAAAAAAAACCTAACAACATATACATCTAATTTAGCTATTATCTAATTCTGGTAAATGTCAAGGTGTGTAAAATGTATACATCTATTCTTGTAAAGAAATCCAAAGAAACCCTGTGAAAGGAGCCATATTTTACATTTTATTTTATGCTAAAGGGGCCAGATTTTAGAAGGCTTCTCATAGAAATTTTCTCCCCAAATCTTTTGTTAGCAGGTGTTGGTAGAGAAAAACAAAGCCTATGTCCTACAGAGCTATTTTTTTAAAAAATCTGAGTCATCAAAACCCTAAAATGTTCAAGTCCAGAAAGTATCAAAGCCGAGGATTTCACATTCTGTTCCATAGCGCCCTAGAATACCTCAGAGGCCATCTTGGTGAGCAAAGGAAAGAACATGGGTATAGAGCTCCTGTCCCACTGTATCCATTTCAACCAGATAATTTTTCTCTCTCTCTCTTTCCCTCCTCCTTCCTTCCTTCCTTTCTTTTAAATCAGTTTTATGCTTTGGAAATCTGCATAAAATTCTGTGTGAAGAAGAGTTCTACTTCTAAGAAAAAGTCTGACACCTACAAGATTCTCTTGTTTTTTAGATAAAGAAATTGCAATCAAGGAAGAGATAATGACTTTTCACTATCCTTTTGTTACTCAACATAGTATTATGGATAAGTCTAGAAGCCTTAATGAGCCACCAGCAATAGTAGTCATACCACACAAACTTGTGATCCAAGAATATTTATTATTCAAATTCAAGAACCACTTGTTTCTTCCTGATGCTCAAGTTGCTTATTTCCTCTTTGATTATTAAAGCAGAGATGGCTAGCTCTCTGTTCTATACCAAGTATCACCCTCTTTCTTAATGATAGAACCCAAATTTTGTTCTAAAACATAATATGCCCAGCTGAAACACTATACTTCACAGCTTCCTTTGCAGCTAGGTGTGACTACGTGAATAAGTTTTGGGAAATGTAATGAAAGCTCAGAAAGCTCACTGTGTAGACCAGCGGAAGGGGCTCTTCAAAAGGACTTGATCAGCTTAAAGGTGAACCTTTTTTCCCTTCCTCTTCTCTTCCTATTGGAGGTTTAGAATGTAGATTTGATAGCTGAAGCAACAGTAACAGAACAGAGAGGCAAAAGATACCTGAAATTCAGAAGACTTCTTAGGGCCTCCATAGCAGCCCTACTTTTTTTCTTTTATTTAGGGGAGTAAATTTTTGTGTATTTAAGCTGGTTATGATCTCTATACATACCTTATGGCTTATCTGTAGGTGTGATTTCCATAAAACAGCTGATCTTTTCCTTATACTAATTATAAATAAAAATCAATCACTTGGGAGAGGGGAGGAATGATATAGATATAAGACTTCTTATATGTTACTGAAGTTAGGTTGGTACCCACTTACCCTAGAATGTTATAAGATACTAGCTGTTAAATGTAATATTCACAGTAAGCACTAAGAAAATATCTAAAAAAAAATGCATAAAAGGAAAGGAGAAGGGAACCAAAAGGACTCACTACAATTATCCAACAAAACACAAAAGAAGGCAGTAGTAAAGGACAAGACAAAGAAGGCTTAAGAGACACAAAAAACAAATAACAAAATGGCAGAAGTAAGTCACTTCTTACTGGCAATTACAGTGAATGTAAATGGACTAAATGCTCCAATCAAAAGGCAGAAAGTGGTAGAATGGGTTAAAAAAATGATCCAAGTATATGCCACTTACAAGAGACACACCTTAGACCAGAAGACACAAATAGGTTGAAAGTGAAAGGATAGAAAAAAATATTCCATGTAAATAATAACCAAAAGAGAGCTGGGGTGGCAGTATACCTACTCCTCACTTATCAACTATCTTGTTATCCAACATTCT
>NW_004444045.1:3797553-3838274 GCF_000243295.1 Trichechus manatus latirostris
CACACTTCTGGCTTTAGAATCATGGAGACGTACTGAGATATGCCTACATTGAGACACTGAAATATAGTTTGGGGTTGTGTGGTGCAACTCCTTCATTTCTCCTTTTTGTTTGTAGGTTGAACTAGAACCTCAGTTTTCTGTTGTCTTTTTTCTTTCCTTTGGTCTAGAATATCTACTTTCAAGAGTAAGAAAGATCTGTCAGGCATGGGCCAATAGAAAATAAAGTAAAAGAAAAGAACAGATTAGAACCTAGATCTCCCACTAGCTTCTGGCAGTATATGATCAATGACTTTTATCGTCTTGCTTTCTTCTGGGGGCAAATTCATTCGACAAAATATAAAAGAAAATGAAGAAAAGAGTATTTCTCAGCTATTTGCATCTTGTCCTTTCTGAGTCTAATTTTTTAGTCATCCTATCATTCTTTTTAAAGGAAGCAGCTAACTCTTCTAAGGTGGAGGAATGATGTCCAAGCACGATTTGAAGATGAAATTTTCTGGTCACTAGTTGATTTCCAAGTATCCCAGAAAGGATAAATTTTTTCACAACCTGATATAGATATAAAAAAACCTGGTATACCATATTTTTACACAAATAATGCATGCGTTATATGTGCTTTTGCCAACTGTGCAACCCCCTTGCTATTTTCATAAGCAAGCTATGCCATGCATTATATGTGTGAGCCCATTATTTACGTGTGCACGTTATTTGCAAAAAATACTATAGATATTATAATGCTTACACATTATGTCATACTTAATTATTCATATATCTGTTTTCCCTTTTATCTCTGAAGCTCTTTCAGAACAAAATTTTTCTTTGTATTCCTTTTATACAGTACAGTGCCTGGAACCTACATACACCAGGCTTTCATCATGAAAATTGTGATTGTTAATCCCTAGATGAGTTTTAACACCAATGTCATCAGTTTCGTACCAGAGGTGAGTTTTTGACTGATGATGTGTGTGACATTTACCTCCCCCGCTCCAATGCCGCCAAGTCAATTCCGACTCATAGTGAGCCTGTAGGACAGAGTAGAACGGCCCCATAGGGTTTCCAAGGAGCGCCATTGGATTCGAACAGCCAACATTTGGTAAGCAACCAAACGCTTAACTGCTGCGCCACCAAAAACATGATCCACTCATTTAAAAAACAATAATTCAGACTACTATGTTCCAGATGCAGGAGCATGGTCCAGATAGAAAAAGAGAGATTCTGCCCTTCAAAGTACCTACGTTGTGTAGCATTCTTCACATACACAACATTCTGGAGGTTCGAAGCATTGCCTTAAAGTTTACAAGCTGTCTCATGAGGGGAACAGTAAGGAAGTCAACTTGCCTGGACTAGAGGGCTCATATTGGAGCCACAGTGAGGAATAAAATGAATAAAGAGCCCCATTTGACAGAGGGCCTTAACTGTCTACGTGAGAAGTTTGAATCTGTTCAAAGAGGGATCCATGGGAGCGATTTTTAAACATGGAAGTGAAAAAAAGAAAGAAAGAAAATGATATTTCAGGAGGTTAAACTAGCAATGATGTGCAAGATGGATAAGCTGCAGAAAGTCATCCTAAGCATAGAGAACAGTTAGCTGAGAATTTCTGTCATGGGGGTCTGGAATGAATTCAGAGTTGAAAACCCCACAAATTCATTCTTTATCTCTTTCTGTAGATCTTAGACAATTTCAAATAATAGTATGACATGCATGTCCCAAACTCCATGTGACAACCTAATGGTGAGGAGCTGGCTGGTGATGCACTGGTTACCAGGAAATGTCTCCCCTGTGTGACAAATCTCCCTATTATGCAAGAAAAGTCACCTTTTACTGAGCCCTCCAAAATTCTCAAGGGATTACTAGTGCTACAAAAACTGCCAGCCTGGAATATAACCATGCTTCTTTGCATAGGGATGTGTTTGGGAAGTCTCTTAGAAACAATCATACTTCTTGACCACATTCACATAATCAAGAATACCCACGCAATCCACTGACTTCAATGACACAAGCTGATGTTCTGCCTATGAACTGGCTAAGATATTTCTAAATCTATTTAAGGACTTAAACAGCATAGGCCCAATCTTCCTACTTCTTGATTGAATAATGATGAATGGGTCTGAGGCTACCCCAGAGTGCTTCCGAGAATCTCTAGAGATAGGCTTTCACTATCAGGGAATGCTCTCTCCTGCCCCACTCCAAGATCAATACAAAGCCCAGCCCTGGATTTTACATTAGGTGGCTTCTGGCTGTCTACGTCAGGTGACGGCTTCTCCCCCTTACGTACAGCGTGGTTGCGTTGGCTTCTGGGTGGTGTTTCCCTCCCACGGCGGAGTCGGTTTCTCATTAGTCTCTAAAATAGCCTCCTGCGCTAACTGTATTCTCAGCTGAAATTCCCAACACTGGGTGAGTCATGCTGCAAATCCTGTTGAAGCCCGTCTCAGCTGCTTTCTCGTGCTTACAAGCTGCAAAAAAATCTAGAGCTGATCATTCGGAGTCTGACCTGAACCGTTGATATAGCCACTGAACCTATGAGTACTTGATCAGCAGAGGATTTATTGAGTTTGCTATGCTTTCAAAGTTGAAGTGCTCTCTTCTTTTAATTATAAACCATTGAAATGCTCCCAAGAATGATGACTGTAAACAAGAGTCTGGAGTTACAGTAAAATCGGCATTTCTGTGTTTGTCTGTGAGGGAGGCAGGGCAGGGACATTAGACCCACTCAGTAACTACTAAATAAATCATGTTCCTTGCTCTGGTGCAGAGGGACCCAGCACTTCCTTTGCTAGGCCCAGCTGACTGACCTCTATAAAAACCTTAGCAGGCACTTAAGGCCCCGCAGGAGCTCTACTGGGATGAAATCATGGAGTGCCTGAGGACAGCACCCCCTCTCCCCATTCCCATGGCAACCATCAATCTCACAGGAACACAAGAGATGTCTTGGATTTGAGATTTCTCTAGGAATGCCCTCTGGGATGGAAAAGCCTTATTCATTTTCAAAGATTCCAGTACTGAGACTCAAAGGGGAAGGTTTGCTCTTCCATTGCAGAGTAAGGAAGTAAGGAAGTGAGCCATTTTTTTCCCTTACCCCAGCCAACTGGTGGAAGTTATTAATTGACATATTTTGCTTAAAATAATGAATAATTCTCCAAATAAATAGTGCCACTTAGTTATGGAGTGGTCTAACTTGGAAATTTGAGCATTCCCTGACAATGTAATAATTCAAGCAGAGGGAAGATGTCTGTTAGTCAAAGAAGATAGAGAAAAAAACGATTAAATGGACTGAGGTTCCTGACAACACTAAAACTATGTCTGGATTCCCCATGAAGCTGGAAGCTTGAGTTAAATCTACTAGGATTCATGCTGTATGGTAGCATCCTTAAATGCAGACCAATCTCCACGAGGAATAAGCTGGATATATGGAACATCTAGAGAAATAAAGAGATCTTTCAAGAGAGATGACAAAAAGTGGATAGAAAAACAGTGGATATGGGAGTAGAGTTGTGTGGACTCTGGTTTTGTCTTTGCTATGAGGCAATCGTGCAACTTTGGACAAGTTATTTGAACACTCAGCCTAGGTTTCCTCATGTTACATAAAATGAGGAGATGTGTTCAAACACTTCTTCCTACACTACAGACCTAGGATTCTCAAATCCTTGACAAGACTGAGGGGAGCAAGCAATAGAGTCATGTAGTGAAGAGCAATTTAGCATTAGTATTTTGTGAAGAAAGGCCTCAACTACAGAGGGTATCGGATAGAGGTCATGGATCATCAGAATGGTGGATTTCTCCTCAAAAAGGAGGAATGTGGTGATAAATATAAAACTTGGATTTTTATGTTAGATTTTGCCAAATAAAAAGCACAGCTTGAAAGTAGCATGCCAGTCAGTTCGCTCTTCTTGTATTCCCTCTTCCTTTATAATCTTGAGAGCAACCTAATATTTTCTGGAGAGGGATGAAGTATAGATAAGAAGTAAAGAATGTCAGTTAGTGACATTTTTTCCCAACTCTATTTAACACATACAACATAAACTAGAGCAGGATAGGGGATCCTGAGACCCAGCCACTCCTGTAGATTCTGATATTCTCTGTGTTAACACAATAAGAGCAGAGAATGATTGCTGATATCAGCTAAGTAGGGTCAGGACGTCTGGTTTTATTGCATGTAGGTGACCAAATCCTCCTGCAGAGAGGAGCCAAAGACGCCCGGTACTTCAAAGAGCAAAGGACTGCCTCTGAATTTCTAGCCCATTGTTCTAGCAAAGGTTCATCCAGTTTAATAGTCTCTGCAGAAATGAGCCACATTATAAAACAAAATAAAACGTTTCTGCCAATGCCACCATTTTCAAAGTCACAGAATCTCAGAAGTCCTCAAAGTTCAGAAGGGGCCACATTCTGTACAGAGGATAAACATGAAATTGGCTTCATTTCATGTCATAAGAACCTACAATAAGAAACTAAAGATGAAATATAGAAAGCATATTTGACAAGTGTACATTTTGTATTTTCAGTACCTTCAATACATATTGTGTTTATTGAACTTAATGCCATATGTGATATCTAGAATGGGAAATTGAGCCAATTTGGTGCCGTCATGTGTATTTTATAATTAGGAATGGCATGTAATATATGGACATTTGTGTCTTTTTTTTTTTTTTAAGAGCCTATAATTTTGAGCCAACAAAATCTCCAATTAGTACAGCTTTGAGTTAAGTCAGCAGCTTGTGAGTTAAGGAGGGAGACCTTAATGTCAAATGGCATTTCTTAATTTAACAAATATGAGATGTTTCTCCCCTGCAGTGGTGATCTCTGGGATTTCCTGGTGCTTGCATTTCACCTCCAAGAATTCCCACACTCCCCACAAAAATCAGCATTACCTTCAATATGTCCAAGTATGATTGGCCTTCTCTCTGGCAAATAGGTTAAGAAATCTACACGTCTTCCAACACGTACCTCTTTGAAGTAACGGTGAAAGATTTCTAAATCACTAAGCACCCAGCGTACACTGGTTGTCATTTACAATAAGTTTATAACAGCCAATATTGTATGAAAACTCTAGAAAACTATTTCGCCTAGAAACAAGTTTGCTACAATGATTATTTTAAGTTTAGAAAGGACTGTACAGTTCAACACTGGTTTTTTTCTTTAGCTCTCTCTGTAGCCTTACTATATATATTCATCTTTAAGATAACCTTTGTTCTTTTTCTTCCTTCTCGGTTGCTAAATTATGCTTGTGGGTGGTATTGAAATGTTTTTACTTGCATCTTCTCTTCCTACTTAGACTCTAACGTTTCTAGTTATTTAGAAATGTGAGAAATTTCATTTGCTGATGACTAGACTCCAGAAGGAAAATACAAAGAGAATGCTCCCAACATTTCTAGAGAGATTAAATAGCGGGTTATTCTCCAATACTGGAAGAATCCTTTATAGGCCATCTGAAAGCAAAACGAAGACACTAAGAAACACAGTACCCCGTGAGCCAATCTAAGTTCTACAAGTTTAGGAAGATTTTTTTAACGTAAGCCCCAACCTCTCCAATCTGCTCTCTCACCTTCCAAGTATCTCTTCAGTCTCTCGATCTATAAGTACCTCATGTTCTCTCTTTTAAGCCTCAATACAAACATGAAAGTATAGCTTGGATTCACCCCAGGGTACAAATGATAACAGAACAAAGCATTTGTCTTCTGGAAGGCCATTTCTATGTAATGGGGGAATAAGCTTGTGTGAAAGGAATGACTGTTTCTGGGCATATATACTATAGCCGTACATAGGAGTGATTCATGAGAGAATTGAGCCTTCTCTTTTCTTTCTTTGCCAATCATGAAAGCTACTTATGCCTAAGGCTAGAGTTTCTGCTTGGTGCAAATGGTTAACGCTATTAGGGGCTAACTGAAAGGTTAGAAGTTCAAGTCCACCCACAGGTGCCTCAGAAGAAAGGCCTGGTGATCTACTTCCGAAAAAGCAGCCGTTGGAAACCCTATGGAGCACAGTTGTACTCTGACACACATGGGGTCGCTGTGAGTTGGAGTCGACTCGATGGTAACCAGTATGTCTAAGGCCAGCCCAGAGCTGGGCTCCTTTTCCCCCACAGAGACTAGGTTCAAGATTTGACCACTTATTTCTTTTAATGCACGTATTTTACCAAGGTGGGAAGGAGTGAGAAGTTGAGAAAGGTAGGGCCTTTGAGACGTAGGAAGCAGCCCCCTTGTTATGGCAGGATTTAAAGAGCCTTCTGTGATGGTTAAGGCTGTGTGTCCACTTGGCTGGGCCGTGATTCTCAGCGGTTTGGCAGTTATGATGTAGTTTGGCAGTCGTATGATGATGTGATCACCTCCATGATGAGATTTGATATAATGCGATCACCTCCATGATAGGCTCTGCTGTGAGTAGCCAATCAGTTAAAAGGCAGTTTCCTCAGGGGTGCGGGCTGCATTGAATATAAGTGGACTTTCTGGCAAGGCTTGCGGGCTTTTGCTCGCTCTGGATCCTTCAGCTGGCCCCTGTTCATCTGACCTCCAGTTCTTGGGACTTGAGCTAGTAGCTTACCTTCAGTCTTGCCTGCCAATCTTGGGATTCGTCAGTCTTCACAGCCTGTGAGCAAGAGCCCTGCTGTCTGACCTGCCGATCTTGAGTTCACCAGCCCCTGTGGCTATGTGACACAGGAGAAGCCTCCAGCCTGACCCACGGACTGGGGACGTTCCAGCCTCCACAACCACATGAGCCATTTCCTTGATGTAAATCTCTCTGTATATGTATTTATAGGCTTTACTGGTTTTGTTTCTCTAGAGACTCCAACCTAAGGCTCCTTCTTAGCAAGTTAAGCAGACACACCTGGTTTAGGATGGACCCCGCCATCCTACAGAGCCTCTTCTAATTTCCGTTAGTGTGATCCTGTCATGGTCTATAAAACTCACCCTGAAGAAAGACAATGGCTCTCCATCATCTGCTTCTCACTTCCCTGTGTCACTTGGCACTGGCAGCTCTGGATGGATAGATCTGGACGGCGCGGGCTCCGATTCACAATTTCGCTGGGTTAGCAACTGTTACCGTGTCTTTTGTGCCTTAGCACTGCACTTATAATCTCCTAATGGTTCTAATTGATTGAGAAATAAACGGAGAGTTAGCACACTGCCAACAAATGACGGGGGATAGGATCTTCTGTTTCTTAAAAGGTACAGCAGGAAACCCCTTGATTCTTGGGTTGTTCCTGGAGAAGGGGGGAAAACAATCTGTACCTCAACAAATTGCTACGTCCCAAGCGAACAGAAAGATGAGACGTTATAGCCCTGTCATGGTCTTAGCTAATTTTGATGTGCTCAGTGGTTGCTGATGTGTAGCTGATGTGAGGTTTAGAGGGTGGAGCTACCCAAGAAACCCTGCCCTCAAAAGCAGATGCCCAAGATGCAGTCCTCTGTGGCTTCCTGTCAAGAGGGGACCTGCACTAAACAGGTCAGGCCAGGTGGTTAGTTGCTTTGAGGAATAAGTGTAAAGAAGGAACACTTAGCGCAGTGTCTCTTAGGGAGAGGAGGCAAAGGACCCAAAGCTTTCTGTAATCAAGAGAAGTGGGCTCAGGAAAGGAGCATGTTGCTTTGGAGTGGGTAACCTCAGGGAGCCAGGAAAGTCTACAACAGTAGAAAGATGATGAACTACAAAGAAGATGAAGGCACTACACGGGTGCTTTCTGCATGAGGGAGGTTGCTGTCCGCTTGCGCAGCGTTCCTCGAATCCCTGGCACTGCTTCCTAATTTGACCTTTCATGATTTGAGGCCTTAAAGCCACAAAACCAAACTACAGTCCCTCTAATGCTTTGGCACAGGAGCGTGGGCTCAGGAGAATTTTTATCCTTAAGCTTACGCTTTCTGACTTTTGCTGGTTTATGTGTTATTCGTAAAATATCTGGAACACATTTCTGATTCTTCATAATATACTCTGAAGGTCTGGGGCTAAACCAACAGAAACCACTCTTTGGGGGATCATCTCATGCATTAGAGTCTAAAAAAATGAGAATTCCTTTAAATTAAAGTCAGTAAAACTAAGTGTCCAAAAGCAATGACTCTTGGGATCTTCTAGGATCTTATGATTTGCAGGCTGGTGTGAAATCGAAACGATTACTACATATATAAAGTACAAGTTTGAACCCGCACTTAAATCCTACTTACCCAAAAATTACAGAGAATTAACAAAGAATCCACTTAACTATCTATTCTTTACAGTGCAGCTTTGCGGAGCTTACCCCATGAAGCCCTACTTTATATTGCTTATCCTCATCGTGTATTCTCTCTAAACTCCTCCAGCATCTCTGGTCTACAAATCTTCATCAGTCACAGTTTTGTTACTGGAAGCAGAAATTACTCCAGCTATGTTAAGCAGAAAGGGATTTACTACAGCGACTTGGGTGCTCACAGAGGTGTTGGAAAGGTTAGCAGGATGGGCTTTAGGATAAGTATCTAGGAGTAAGTACCTCCCAGAGCAAGAACTCCTAAGAGGCCCATCAGGGGGCAAGCCTACCCCTGCTACAGTCACAATGAAGAGCACCCAGGGAACTGCTGGCTTCAGTATCTACCTGCAGAGGGAAAATTCAGAGTTTCAGAAGCCATTGCTACCACATCTGCGACACACCCACAAAGTTAGTGACTGGATGCGCTGCAATGTAGTTGCAGAAAAACCTGTCTCCACAACCTGGCTTGCTAGTGCCAACTAAGGTAGCGCATTCAGAAGGCTCCATCGCGCTTTTACCTTCCAAATCTCATGCAATGCATCTGTTTTGCATCCAGAACCCTAGCTTTAAAGGAGTCTAGGAAATGGAGTTTTTAATCTTCTGTTCTTTAGCACAGAAAACCATACTAGAAGGAGTATAGAATAGATGATGTGGCAATTCACCATAGCAACCACAAAGACATATTACTATTAATGAATGTTTCGTTTCCTACTCTTACACTTGTTAAAAAGAAAAAAAAAAAAAGCCCCTTTGAGGATAAGATCATGTCTCAAATTTCTAAATGCCTTTTAATACCTAGAAAAAAGAGTGCTCAATGAATATTTGTGGATTGGTTGCTTCACCAAATAATCTTTTTTTTTCCCTTTAAAAACTTGTCTTTGTAATTATTTGTTAAGATATAGAGTAACTTCCCTCCTGTAATGGCATAGCACAACAGCATCGTTTATTTATTTAATTGTTTGATGCCTGAAGATCTTGCAGTAACTTGAGTTCATCATTCTGAACGTTTGTGATCACTGTGCAGAAAGAGTGATAGAGGAGGTGGTTAAAGGCAGATTACATCCTGTCTAAAGTTCACTGACTCCAAGCCATGGCTATTTCAGGAAAATCTCATTGATCTGAAATTGTCTTGCTATAGTTCATCTTTCTACTAAAAGCTAAATGCTGGAAGAAAAAAAAATCTGGGTATTTCAGCATTATAACAAGTATAACTCTGCCTAATCTGAGTCTTCCTGAATTTAAACACCCCAAGACTAACATGTTAAAATGTCTACTCTAGTATTGATTATCTATCCGGCAAAAATTTTCCCAAAATATTTTCTTGCAGAGGTAAGTAGGTTGTTTATGGTGGCAATTGGAAGAAGTGCCTGAGCCAAAAGATCTGAGTGCTATAGAATGATCATAGTGTCAAGGAATTTTAAAGTGAGAAAAATTGTTAGAGATCATCCATTCCAATATCCCTCCTGTTACTGAAAAGAACACGAAGTCCAGAGAGGTACTGTAAATTGCCTTGTCATGCACCTCGTAAATGGAAAAGCTAGATCATAAACTCATGTCTTCTGATTAAGTTCAATGCTCTTTCACCACACAATGGATCATGTACCTCTTTTTCATCAAATTGAGTTTTACTCCTTGAAAAAGAAAAATGGTTAAGATCTACGTTCGTGTACTAACCTTTGGAGGATCCAAGAATCTCCAGATCCATTATCATATAGATGGAGAACCGCAACTTCTTTTCCTGGGGTATTCAGCCATATACACACACATTTATGCACACACACCCACTACCATCTGTTTGAAGTGGTAGTTTCAATACAGACTTTAACAAAGGTGATGGGGCTAACAGAAGGAAAATTCTCAAGCTCTTTTCAACTGTGCAATTCTATGAATTCTACTCTATTTGTGTCATGACACACTCAACACACCAGTCTTCTTAACATTCACTTTGGCTTAACAATTGTGATAGTTTTAGTGAACTCAGTTCAGTTGATGGTGATATGAGCTTTCTAGAAAGGTTATCAGCACTGTCTGGGACTGGGAAAATGAGTGTCTTAAATATCGTGCATCGGTAGTAAATATTATCCTGGCATGATGAATTGTTTCCAGGAATTGACTCAGTTCTTCTGGGAAGAAAGAACACACAGCAGACTCTGGGTGGGGGATGAAACAGAAGGCAAGTCAGTTAGTGGGACACTTTCCAGGACCAGCCAAATGAGATCTACCATCAGCATCTTTCTAGTCCTTAGTGTGGTTTTTAATCTTATTGTCATTGACTTTAATAATTGTTCATACCTGTAAAGATAGAGTCCATACTTATCAATGAAACAGAGAACAATAATCAGATGATTCAATGGTCTATAGAAAAGCAATCCCCTTCCCAAATGTCTTCTCTGCTCTCTCTCATCATAACGAATAAAAAAATGAACGTTAGCCGTGTCATAGAGTCCTCTCTTCTGTCTCAGGAAAATTTGATAGTAAACATATATTCTAAGGCACCGCGCTTATAAAATGATATAAGTAAAACTAAGAAAATAGCAATTATCCTGCCTTTTTGGATTTAAGTTAGTTTCCAAGATTCAAAGACTAGTTCATAATGAAAGGACCCTAACAATCTCTTTTCAAACAACTTCATAAGTGCAGGGTCTCTGCTGGTCAGCGTTAACTCTTACAGAGTTTGTACACCTTTGAAACACACACAACGCCTTTATTAAAGGAACAAATGGTGGCTCATTAGGAGAAAACTGATATTTATGGGATAACACAGCAGGGAAAGATGAAAATTGTCCAAAGACCAGGAAGCTTCCTTGGAAGAAGACCTTAGCTAAATTGATAGCGTAGGGCTGGTGAGTCTTCCGGGTTTTCGTAAAGGAAAGGCTATTTTAAAAACATATTATGCGCTATAAGTGGAACGCTATTTTCTATAGCCTTCTGGGAAGGGGAAGCAAGTGTCCTGGAAATACGGAAACTAGATCATCAGCTAATATCAACTAAGCATTTACTGCATGAAGAGCTTTACACAGATTATTTTATCCAATCCTCACAACAAATCTCTGAGGTAGGTACTGTTAATAATAACATCCAATATTTATCTAATATTCATAGTCCCCTGGACAGTACTCTAATTACTTTATGTAAATTCGCTCTTTGAACCTCGTAATGGTCAGGTGACGTAGGTACTAGTATTATTCACACTTTATAGAAGAGAAAATAAAGCATATGCAAAAAACTCAAACCCATTGCCGCTGCGTGATTCTGACTCACAGACACCACATCGGACAGGGTAAAACTGCCCCATGGGGTTTCCACGGCTGTAATCTTTACGGAAGCAGGCTGCCACATCTTTCTCCCACAGAGCAGCCGGTGGGTTTGAACTTTTGACTCTTCGGTTAGCAGCTGAATGCTTAATCACTGAGCCACCAGCGCTCCTCAAATAAAGCATAACGATGTTAAATAACTTGTCCACGGAATCAGACCACTCAGTGGAAGAGCCGGGATTTGAATCCATGCTGTCTGACTCTCGAGACCGCCATATGCGATACTGCCATTCCTTAGGAAGACCCTAGTATGCCTGTGGTGATCTTTGTTGGTGTTTGGTTTTGTCTTTTCGAAAGCATGTTTTATGTTCTAAAATGTAAAACATTCATTTACTCACCAGCTATTTGCTGAGTGTCACTAGGGTCTGACACTCTTCTAGGGGCTTGGAAAGCATAAGTGACCAAGAATGACCAAGATCTCTGCATTTATGGAGTTTTCATTCTAGCTGTGGGAGGCAAACAAAAAACAATAAAACCATACTAACTAAGTAAATAACTAAGCATACTAGAAGGTGATAAGAAAGAAAATAGATGATAGTAAGGAGGCTTGGAAGGGCCAGCAGTGTGGGTGGGTGAGTGGAGGAGTGGGTTTCAGCAGTAAATAAGGTGGTCTTGTTAGACCTTGGAGCCCTGGTCGTGCAGTGGTTAAGAGCTCGGCTACTAACCAAAAGGTTGGCAGTTTGAATCCACCAGCTGTTCCTTGGAAACCCTATGGGGCAGTTCTACTCTGTCCTACAGGGTCGCTGTGAGTTGGAGTCCACTCAGCGGCAACAGGTTTGGTTTGGGTTTTTTTTTCGTTAGACCTCATCTGAGCAAGGAAGGGAATGCAGTGGCAGTCATGAAGCCATCCAGGGGAAGGGTGGCCCTGCGGAAGGGACAGTAAAAGTCCTTAGGCAGAAGCATGCATTTCGGAAAGAAAATTCCAGGCAGAAGGGGCAAGTGGAGCAAAGACTCTAAGGAGTGAGGTAACCAGAAAAAGAGAGAGACAGTTTGATATTCTGTAAGACAAGTAAAAAAATATATCAAAGAAGACTTTTTTCCTTTTAAACTAAACTCTTGGTAAATGGGCCTTATTTTTGCCATTAATTATCTTTTATTTCTCAGGTAACTATTGCTGCTACTGTGGCTGAGCTCACTCATGCATCTGCAGTCAGCTGGCAGCTCAGCTGGGGGCTGGCTGATCTAGGATGACCCAGGCTTGGTTGATTCAGCTCTGCACCATGTGATCTCTCATGCTCTACGAGGCTAGCCCAGGCTTCTTCTCATACCAGAGTCAGGGATGAAAGAGAGAGAGAGCGGGAGGAGGAGGAGGAGAGCACAGACCTCTTGAGGCCTAGACTTGAAACTGGATCACTGTCACTTTTGTCATTTTTTATTGGCCAAAGCAAGTCACAAGACCAGCCTATATTCAAGGTGTAGGAAGTAAATGCTACCTTTTGATGAGATGAACTATAAGTCAAATTGCAAAGAACATGGATATAGAGATTGAGAGGAGTGAAAAATTGGAGACATTTTGCCATCACTCTACACTCTACGCCAGTCCTCACTACTCTGAAGTCCCAGGTTATATCAGGAACCTGTTGCCATCTAATTGATTCCAATTCAAAGTGACTCTGTAAGACAGGGTAAAACTGCCCCATAGGGTTTCCGAGGAGTGGCTGGTGGATTCGAACTGACGACTTTCTGATTAGCAGCTCTTAACCACTATGTGACTAGGGCTCCTATATCAGGAAGATCCCCTCAAAATCCCATGCTCCGTATCTGTGATTAGGTTGACCTTCCCCATCTCCTGTGTCTTTCTAGAGCTGCGTCTTTTTTCTAGATGCACCTCAGCTCCCTCGTCCCTCACCCTCTTTTCAAACCATTTGTACCCATACTGATCTCTCTCTCTCTGAATGCCTGCAGCCCTGCAAGACACGCAATAAATGATAGCTATCACCATTATGTCTTCTTTAACACATTTCAAGTCATGTGAAAAGGTTCTCTATTTCTAGACACATTAGTCTTGTCAGTCTAACTAGGCTATAACCCCCAGAACAGAAAGGGAGATAGATGTCTTACATGTCTTTGTGTTCTAATGGTGGCCAGCACAGTGACAGGCACATAGTGAGTGATCAATAAAATTGTGTTACTTATTAAGGGTTGACTTAAAGTCCAGGAAAGACTTGTAGTTGAGGCAAACGATCACCTAGCTGAAATGTCTTGCGGCACTGTATCAATTGTGGGAATGCTAAGAAAACTATGCCTCTTGGAGAGAATTCTATTATTGGAAAAAGGATTATTCTCTCTAAGGAGATTACGTGAGTATTTTATCCCTTTTTCATGCCTATTTTAGCTACTTGAAATTAAAGGAACAAAGCTTAAAAATTCTAGAACCTTGATAGGAGCAAGAATCAATCATTTTTGAGCACTACCTCTTGTATTTTCAGCAAATACGTTATTGTCTATTCAGTGATCTCCCTGGAACTTCAGAGCATCTTCGACCTTTGCTGACCCTCTTAGAAGCTTGAAAAAGATTACAAAAATAAAAATAATACGTGCTCTCTAGAAACTGATGTGGAAGAATGTGAAAGAAGAAAAATAAACACGCCAAGGAAGGAAAATGTTAATAAATGTATTAAAATGACAATAATCTCAATATGTGACTAACTTTTATGTTTTATGGCTCCTAATTGAATCATAGGACACACTACTTCAGTATCAGGTATCATAATTTAGGAGAAAAAAATACTGGAGTAGTGCTTTGAGGGTAGGTGGGATGAGGTTAGAACTCAAACGAAGTATTCACTGAACCATTTCCATATACCCAAATTGTTTTGCTTCTTTAAGGTATTGAATGCTTCATAAACAACACACCACCAAGGATTTCAATACACTGATTCAGAAATCAAATCAAATTAAAATCCGAAAATCTCAATTGAATCAAGTCACACTAAAATTTCCGATTCTTAACCATTCAACTACTTCTCCAAATTTTGTTAAGCTCAGTCTCACAGATTGAAATAGATGGGATATTAACTTTGCTCTTAGTGCAATACAGTCTGGAATAAAAGTGAAATGCAAAGCATAAGAATTGAAACATTATATGTGTCAAGTATTTTTCATTTTTTCGTATTTCTTTAGCCTTTGATTTCCCATTATGATTTCTAAAGATCTGGTCACCTGTTGACTTTGTAGACAAGCGATTATGTTTATCATTGCTGAATACGAGAGCTTTCTGTTGAGATGTTTAAAGTGTCTGAATTGTACAGGACTACATTTGAGATTTGGACTATACAATAAACGTTGGTGGTGGTGTTAGGTGCCGTCGAGTCAGTTGTGACTCGTAGGCACCCTATGTACAACAGAACAAAACACTGCCTGGTCCTGCGCCATCCTCATGATCATTGTTATGCTTGAGCCCATTGTTGCAGCCATATTGTTGAGTGTCTTCCTCTTTTTCGCTGACCCTCTACTTTACCAAGCATGATGTCCTACTCCAGGGACTCGTCCTTCCTGATACCATGTCCAAAGTACGTGAGACAAAGTCTCACCATCCTTGCTTCTAAGGATGCTTCTGACTGTACTTCTTCCAAGTTTGATTTGTTCGTTCTTTTGGCAGTCCACGGTATATTTAATATTCTTTGCCAACACCATAATTCAAAGGAGTCAATTCTTCTTAGATCTTCCTTATTCATTGTTTAGCTTTCGCGTGCATATGGGCGATTGAAAACACCATGGCTTGGGTCAGGCGCACCTTAGTCCTCAAGGTGACATCTTTGTTTTTAACTCTTTAAAGAGGTCCTTTGCAGCAGATTTGCCCAATGCAATATGTCGTTTGATTTCTTGACTGCTGCTTCCATGGGTGTTGATTGTGGATCTAAGTAAAATGAAATCCTCAACAACTTCAATCTTTTCTCCGATTATCATGATGTTGCTTATTGGTCCAGTAGTGAGGATTTTTGTTTTCTTTATGTTGAGGTGTAATCCATACTGAAGGCAGTAGTCTTTAATCTTCATCAGTAAGTGCTTCCAGTCCTCTTCACTTTCAGCAAGCAAGGTTATGTCATCTGCATAATACAGGTTGCTAATGAGTCTTCCTCCAATCCTGGTGCTACGTTCTTCTTCATATAGTCCAGCTTCTCAGATTATTTGCTTAGCATACAGATTGAATAAGTATGGGGAAAGGATACAACCCTGACACACAGTTTTCTTGACTTTAAATCATGGAGTATCCCCTTGTTCTGTTCAAACGACTGCCTCTTTGTCTATGTACAGGTTCCTCATGAGCACAATTGAGTGTTCTGGAATTCCCATTCTTCACAGTGTTATCCATAATTTGTTATGATCCACACAGTCAAATGCCTTTGCCTAGTCAATAAAACACAGGTAAACATCTTTCTGGTTTTCTCTGCTTTCAGCCAACGTTCATCCAACATCGGCAATGATATTCCTAGTTCTACGTCCTCTTCTGAATCAGGCTTGAATTTCTGGCAGTTCC
Source organism: Trichechus manatus latirostris (assembly GCF_000243295.1). Taxonomy (NCBI): domain Eukaryota; kingdom Metazoa; phylum Chordata; class Mammalia; order Sirenia; family Trichechidae; genus Trichechus; species Trichechus manatus. The sequence goes on from NW_004444045.1 coordinate 3,813,551, forward strand.
ATGTCGATATACTGCTGCAACTGCTTTTGAATGATCTTCAGCAAAATATTACTTGCCTGTGATATTAATGATATCATTTGAAAATTTCTGCATTCGGTTGTATCACCTTTCTTTGGAATAGGCATAAATATGGATCTCTTTCAATTGGTTGGCCAGGTAGCTGTCTTCCAAATTTCTTGGATAGATGAGTCAGCACTTCCAGCACTACATGCATTTGTTGAAACATCTCAATTGGTATTCCGTCAATTCCTGGAGCCTTGTTTTTCACAAATGTCTTCAGTGTAGCTTGGACTTCTTACTTCAGTACCACCGGTTCTTAATCATATGCTACCTCCTGAAATGATTGAACATCTACCAGTTCTTTTTTGGTACAGTGACTCTGTGTATTCCTTCCATTTTCTTTTGATGCTTCCTGTGTTGTTCAGTATTTTGCCCATAGAATCCTTCACTACTGCAACTCAAGGCTTGAATTTTTTTCTTCAGTCCTTGCAGCTTGAGACATTCCAAGTGTGTTCCTTCCTGTTGGTTTTCTAACTCCAGGTCTTTGCATATGTCATTATAATACTTTACTTTGTCTTCTCGAGCTGCCCTTTGAAATCTTCTGCTCAGCTCTTTTACTTCATCATTTCTTCCTTTTGCTTTAGCTACTCTACGTTCAAGAGCAAGTTTCAGAGTTTCTTCTGACATCCATTTTGGTCTTTTCTTTCATTCCTGTCTTTTTAATGACCTCTTATTTTCTTTGGGTATGACATCTGTGATGTTATTCCACAACTCATCTGGTCTTCAGTCATTAGTGCTCAATGCATCAAATCTATTCTTGAGATGGTCTTTAAGTTCAGGTGGGATATACTCAAGGTCATACTTTGACTCTTGTTCTAATTTTTTTCAGCTTCAGCTTAAAATTGCATATAAGCAATTGATGGTCTGTTCAACAGTCGGCTCCTGGCCTTGTTCTGACTGATGATGTTGAGCTTTTTCATGGTCTTTTTCCACAGATATAGCCAATTTGATTCCTGTGTATTCCATGGGGTGAGGTCCACGTGTATAGATAGAATGATTTAAATGTAATATGTATTAAGTGGCCAATTGATCAGCTACCTTCTCCTTTACCAATTTTCACTGTCACAATTTGAATTCAGGAATTATGTCCTGATGCCAAGACAGATTATATACTTCAACACTCTGAGCTATTCTCCTGATTTGAATTTCCAATTCATTCTTAAACTGCCAAATTAATCTCCCTCAAGTAACAGAATTATCATATTAGTTCCTTGTTTAAAAACCTTAAATAATTCAATTAGTCCCTGAGAATAAAATTCACGTACCTTAGCTTGGTATTTAATAACTTTCACTAAATATCCTCAACCCACATTTCAATAATTCCCTTACTCCTTTCATGAGACCTCCTTTCAGCCAGATGGTTTAGACATTCTTTTCTCAATATATATGCTGTGTTTTTTCACTTATTATGTAGTGATACCCTTCACTGTCTGGCCCTCACCATGCACTATAAGCTTGAAATAGCTGCCTTCTAGTCTCATGTTTAATTCCAATGCTGTCTCCAAGCCCAGTTAAAATTTCATCTCATAAATAAAACTGTCTCACCAATATCATTTCTCCTTTCTTATTTTTAATGTGCTTTAAAAATCAATTATTAAACACATGTGTATTGCAGAAATTGAGGAAATATAAATAAACAAGACAACAAAATTACCCATAATTATACAACACAGAAAGAACCACTTTTGAAATTTTGGCATATATTCTATACATGTTTATATACATATATGCACCAACTTACAATTTTTTTTCACAAAACAGTATAAATACTTATTACATATTGAACCTTGCTTTTTCACTTGATTCGTTTTAATCATTTTCATCTCATTAGATATTCTTCAACAGCTCTAAAAATTATCATAGTACTACAATTTACTTAACATGTTCACTATCGCTATTCTTGGACATGCATTTTTTCCCCCAATGTTCTATTACAAACAACACTTTGTCAAACCAATTTGTAGGTGAATCTTTGTGAACATTCTTAAATATTTTCTTAAGACGTAATCATGAAATGGTAATACACACTTAAAAGTCTCTTGAAGCATGTTGTAGTTCAAGTTAACCTTTTGTAAAGGTTGTACCAATTTACATCTCCTCTTGCTGTGTATGGAAGTGTCAAGTCTACATAACTTTTACAAGCATTGTCTATTTATTATTTTTTTATGTCTTTACCAATTCTACTGCTGCCCTTTTTTAAAAGATCCTAGCTCTAATTAAATTTGACCTTTTAAAAGTATCTTCAAACTTTAAAAAAAAAAAGAAATAGTTTTGCAACATGATAGGCCCAATCAAAAAGTACCTCTTGGGATATCTAATTTATGTTCACAAAGAGGCCATAAGACCTTATTTAATTCCTTCAACAATAATCATTAGTTGAGTGCCAACTATATTTCTCTCTGCTTTTGTTGTTGTAAACATATCTTTATTTTGCCTTTATTTGGGAAGGATATTTTTACTGGGTATAGAATTATTCCATTCCTTTGTTGTCCCATTGTCTTCTGGCTGCTATAGGTTCATTGAGAAGTCAGTTATATATCTTATTGCTGATTTCCTGAAAATAATGCATTTTTATTTTCTGACTATTTTTTAAGATATTTCCTTTTCTTTGTTGTAGTAACTTGAATATGAAGGAGCCCTGGTAGCACAATGTTTAAGCACTCCACTGCTAACCAAAAGTTCAGCAGTTTGAACATACCCAGCAGCTCCATGGAAGGAAAGACCTGGCGATCATCTCCTGTAAAGATTACAACCTAGGAAACCATATGGAGCAGTTCTACTTTGTCATATAGGGTTCCTATGAGTCAGGATTGACTCGAAGTCACATAATAACAACAACAACAGTTTGACTATAACATGATTTTATTTGCATTTCTTCTCTTTTGTATCCAGCGAGCTTAATAAGTCTTTCATTTGATATGTTTAATCAGTTTTGGAAAAACTCTTGACCATCACCTCTTCAAATATTGCTTTTGCAGTAATTCCTCTTCTCTCCATCTGGGATTTCTACTATGGAATGCTAGACTGTCTAATAATATCCCACATGTCTCTTATGCTTTGTTTTTTGTGATGGTTGGTAGTATTTAGTCTTTTCTAACTCTGTGCTTCCATTTGAATTATTTCTATTGTCCTATATTCTAGTTTACTGATTCTTTCTTCTACTGGGTCTAGTCAACTGTTATACCCATCCAATGTGTTCTTAATTTTGGATATTATGTTTTTAAGTTTACATGAAGAAATTCTCAAGATCATTAGCCATTAGTGAGATGCAAATCAAAACTACAATGAGATACCATCTCACCCTGACAATAATGACACTAATCAAAAAAACAGAAAATAAAAACTGTTGGTGAGGTTGTGGGGAGACTGGAACTCTTATACACTGCTGGTGGGAATGTAAAATGGTACAACCATTATGGAAAATGGTATGGTGCTTCCTTAAAAAGCTAGAAGCTGAAATATCATATGATCCAGCAATCCCACTCCTAGGTATATAACTTAAAGAAATAAGAGCTGTGACACGAATAGAGATATGCACACCCATGTTCACTGCAGCATTATTCACAATAGCAAAAAGATAGAAACAACCTAAGTGCCCATCAACAGAAGAATGGATAAACAGTGGTATAGACACACAATGGAATACTGTGCAACAATAAAGAATAACAACAAATCAGTGAAACATGTTACAACATGGGTGAATTTGGAGGACATTATACTGAATGAAATAAGTCAATTGCAAAAGGATAAATATTATATGAGACCACTACTATAAAAAAAACAAGAAAAGGTTTACACACTGAAGAAAAAAAAAATCTTTGATGGTTACCAGGGATGGGAGAGGGAGGGAGGGAAAATTACTAACTAGATAGAAGACTCTTGTTAATACCAGTGAAGGGAAAGGCAATACACAATATGAGAGAAGTCAGCAGAACATGACTAAAGCAAAGGAAGATACTAAGAGGAACGCAAGAATAAAGGGTAACTGTGGTAATTACTATAACATAGACAATCCTGTAACAATACTATTACAAACAATAATTTATAAATGGATACATAGGTAGATAAAAAATCAAACCAAACCCATTGCTGTCGAGTCAATTCCAACTCATAGCAACCCTATAGAACAGAGTAGAACTGTTCCATAGGGTTTCCAAGGAGCAGCTGGTGGATTTGAACTGCTGACCTTTTGGCTAGCAGGCAAGCTCTTAACCACTGTACCAGCAGGACTCCACATAGGTAGATAAGTATGCTAAAGAGATGTGGGAGGGCATAAGGTAGCACACCCACCTGCAGATATAAGTTTGGTTGTGGATATTTCTATACACATAATTGTAGGTGCTGCATGTATGCTGATGTAAACAATACAGCACACAAGAGGCACAGTCATGGAAACTTGTTAGATATAATCAAACACCTCATGGGGTGAAGGTCCTAGGCTTGAAGGTGAAGGACCATAGACTCAGGGGACAACTATGTCAATTGGCACAACATAGTTCATAAAGACAATGTTCTGCATCCTACTTTGGTGAGTAGCATCTGGGATCTTAAAAGCTTGTGAGTGGCCATCTAAGATACAACTATTGGCCTCTTCCCATATAGAGAAAGGGTGAAAAAAACCAAAGACTCAAGGGAGCAATTATTCCAAAGGACTAATTGATCTCATGAACCACAGCCTATGTGATCCCGAGACCAGAAGAACTCCATGGTGCTTGGCTACCACCCTGACTGCTCTGACTGGGATCACAGCGGGGGGTCCCAGAGAGAATGGGGGAAAATGTAGAACAAAAAAATCAGATCCACAAAAAAGACCAGACTGATCTGACAGAGACTGGAGGAACCGCCAAGACTATGGCCCTAAGACACCCTTCTGACTTGCAACTGAAGCCATTCCCAAAGACCACCTTTCAGCCAAACCATAGACAGGCCCATAAAATAAATAATAACACCCGAGAGGAACGTGCTCCTTAGAACAATCAATTACACTAGATCAAAAGTGCAATATTTGCCCAAAGGCAAAGATGAGAATACAAGAGGAAGGAGAAAATCAGGACGAAAGGAAACGGGGAACCCAGAGCAGAAATGGGGAGGGCACCGACACATTGTGGGTAATGCAACCAATGTCATGAAACACTGTATATACAAACTATAGAATGGGAAACTAGTTCGCTCTATAAACTTTCATCTAAAGCACAAAAAAAAAAAAAAATTTAAAAAAAAATTACATCCTTGGAAATCCTATGGGGTAGTTCTACTCTGTCCTATAAGTTCTCTATGAGTTGGAATCCACTCAACAGGCTTTGGTTCAGTAGGTGAGGGCCTTTTCCTGCAGGAAAGGATTATGCAGACTTTTGATCAGGGTCATCTTTCCATTTGCCTTCTAAGAGTTTGTAAAAGTTAGCCTGAATGCTGGTGGCTGTTCAGTGTAGCATGAATCCGATGATGCCAGGTGCTAAAACTTGCCTGGAGTGCCATAAAAAATAACACTACTAATGAGAAGAATCGGCAACACTGCTAACGTGTTCTAAAAAAGTACTTGCTGCTGAGGAGACATTTTCCTTAATGTTTTGTCTTCTATTTCTTCAAATGCCCACAGTGGGAGACAATTTTTTTTTTTTTTTAAATTGATGCTGAAGATAGGGGAGGCATTCAGGACAAAGCTGCATCCACCATGCCACTTGAAGAAATGCTTAAAATGATGTTAGAATGTTGGAAGAGAGATTCTCTAGCTACTTTCCCACCTCTCTCCACCTTAAATGGAACATATTAGATGGAAATAAGCAGTAATGGGATGAACGGCACAAAGATAAGGGTTTATTCTTGTCTGACAAAAGGGGATATCGTGAGAGGAAAAAATATTTTACATTAGTCATTGCCAGCAGAAAGAAGATGGTGCTAAGTAATGATGGGAGAAGAGTCTGAGCCTTCTCTCTTCTTCTTTCTTTCTTACCCTGCCAACCCCAACACACAAACACATATCTTGTTACCACAGTCCACACAGGGGGAGCTATTGACTGCTCTATAAATTTTCAAGTTATCATTGACTGCTCTATAAATTTTCAAGTTATCTTTAGGATAAGATGTCCTAATCAATTTTTTTTTTAATACACTATGTGTGGAAGCTAAGCAAACTCTTCTCTTTATGGCTTCATTCCCCCAGGCTTGAATGGACATAAATTGATTCACGTGAGATAAATTTAAAGGGATCGATCTCTATAATGAATAATTAGCTAATCATACAATTTTTACAGCTGGAAGTTATCTAATCAAATGTCTTCATTTCACAGATGAGGATTAAGTCCTTGGCTCTACCCTGAGAAAAGCAATAAAAGTTCCTGGCTGCTTGAAGAGACAACTCAGATAACCTCCCCAAACCTCCTGCATTAAATGCAAGCCAATGTTAGCACTGGAGAGAGATTTAATAGAAGCCAGAAGTGTTTCTAAAGTGACTTCTTGGATGTTGGCATGCTTATTTCAGAGGCCACGGTTCTTCCTGAGTTGGCATTTTCTAAGGATTACTTCATCTGTGAACAGCAATATTTGCATTGGAGATCAAAGATGGATAGTGTTAAAAAGTGCACTTAGAACACCTTTATAAATAATACCTTACTTTGTAACCCCTTCAAGTTTAAGAGGACCCTCATTAATTTTTTGTTCACTTTTGAAAATTATGTTAGGATGTTTCTCTTTAAAAAACAAGGGGTTGAAGAGAGAAAGAAAAATGTTGACTTTAAAAGAAGAACGTGCGTCAGCATTTATTCAGCACATATATTGTGTACAGGTCCCCGTACGGTGCAAACAGTCTGCATTCGACTACTAACCGAAAGGTTGGCAGTTTGAGCCCATCCAGCAGGGCTGTGGAAGAAAGGCCTGGCAATCTACTTCCATAAAGATTACAGCCAAGAAAACCGTAAGGAGCTTGGTTCTAATCTGTAATATATGGGGTCACCATGAGTCTGAATCGACTCAATGGCAATGAATTTGGGGTTTTTGGTTTGTTTTTTTTGATATTGTGTAAATCTCTTTAGTGCACGCTTTTGCATGCACATCTCCTTGAGTTCTGTCAACTGTTCTGTGATGTAGGTAATATTATTCCATTTTATGGATGAAATAAACTGAGACTAAGTAATGAATAATGAAGTCATATGCCAATGACCACATGGTTGGTAAATTCAGGTCTGTCTGATTTCAGTGCTCTTTTTATTATATCATTTTTGAAGCTAGGGCCATTTGGGCCATTGTCTTAGGCTGGGTTCTCCATGGAAGCAAAATCAGTGAAGCATGTGCGTGTCTATCTACCTATCTATCTATATATATATATATAAAGAGAGGCAGAGGGGGGGAGAGTTATATAAAGGAAATGGCTCACATAGTTGTAGAGTCTGGAAAGTTCCAAGTTCATGGGTCAGGCTTCAGGCCAGAGGCTTCTCCTGACTTACACAGCTATAGGGGCTGATGAACCCAAGATTCTCAGGTCAGATGCCAGACTGCTAGCTCACAGGCTGTGGAGGCCAACAAATCCCAAGATTGGCAGGCAATACAGCAAGCCACTAGCTCAAGTCTTAAGATCCAGAGGCCAGATGATGACCAGCTGGATGCAAGATCCAGAGCGAGAAAAAGCCAGCTAGCTTTGCCAGATAGTCCGTATATATTGGATGCAGGCCGTACCCCCAAGGAAACTCCCTTTCAACTGATTGGCTGCTCATAGCAGATCTTACCATGGAGGTGATTACATTATATCAGATCTCTTCATGGAGGATGACTACATCATTACATAACTGCCAAACTACATCATAAATGCCAAACTACTAAGAATCATGGCCTAGCCAAGTTGACACACAACCTTAACCATCATAGCCATATTGAGTAAAATATGTGAAAATAGGTCACCTTAAAGGCTGACGTAAAAAAGAAGCATCCTGAGTAACTGCCTGTAGAAGGGTAGAGCTCGAACTTAGAGCAAAATGGCAGAGACCAGATAGCTGGAATGACGTGCATGCTTTCTCTGTTCGTATGCTCAGAAATTTCTCCTTCCAGTTGGAGACATGATTCTGTTTTTTACTCTGTGTGTGTGCAGTTACAGCTTGAGAACTAGCTCACTAATTAAACCTATTAACTACTGAAGAGCCCACTTATCGCTCTGGGAGAGGAGCTGATCCTCTGTGAATTAGTACTCAAAATCTGTTTCCTCAGTGGCTGAATAGTATATAACCTGAGAGCATCACAAGAAATGCACAGCAGGCTATTTTCCTCCACTCAGGGAAAATACATCCATCAAATGTGTTGGTTCATGAATAATTATTTAGAACCATAGGCCAAACAAAAAAACAAATCCATTGCCATCAAGTCAATTCCAACTCATAGTGACCCTATAGGACAGAGTTGAACTGCCCCATAGGGCTTCCAAGAAGGGGCTGCTGGATTCAAACTGCTAACCTTTTAGTTAGCGGCCTAAGCTCTTAACCACTGCACCACCAGCGCCCCAGAACCATAGAAACCCTACTAAACTCTAGTGAGCATGTTTAATTATGATGCACTGGTTAGGTATAGTAATTAGAATTATGTTTGTCTGAGTATTATGAGAAAAACCCAAAATAAGAGCAGCTATATGAGACAGAAATTCGTTTTCTCTCACATTTAAAAAGAATGTAACATTTTCCATTTCTGGCTAAATGCAGTAACAGGAACCAGGCTTATCCTGCCATCTGAAACACCTAAAAATCTAGACACAATGTAGGAAACAATTGTTTTCAGACATTGACATCAGGCAATGCAGGACAGTGATTCCTGAGAGAGACGAAACAAAGGAGATGGGCCCTATTATTGTCTCACCTGACTGCCTGGAGAGAATTTCCAGGCTGCAGCTCAGGGAGGGCAAACCCTGGTGGAGCCCAGCAATTTCCCTGAGTAAGTAGGCAGAGATGGGAATCCACGGAGGTCAAGCTAGTGAGAGTTCCTAGAGCCAAGTATCAGGGAAGAGAGAGGTGCCCAGGGGGAGAGTTGCTGGAAGATGCAGAGAGCTGGCCTAAGTCTCCTACTGAGCCTTGCTCAGTGCATGTGTGAGGAAACTAGTCAAGGCCGAAGCAGGAATCACCTGAAAGGAGCAGAGGGAGCAATCTCTGGAACTCACACAGGGCCGGGCATAGTTGGTGTTCTCACCAACCAAAAAGGAAAAACTATCAATTCATGGGGTATCGGATAAAGTACTCAAGAGAGTACTACTTCAGGCCTATATTCTATTGCCGTCAAGTCGATTCTGACTCATAGTGACCCTATAGGACAGAGTAGAACTGCCCCATAGGGTTTCCAAGGAGCGCCTGGTGGACTCGAAGTGCTGACCTTTTGGTTAACAGCCGAACTCTTAACTGCTACACCACCAAGGTTCCCATTACCTCAGTAGTGAGGCAGAATTAACCCCAGAATCTAGGCTGCTTTGGTCCACCTAGCAACTGTTAAAAGCAAGCCTCAAAAGGGTTAAACTATTTCCAAGCGACAACTACATCCCAGGGAAAAAAATCTCAAAAATATTTATAGGAATAGAAAAATATCCAGCACCTAGAAAGTAAAATTCACAATGCCTGTAAGAAATTACCAGACATGCAAAAAGCAGGACACTATGACCCATAATGAATACTATCATTCAATAGAAACAGATACAGAAAATACATAGATGATAGAATTAATAAAGAACATTAAGACAGTTGTAACTATTTTCTATATGTTCAGGAAAGTAGTGAAATGCTTGAACAAGTTAGTAGAGACATGGGAAATACAAAAAAAAAAAAAAAAAGACCTAAAGAGGTGAAAAGTACAATGTGTAAGATAAAACAAAAAAAATACACTGGATGGGATTAACAGTATATTCTATACTTTAAAAGAAACGACTAATGAGTATAATGGCATGACAATAAAAATGATTACAAACTATAGAAAAAAGACTGAAAAAAATAAACAGAGCTTCAGTGAGCTGTGTTACAATTTTAAGCACTCGTTCATCTGACTGAGCTTTTCTTAAATTTTTCAATACTGGGAAGAACGTGGGCTCTAGATACCATTTAACTTGTAAAAAAATAAATAAAGTAATATCCCTGTGGGGAAAAATCATAGGCAGTTATCCAGGGCAGATATGGTATTCCTTGGTGATGGAAACTTAGCCTCCTATTATCTTGTATTTCTGCCATGCAGAGCTTCCATCCCTAAGGTCACCACAAGGTCCAAGATGCCTGCTAGAACTCCGGCTACTGCATCCACCTTCCAACTGTCAGGAAGGAAGATACTTCCTAGAAGTTGCTCAAACTTACGTTTGCATCTAATTGCTAAGAATCTGGCCAAATACCTGTATCTAGCTATAAGAGATGCTTGGAAATGCAATATTTGTTTTTGAGTGACCATAAATCTAGCTAAAATTCAAGGGTTTTGTTACTATGGATTAAGTGGATAATGCACACTGGAGAAACAATAACACTCTTCCCCACACAGTGGAATGGAAGTTTTTTGGGGAAAAATATCAGGTAAAAATTAGCATATATCAGGATTGAAATGGGGACAAAGCAATAATCCAAAAGCAAGACTTTAGTAGAAAAACATGAGAATAAAAGCATAATGCTCATATCTTAAAGTATGACACATGGACTAGATTTCTTACTAAAGAAAGCAATATTATTTTTATAGTAAATGTCAGGAATCATTTATTAGATACCTATAGAGATTGTAAAATACACTGCAATGCACTGACAAAAGATGAAATTATAAATAATCCCTTCCAACAAGGATTTACAATTCAATTTTGTTTCATAATTAAGGAAATTCTAACTGCTGTAACAAAATTAAAAATATATAATGTCTCAAACACAATAGAATTTTATTTCTGGCTTACATACAGTCTAACGTGCAGCCCTAGATGAAAGACCAGCTCGTTTCCATGTGGTGATTTAGGGATCCAGGCTCCTTCCACGTTGTAGCTCCGCTATCTTCAACAGTTGACTTCTAAAGTCACCCTGCTCACCTCCATCAAGCTGGCTGAAGTAAGAGAGGATGAAGGATCATGAATAGAAGGGTTTTATGGTACAAGCCTGGAAGTGGTACATATCACTTCCATTCATATTCCATTGACCAGACTGTACAGAGGGATGAGAAATGAAGTTGAGTTACATGCCCTGAAAGAGGAGGAGATGGATTTGTTAAACAGATAACCAGTCTCTGATAGAATCCACCCTTTTTGTCTACAAATACTCATTTTTCTCTTCTTCTAACACATAGAATTTATTCACATCCCCCTCCACCCCTCCGCCCCGCTCAAGGCAGATAACCAAAAGAAATCCAAAGTCCCATCCATGGAATGTTGCAAACTCAAAGATCCCTGGATCATGCACAATCCTTTCCTTCAGGTCCAAATGTGGCTCTGTGTTTTCTTGGCTTATAAACTAAATAGACAATTACATGTCTCATACATACACATTCAATATATAACGGTGGAGCAGGGATAGGGTAACCTCATTCAAAGCTCCCATTCTGAAACGGGAAGCGTGGGAGAGACACAGCAGTCACTGGTCAACAGCAGTTCTGAAGTCCTGTTGGGCAGGCACGGGGAAAGCCTCTTACACTGTGGAGTGCAGAAAATTCCGCGATTAGATTCTAGTTCTTCCCTGTGTCGGGCATTTTTCTCTTTGGCTTCTACTTTTGCCCTCCATAAATTTTTACCTTGACTATTTGTCCTCCGTGGCTAATTCTGAGCAGCCCTGGGGAGTGTGACTTTCTTGGGTGTTGCTCAGCTCTCGCGACCTATTGTGACCATGCTGGTCCAGGACTGACTCATTTTTTTATTTTTATTAGAGTGAGAAATCTACACTTTTATTAGTTTCAAGCTACTGTTATTTGAGGCTTTTCAGTGATAAGTAACCAAACCTAATCGTAACGGTATTAATAGTGTTTTTCATTTAAGAGTCTGTTTTGTATCAATTTCCTAGAGATACTCCAGCTTTTGGTATTGCTTCTGCTGTTGTTTGTATTTGCCTGGAATAGACTGTTCCATTTTTTATTTTTAAGTGTAGGTATGACTTTTACAAGTAGCAGAGAGCTGGATTTTTGAAACTCCATTATGTCAATCTCTGTCTTTTGACTGATAACTTTAAATCATTGTCATAGATTTGACTCTGACTCATAGCGACCCTATAGGACAGAGAAGAACTGCTCTATAGGGTTTCCAAGGCTGTAATCTTTACAGAAGCAGACTGCCACATCTTGCTCCTGTGGAGTGGCTGGTGGGTTCCAACTGCTGACTTTTCCATTAACAGCTGAACACTTCACCCACTGTGCCACCAGGGCTCCTAATAACTTTAGATATTCATATTTATTACAATAATTGGTGAACCTACCATCACTTCTAGCGCGTTCTAATTAACCTTGGTTTTTCTATGTATTTACACATTCTTTTCGTCCCTCTCATTGCTAATCTGGACAGGGCTAGTAGGTGGCCAGTGCTGTTTTACGACTGAGGTAAAAGCTAAGTTTCAGTCGCTTTGATGGAAGACCTTAGTCTAAAGTAATAACAGGTGGCACACTTCTTCTACTTGAGACACCCATTAACTCTTCTCCTTGTGTATAGATCCCCCTCTTCTGCCTTGCTTCCCATTCTTCTGGCCCGCTTTTCACTTAATCTATTACTGCTTTAACCAGCTGCACCCAGCTGTAATCTGCTAGCATCTCTCCCCATCTGCACTGCAGAGCTCTTGATCCTGCTCCAGGGCTTCTGCAACATCAGGCATGAGTTCACCAGCACAGCCTGGAAGCACTAGGGTCTCTCAAGTCCATGGGGCAATCCCTAGCCAATGGGAGATTGGAGCCCATAAATAAATACTTCTACTTCTGTCCCTCAAGGCAAAATCCTGGGCATACTCTACATGGTTCTCCACGAGGCTTCAGCCTACAGCAATAAAACAACTCTTATCAGCTTACTATCCTTTCCTATTTCATTTCCCTAATTCCTCCATTACTGTTACATGCGATCACTTCTTAAAAAAAAAAGAAAGAAAAAAATCACCTGCTCATAAACTCTTGTTTTAAGCTCAGCTTTTAGGGGATGTAGGGGCAGGGGATGTGGGGCAAATCTAAGACTCCATTCCTGTTATGAGATAATGTTCAAATCTTTACCTTCCTTACTGACCTTGTCTAGACATAATCCATTTCAATAGTAAGTACTGTGACTCTCAGAATTGAATATAATTCTCCAAGTTACATCTCGCCAGGGACACACAATAGGGGGCACTGTTGTTTCCTGAAGTTTGAACAAAATTTCAGCTGCTTTGTCATGTATTATATTTCACTTCAGCTGACATTTCCAAATACTTTTCTCGTGTCATGTTGCAAAATAAAATCTGTCTTACCCTGAACCTTCCCAACTACACTTTAATTGAAAAAAGAAAAAAAACTTTTATTTTAGGAGACTTAGATTTACAGAAAAATTATGATGATAATATGAAAAGTTCTTACATTTGTATGTTACATTTTTCACAACAAATGAATCAATATTGATACATTATTATTAACTAAAGTTCATACTTTATTCATACTTATTTAAGCACTCTGCTACTAACTGAAAGATTAGTGGTTAGAACCTACCCAGAGAAGCTTCAGAAGAAAAGCCTGGCAATCTACTTCCGAAAGGTCACAGTCATTTGAAAACGCTATGCACGGTTCTACTCTGAAACACATGGGTTTGCTACCAGTGGGAATTGACTCTATGGCAACTGGTTAGTTTTTACCTAATGTCTTTCTTTCTGTTCCAGGATCTCATCCAGGACACCACATTATATTTACTCATCACGTGTCTCCTTACTCCCCTCTGGTCTGTGACCATTCTCAGATTTTCCTTAAACCTTGACAATTTTTAGGAGTACTGGTCAGATTTTTTTAGAATGTCCCTCTATTGGGATTTGTCTGATATTTACCTCCTGATTAGATTGGGGTTATGGGTTCTTGGGAGGACGACCAGAGAGGGAAAGTGTACTTCTCTTCGCATGCTTTCAAGGGAACACAATCAACATAACTTACCCACTGTTGATGTTGATCTAATCATTTGGCGGAGTAGTGATTGTCGGGTTTCTCGTTAGTAAAATTACTTTTTGTTTTCCCTTTTGGAAGGAAGTCAATACGCACAGTTCACACTTGAGTGGGGAGTTATGCTCCACTTCCTTGAGGGTGGAGTATCTACATAAATTATTTGGAATTCTTCTGCATAGGAGATTTGTCTCTTTTCCCCCAGTTATTAATTTAGTCGATCATTTGTTTATATTGGTATGGAGTCATGGATATTTATTTTGTTCTTTGGGTTATAATCCAATGCTACTTTTTATTTTACTGCTCAAATTGTTCGAGCTTTGGCCATTGGGAACGCTTTCTTGGTTCTGTTCTCCCTTCGACATACCCCCATCATTGTGGGTTTTTATTTTTTATTGTTGTTGCTTTTTGTTTTTGTGGGGACTTTCTTATTTTCTGGTGCTATAATCAACTACTTTTTAATATTCACTGTCGGTTTTTGCATGCGTTCCACTTAAATTCTGTTCTCTTGGCTTTAGTTCCAAACTCTATTATGCTGAAATAATTTGGCCCTTCTTTCAATTTTCATTTTAATTATCTTTCCAAGTTTGGGTTCACTGCCAAATTTAATATCTTCTCTGTGCTCATTCAAATACTTTAAATAGGATGAGGTTAAGGACAGAGCCCTGTGGCATCCTACTGAAGTCTTCTCATTTCTTCCAGGCTGACTGGAAGCCTTAAGGAGAACTCTTGTGGTGCCTTGTTCATTCATAAGAAAATGGACTTTATAATATCACCCTTCAGCTTAATTTCATCTTCTTATCCGTAAGAACAAATAAAAGAAAAGGAAGTATAATGGAGAGTTAAAAACAGAGAATAATAATTATGGGGGGGGGGGTCGCTGCTCAGAAGTGAAAGGAGAATCGAGTTCAGTGGGAGGAGAGACTCTGGAATTTTATCTTCCCAAGGAAGGAAACAGTTATCAGGTTTGGAGGGCAAAAAGTAAGGAATGAAAGACAAATTGGAGTTACCTCCGATTCTCCACAGAGACTCTGTAACATAGTACCAGAAGAAAAATAGCACAAAAATGCTTCAGAGTCACATTAGTTTCCATGATGGTAAGGAGGAGGACAAGAAGAAAAGAGCCGTGCTAGGAAGCAGCAGATAACAAGAAAATCAACCACAGCAGAGACAAGCATGTATGCATAGTTTAAAATTAAATGCATATTGCAAGCCCTTAGCATCAAATATCTCCAGTAACCTCAGTTGCAGCTTCCATGGACTATGCTGCCTGCCCTCTGATGCTTCTGAACTCGCTGCTGCAATAAAAGAAAACAGCACTTTTTAAAAATAAAGCCATCATGCTGAGTGAAAGGAGTCAGTCGCCAAAGGACAGATACTGTATGATTCCACTTATATGAACTATGCAGAATAGGCAAGTGTACATAGACACCAAAGTCTCTCAGTGGTTACCAGGGATAGGTGGGGGGTAGGGACCTGCTTTTGGAGCCCTGAGCTTCTGTTAAGGGTGACGAAAAATTTTGGAGAAAGATAGTGGTAATAGTTGCACAAAATGATGAAAGTAATTAATGTCACTGAATTGTACATATAAAAAAACATTGAAATGGCAAAATTTTCATTATATATACTCACCACAACAAAAACAAAATAACATTTAGGAAAAAAAAGTACTTAGGGAATAATTAAATAATGCAGTATACATCTGAGGTCAATTTGCAGAGAAAAAAACGCAACTTTTCTGAGCAAGATATTGAGTTGATTTGGAGGAGATAAAAATATGTCAAAAAATCAAGAAATAAATGTTAAAATAAACAAGGCAAAATGAAGAAAGTTAAAACCCGTTGTTGTCAAATCGATTCTGACTCATAGCGACCCTTTACGACAAAACAGAACTGCCCCACAGGATTTCCAAGGAGCGGCTGGTGGCCTCAAACTGCTGACCTTTAAGTTGGCAGTCGAGTGCTTTAACCATTGTGCCACCAGCGTTCTGAAAGAAGGTTAACTGATACAGGAAAGGAAAGATATATTCATAAACTCTCCAAAATTTGAATACGTCATGGAATACATTTTCCCGTAACCCTCATTTGCACATACTGTAAGAATCGAGCTAAATAAACTTGATTGACCAAAAAAAAAAAAAAGCAAACCCAAACTCCTGGCTTAGCGAGTCCAGCAAAAACACTATCAGTTAAAAATGGGATTGCAAGGAGTTGTAGGTTATTAAAAATGCTTCTTGAGTGAAGCCAGCAAATCCAGTCTGTGGCCTGAGACAGTCCCCGGAATAAGGTTTCTCAGAATAAATTTTCAAGCTTCATCACTCTTCAAATATGTCCATTTAATGTGCTCAGAAGATAATAGGTACCATTCATTGAAAGGCTCCTGTGTGCAAGATAGGCGCCACTAGAGGATGCAGATGCAGATGATTAAGCATTCCACTACTAACCTAAAGCTGGTGGTTAAACCCACCCAGAGGTGCTTCAGAAAAAAGGCCTGGCAATCTTGAGAAAGGTCACAGCTACTGAAAAGCCTATGAAGGGCAGCTCTGCTCTGCAACACATGGGGTCGCCATGAGTCAGATCAACTCAACAGCAACTGGTATGTGCAAGATCTTATGCTTTCCCTCGTTCTCATCACAGCCTTATGGTGTGGGTGTTATTCTTCTCAGGTACAGATTTGGAACTGAGTGTCAGAAGGTTTGAGTAGCGTGTGCGTGATGTTAATTGACAGCAGCAGGAATGACACTCAGGTCAGTCTGGGAGGAAAGCCCCTGCTAGTATTCACTCTACCACACGGTCTCTCGCCACCATCCAGCCTTAGGAATCAAGGTGTTTACATCCCTAAATGCAGAAGGATTAACAGTAAGATTTTGAGCCATATAGGTCAGTGTTCCTCTTCAGATACATCACGTTTTGACAATGGAACTTTTTGCTTTTATTGCTACATGTGAGTTTGATTTCACCATAGTCACTCAAGCAGCCTAGAACTTTCAGAAGTCAGAGCTGGACAAACGTGTTATTGATAATCATAATCTTTTACTTGTCTCTCTAAGTAAAATTTAGAGCTGGAATTTTGATCAAAAGAAGTGACTTAGGAGATTGATGTTAACTCATAGAAGCTGAGACTTAAAATGAACTTTTTTTTTTTTGGCTAAAGGCAAGGAACATTTATTTAATTTTGTAATAAGCCAGGAAACCCCAAGTTCATTCTCAGGGCGGCATTTTTCTTCCTTCTTGCCCCTGCTTCCTCCATAAGCTCTACTTACATCCTCAAAGGTCTAGGTGATATTTCAATTTTTCATCAATAACAAGCCGATTTGCGGTTATTGAAAAAAGTCAATAGCCCGCATATAACGTCAGGTCTTATTTCCTTGAAATTTGTTCAGGAGAGATTTTTGTGTGCTCGTCCTTTTTTTGCACCTGCCAAAAAATATTTACCTGACCAGTAATACTTTGAGGTCCTGGCTGATTAACGGTCTGGAAGAAACCTTGAGGAAACTGCTGTTCCTGAAAATTTTCCTTAGCACATTCTTCGTAGAAGATAGCATTCTTCAGGCTGAAAAGTCTGATTACTATCCAGCCTCAGCAGCCTCCTGGCGTGGGGCCACTGTAAACGGGAACGTCTTTTGTTTTCTCAACCTCAGTTAAAGTTGAGGGGTTTAATTGTTATTGCTTCACTTAGAGCAGGACCATGTTTATTGACATTTGATGCAAGCTGTGTATCTTACCACCCATGTTTCCAAGGCAGTGATCTCAGGAAAATTCTTTTAGTCTGTGCTCGTCTGTGAGCTTAGTGCTCTGGAATTTTAAGTGATGACATCACACCTTACCTTGCAATCCAAGAATATGCAGGTATGCAAAGAAGACAGTAGGGATCTTGAAAATCTCTTACTCCATTGAATTTTGAGTTGAATTCCTACTCACAGCGACCTTATACAGCAGAGGTAGAGGTGCCCCCATAGGGTTTCCAAGGAGCGGCTGGTGGATTCCAACTGCCAACCTTTTGGTTAGCAGCTGAGCTCTTAACCACTGCGCCACTCACTAGGGCTTCAGAAATCCTTTGGGACAAACTAAATTAGACTCTCCAAGTGTGAGTCCAAGGGGTATCAGTCTGTCTAATCATTTCAGGTACATGTATGTCCCAGAGTCTGAACACAATTCAGAAATACAGAGAGAGAGAATAGAGAAACAATTACTGAAGCACCTCGACCATGTGATGCCTGATCTGCTGAATCCTCAGGAATCTCTTCTCCAGTCCCTGGGCAGACACAATCTCTTCTCCCTCTGTGAGAGGCTTTGAGTGATTAGTTCTGTAAAGCCAGCAACACAGGAGATCTCACTGTCACTCACCCGCCCTCATCGGCATAGAACCAACTGCAGGTGGTGAGAGCACCACTGGTCATTATCGCTCTCAGCGTCTTTTCTGGATCAACGTGCATGGTGTTCGGAGCCACGCCCCTTGTCATCATCATATTGCAGTGCAGAGGCTCAGCTATTGGGCGTTTACAAACCACGCCCTCCAAGTCAGATTCAGCAGTGAGTTACTCTGAACTGAAGAATCCAAAACCAACGTCTAGACTCACAATTCCATCCCTGGTTTACTTCTCCTTTTCTCTTTTATCTCCTGTGATTCTTAATAGTTCCCCTTTTGAAATGCTCTCCATCATCCATAGCCCTAGAAGGCTAATATCTCCTCTTAATTAGGGCATTTGTCAAAACTATTCTTCTGTTCAGCCACGGTCAAGATTAGAGGCTCCGCGACATCCGACTACTGGGAAGAAATCTAAGATTTTCTTCAACCACTTGAAAAAGACTGGATATCATTGGCCCTGGAGAGAGAATGGCTGGATGAGGACTATGTGGACCTTCTAAAGAAGGGGTGCAGGACAGGGGTTCTTCATCCTCAGATTGCAGGGACATACAGCTAGGAAAGAAGTTTGTGTCTCCTCCAGAGGTTAGGGGAAACACTAGACCCCTGCTCAATTCTTCATGAACTATGATGTATCTAACCAAGATTTATATAAAACTACTCTGGTATCTCTTCCACAATTCCTTGATATATTTGTGCTGTAAGCCTGGCAATTAATAGGAACATAAATATTTTTGTCTGCTTTGGTGAACTCTTAGAAGTAGGAAGGGTGGTTGGCGTTCTATTAATCTATAAGTCTGGGCTTCTGGAGTTGCACTGGGTATGAAATCATATGATTAGTAGGTGTCAAGTAAAAGTCTGACCCCCAGTGGCTATTATCAACTGCTGCATGGCTTGGGAAACCGGATGTGACAAGGATGCAGAACAAACCATAAGATAGCATCTAGGGGTCGTACAGCAATATATGCCATTGTTTGGTTTTCTGGAACTTTTTAAAATTAGGCAAAATAGACATTTCACAATCAAAAGAAAGTGTCAATAAACTTTGAGCCAGGTTCATTTAGCTTCCAGAAACATGAAAGTAGACAGCTGATTCAAAGGAATCAGCTTATGTTTGAGAATAGCTGCCATTTTTATAGCCATCATATATCCACAAACTGGCATTTTGACATCTTTTTATCTTCACAAAATAAAGTTGGTCATACTTTTAAGACACATTTTCAGGGACTGTCTCCATTTTCATGTCATACCCCATATTTTTAATTTTTAATTTTGAAAGGATCGTAGATTCACAAGAAGTTGCAAAAAATAGTAGAGAGCTCCCCTGTACCCTTCACTCAACTTCCTCTAATGTAACATCTTATGTAACTGTAGTACAATGACAAAACCAGGAGATTGACATTGGTACAATTCCGTTCACATACTTTATTCAGATCTCATGCACTTATGTGTGTGTATTTCTATGCAATTTTATCACGTGTGGATTCACTGCAATCAAGAGTGAGAACTGTTCCATCACCACAAAAGATCACCTTTGGGTTGCCTCTTTGTAGTCACACCCACCCTTCTCCCCTCTGCCCCATCCCCAACCCCTGACAATCACTAATCTGTTCTCCATCTCTGTGATTTTGTCATTTTGAAATGTTATGTAAATGGAATCACACAGTATTTGACCTTCTAAGGTTGGCTTTTTGCCCTCAGCATGAGTTTCTGGCCATGCATCCAAGCTCTGTGTGTTTATAGTGTGTTCTTATTATTGCTGAGTAGTATTCCATGGTAGAGGTGTACCACAGTTTGTTTAATCATTTATCTGTTGAAGGACATCTTGGTTTTTCCAGTTTCTGGCTATTGTGAATAAAGCTGCTATGAACACTTGTGTATAAGTCTTTATGTGGATATAGGTTTTCATTTCTCTGAGATAAATGCCCAGGAGTGTGATTACTGAATTTCGTAGCGCATGTATGCTTAATTTAAAACGAACAAACAAACAAACAAAAACTGCCAACCTATTTTCCAGAGTGGCTGTACAATTTTACCTTTCCATCAGCAATGTTTGAGAGATCCACTTTCTCTGCATCATCGCCAGCATTTAGTATTGTCACTATTTTTCATTTTAGCTGCTCTAATAGTTGTGTAGTCATCCCCACTTTTAAACAACATAAAATGCCATTTGACTCTTGCCACGGAAAATAGCTGCACCCAAAAAAGCAAGATTAACTCTGTGAACAATATTTGCACAGTTGGATAATTGACTCACGGATTGCCACAGGACTAAACAACGTAACTCCTATGAGGACAAAAGTGCAGGAATGATACCAACTTTCAAAATACAGTAAATTTTGACTAGGCTGATTGGGCTCCTTATTAAAGCAATTTTTCCCTGGCAAAGCCAGAACACTGCCAAATGATAGATTAATCTGGTTGAAATAGAAGGTGCTTAAACTGAAAAATGTTTCCAGAGGCTGTATAGAAATTCACTATACTATCCTCTTACTTTTATACTTGCTTCTTGGCTGTGTTAATGTTTGATTAATCCAATCTACCTTTTCATTGTTTCTCAGAGTGTTTGATGATACTGACACGTAGAAGGGAGAGTTCTGCCCACTTCCCTATGGAGACCTAGTTATGCTCTCCCTAACTTCCAGTTATTTTATGTGTGACCTCATTAATCTTTTACTTCCTGGGTTGGAGGTGGGATGGTGCACTGGCCTTGATCCCAGCCTCTTCCATCCTCCCAGTGGGGCTGAACGGGTCTGCTCCCTCCATCATCCAACATGAGAAGAAAGTTGCAATATTTTTCCTGGTTCTGTTTCTCTTCCACATTGGACCCCTGAAAACATGATAGGCCTTTCTTTCTCATACTCAAAAATTCCCTTCAAATCTATGGGGTCCAACTGAAGTACCTGGAGCCATATTTTAGCTTTTCTGCATGTCAGTTATGAGGTAGAGCGATCTGGACAACATACATGGAACACTAGCCAGCCAGTTGGACTGGGAGAGGCACCATAAATTTAATAAGACACAGAGAAACAGCATGTTGGGAAGCAGAAGAAAAAATATATAGACCTCAATCATTTCAAACTATTACCTTTTTAAAAGTGTTCAAATCAAAGAGAACTCTAAATCACAAATGTCTACGTGTACAGTCCTTGATTTGCAAGAAGGAAGGAAAAAACACAGAGAGAAATCTAGAGTGGAAAAGCAGTTGAAAACAAACCTCTACCATATCCTCCCTAATGGGTCACATTGGAAGGGCACCAGCCCTTGAGAAAGAACATATAGAAATATTGCTTTTTTCAGAAACCATACGGACGGAAAAGTCCTGAGGGAGACTGACCCTGGGAGGTGTTTCCTCCTGCTCCTGTCAGCCTCTTGGGGATGGTAAACAGATACATATTTTTTTTAATTCCTTGAATCTAAGAAGCTTGCAATTTATTGATGTCTTTTAGTAAATATTAATGACTAACTATGGAAATATTTTGCCTTCTGGTAAGTTTGAACAATCGTCTTCCTTTTTAGGCACGGGTCAGGAAGTTACCCCCAGAACTATCACAAGTCCCCAATCTCAGATCCACAGTTGTATGTGGCATGTGTTTTTCTTGCCCAACTTTTATCACAGAACCAAGGTCAAAGGACATCAGAATCTACAAATTCAAACAGTCTCAGAGGAAGACAAAATGGGGCCAGTTTTAATGAGAGAGAACAATGGAGAAAAAAATCCCCATGAATCATATCCAGCCTTTTTTCCTAAGACTCCTTGTGAAATAATGTGAAGATACTTAGCGTTGGTTTTTCCTTCTCTTCTCCCAGGCAGTGACCAAGACTTCATTTTGTACCGCTGCAGGATCTGAAGGCCTCCACTGCCTTTTTCCCATCTTGCTGCCGCTTCATCTGTTAAGGGTCCTTCACATTTTCCCCCAGACTCTTACAGAAATACACAGTAACTAAGTTTTGCCTTGAGATCTATGTCTGCCTTGTTTATCATTCATCACATTTTGAGACCTCTATTATTTAAAGCCTTACATTATATGCAGATGACAAAATCATTCTAATAATAATAATAATATAGCAGGTCCCTAAATTCTCTTAACGACCTCTTTTCTTTATTGTAAAGCATTATTCATATCTTTTCTTCCAGAGGACAGATTATCTCAAAATTATGCAACTCCTTAATAGCCACTAAAATGGAAGAATCTAATCACTTTCTTATTTGCTAAATTTCCTTAGTTGTTAGACCTGGGCTAACACATGATGAATGTGAGTCTA
The DNA here is from genome assembly GCF_000243295.1 of Trichechus manatus latirostris. NCBI lineage: Eukaryota > Metazoa > Chordata > Mammalia > Sirenia > Trichechidae > Trichechus > Trichechus manatus. Next base: position 3,836,297 of record NW_004444045.1, read on the forward strand.
TATGTCACTTAAAAATGGAGAACTCTTCCTCCTCAGTTGTGAAGCCATTTGAGATGATCAGAAGGAAAGGCTGTAGTCTCCCAAATCTTAAACACTGACCTAGTTACTACAGCTAGTCTTCTCTATAAACTCCATTGTCCATAGTCTTTATAGGTTTGTGCCAAAAAGATTTCAAAATTGTTTTCAAGCGTGTGTTAGTGATAGAGTGGGTTTACGATGTCAGAAAAAAATTGAACGGAAATGTTAGTTTCTTCCTCGTGTCCAGACCAGTCACCTCTTACTTATTGTACATGTGTTCGCTGCTACTTGGCCACTCCATTTGGTACTAGCCTTTCTACTACCTCATGTTTCCTCCTTCTCATCTAGTCCAGCCCCTGCGGATCATCGTTTCAATGTCTTTCCCTTGAATCTACCAAGCAAAACTCCAACTCTGGACAAGTTTAAACCACCTACCTTCTCTGTCATCTACTTAGGCTACAGTACCTTGCTGGTGAAAAATCACAAAGTCAAAGGGATCAGAGCAGTACTTTCTGAACTCTGCATGTGTGGAAAAATATTTTTGCTGAGAATGATTACATCAATATCTCTTGAGTTGGTAACTGGGAATAAGTATTCTATAAAATTCCCCCAGATCTATGTCAATTGGCACAACATAGTTCATAAAGACCAAGTTACGCATCCTTCTTTGGTGAGCAGCAAAATGTCTTAAAAGTTTGCAAGTAGCCATCTAAGATACATCTATTGGTCTCTTACCATCCGAAGACTCAAGGGAGCTATTAGTCCAAAGGCCTAATTGACCACATGAACCACAGCCTGCGCCACCTTGAGACTAGAAGAACTAGATGGTGCCCAGCTACCACTACTGACTGCTCTGACTAGGATCACAACAGAGGGGCCCAGAGAGGATGGGAGAAAATATAGAACAAAAAATCAAATTCACCAAAAAGATCAGACTCACTGGTCTGACAGAGACTGGAGGAACCCTTGAGACTATGGCCCTAAGACAGCCTTCTGAACTGGAACTGAAGCCATTCCTGGAGACCACCTTTTAGCCAAACCAGAGACAGATCCATGAAATAAACAATAACACCTGAGAGGACTGCGCTCTTTAGAACAATCAATTACATGAAGTCAAAAGTGCAATATTTGCCCAAAAGCAAAGATGAGAAGGCAGGAAGGGGTAGAAAATCAAGATGAAAGGAAATGGAGAATTAGGATGGAAATGGGAAGAGAGCCGACACTTTGAGGGGAATGCAACCCAAGTCATGGAACACTTTATGTACAAATTATCAAATGGGAAACTAATCTGCTCTGTAAACTTTCACTTAATGCACAATAAAAAATTTTGTTAAAAAAATCCCCCAGGGAATTCTAATATGAAGATAAGGTTGAAACACTTAACGAAATTACACACACATTCATGACTTCCAGTCTTACCTGGGCCCTTATCATCTTCATTTTCCTTCTCCTTGGCCGAAGTCTCTTTTAGTTGTTGACCTTGACTCTGTTCCTTCACTTTCTTTAATGAAATAGATGCCATCCTCCTCCCAATCCAGACCCCACCAGCCTACTTGCCCATGTCTATTTTCATCCCTAATCCTTACCATCTAAATCAAGAGAGAAATCTTTTGCAATCTTAAACTAATCTTTCTGCCTATGCTCTGGCTCCTATCCCCACTCACTTCCTCAGAGTCCTCACTCTATTTTCCCTATTTTCTCCTAAATCTCCCGTTTCTTCTTGTTGTCAAGTTCTTTCCTTTCAACATCTAAACATGTTAAATTGTTGCTCCCTTTAAAATATCACCTCATGCTTGCATTTCCCTCTTTCTCTGGTCTTCATTTCCTTTACAGCCAAGCTTATTGAAGAGCAATCTCAGCTTTCTCCATTTTATCACATACATTCACTTGTTGTTGTTGTTAGGTGCCATCAAGTTGGTTCTGACTCATAGTGGCCCTAAGTACAACAGAACTAAACACC